>NC_134585.1:116470149-116778899 GCF_037038515.1 Microtus pennsylvanicus
TTTCGGAGACTTCCTTTTAATTTTTATACTTGTCGGAGATGCTAATAGTCCTCAGACTGCCCGTGTTTTAGGGACCACCTATTAAGCAGTCGCGCATTCAAGGTCTGGCCGTGCCTCTGCTGATGCCGGCACGTGGCCTGGGCACTGTGTGGCTACTGCTATCTATCCATATACACCACACGTACCCAGTCAGAAATGCGTTCCTTTCCTATTCTCTACAGAATGGCGCCCGTGGCTGACACGGGTCTCCCATGGGCTCTAGAGAAGACTAGCTGGTCTTGGTGACCTTGGTTTCACCCGTGGCCTGCTCCTCTTTCCTCCAGGCTCAGCAGGGAGCTCCAGGAGAAGGAGAAAGTCATTGAAGTCCTACAGGCCAAGCTGGACACCCGGTCCCTCTCACCCCGCAGCAGTCACACCCTCTCCGACTCCCAGCGCTCTGCCAGCAGCACCTCCTTCCTGTCTGACGAGATCGAATCCTGCTCCGACATGGATGTAGCCAGCGAGTACACACACTATGAGGACAAGAAGCCCTCGCCTGGTCACTCAGGTAGCCTCCACTATCGGAGTGGCAACTTCTGTGTCTAGACGGAGAGGAGACCTCGGGATCCAGGCCTTATAATCCGCTCTGTGTATCAGGCTGAATGGAACATGGCTCTGGGACCAAGTGCCAAGCACAGGCTCCCATGGGGTAGATCCTTGCTCTGTCACTGGCTTTGTAAGTAATTCTGCCACTCTGAGTTCTGCCATCATGTACATGATGACGTATAATCCTGAGTGAGAAGCCGGTAGCCCGCCTTTACTGCTCACGGAATCATCTGAGGGGCCTCCTTCCTTAAGGTAAAACCACCTCAAGTCCTTGCAGTTTCTGCATAGTGGCCCCTGAGAATCTGTGGGCTTTCACGGATGCTGCCAGGGGGGCAACTTCAGGGTTTCCAGGTTCTCAACTCCCTCTGTCGCCCCAAAGGTGGTTCCCTTACTGAAGGAGCTACCTAAAAGTGAGAAAATGCACAATGCAAATGACCCTTATCCTTAGGGCGTTTCACAACAGCCAGCCTCTGGCCCTGGTACTCCCGGATGATATAAGGCCTGGGTTCCCGTTCTCCGTAGAACACCAAACATTTTCTCTCATTCACGGGTTTTGTAGAGTCCATCCATCATTCGAGTCATTCCGCTGTGTTGTCTTCCAAACCATCAGCATCCAGTGCATCTCAGGGGCTCAAGGTCGAGTCCAGCAACAGCCCCATCAGCTTGCCAACTCCCCAGAATCCCCTCAAGGAGGCCAGCCAGGCCCATCCAGGTATGCAACGGCCAGTGGGGCAGTAGATCCAGCTCTCCCAGCAGCCGGCTTGGTTTTCCTCCAGGGACAAGGGTGGAAACTGGTAGAAGCCTAAATCCGTTCCATTCTAGGCAAATCGGGAGGCTAGTCTCGTTCAGCATCTGTATGTGATTTTTAAAAATTAGAAAACAAGAAATCTGTAATCAGCCTTGATCTATGAACTGGTTTTGACTAGGAGTCGACTAACCCTTTTTAATAAGTATCTTCATTTCTTTCTCTAACTCATCCTGGAGAAAACAGGCACACATTTTTATAGGATTACAGTAGCAAAGAACAGAAGGAAACTCACATCTGTTAATCCTATTCATGCTGCCTACTTATCTGGTACAACGCCTTTCCGCATTTGTGATACAGCTAACGTCATAACTAAGTGCTGTTTCTTTTGTATTGCCGTCGGTGGATTTATGATGGGTTAGGAGTCCAGAGTACGGACACGGCGCATGTCCTAGAGACAGTGAGAGGGGGGCACTAGCTTTCATGTCTCAGCATAGCTGGAAGTAGTTCATTGATCACTCACAGTTCTGCTTCCGAGACGGCAGAGAAAGGTCAGTCCCCACTCCCTGCCGTTCTCTATGGCTGGCTACCTCCATGGAGTGTGTGATGAGGTCTGATTCCCCCAGAGCACGGTCCTATACCACCTTCACCCTTCCCAATCGTTCTCCCACCTGAGCCTGGACTCTGTAGTTCTGGGTCTGAGTGAGCAGCAGCTGGACTGAGATCACGGAGGATGGGCTACTCACCCAGAGTATCCACAATCTACCTAACGCTTTCAGCTCAAAGAGAGCCTAAGGCCAGGGCTTTTAACATCATAGCGCCTTCCTAAATGATGCCTGGACTGGGACTCTAGGCAGTTTGCGTGTCTGCAGTATCACTCTGAAACAGTATCAGCACCGCGGGGCCAATGATGTATTGTAGATGTAGTCGTGTGTTCCACATAAGACACCCTCTTTAGGGGCTGGAGAGATGGCTCAGAGGTTAAGAGTGCTCTTCCAAAGGTCCTGAGTTCAATTCCCAGGAACCACATGGTGGCTCACAACCATCCCTAATGAGATCTGGTGCCCTCTTCTGGCCTGCATGCAGGCAGGCAGAACACTGTATCTATAATAAATAAATCTAAAAGAAAGAAAAAAAAATAGACATCCTCTTTAGGATAGTATTGATTTCTGCCCTTCTCCCCACTGGAAAAAAGAAACAGATTAAAACACTAGACTTTCATAGTGTTTCTAAAGATTTGGCTACACATGGACTACATGGATCACTGGGGGAAAAGACTTTTTAATTAAACTTCTGGGCCCTATTCAAAGAGCTTATCATTCTACTACTATGCACTAAGACAGTCCGTGTGTATGGAGGTGGTGGTGCACACTTCCAACCTAGCTCTTGGGGCTGGTATGCACTGCATAGTAAGATCCTGTCAAAGGAGGGGGAGGAAAGAAAATGCAAGAGAGGAGGTGGAGCCTTTTAAGAAAGGGCTGGGAAAAGGAAGGAAGACAAACAAGACAGTACCCTCCTGGGAATATACGATCAAAGTATATCACATACACGTTTAGAAATGCCTCAATGAAGCCCATGTTATTAGCGTCTAAGCTAATGAAAATATTCAATATTATTCTCAGACAGGTTTGCAAGCTACCATCTCAGCCATGCCACCTTGGCTGTTTCTCATCTTGTGAATGAACACATTGCTTTGGTGGGAGCAAGCTTCAGAAATCCAGAGTCCCACACTGTACCTACTAGTAATACCTGGTCTAGCCTGCCGCCCTCAGGATGTTGCTAACACAGTCACAAAAGGAGTTCTGGATGAGTCGATGGTCTTTTCTCAGAGAGAGGGGCCTGGGCTGGGTACACGCTATGACCAGCATCCCGGGGCCTTTGAGGAAATAAGCATAGTCATCCTGTCTTGCCTCTGGAGCCAGTTGCCTCCGGATTAAGCAGAGGCTATAAATACCTGCCAGGCTGCTTCTCAGGGATAACACTTGGCCTTGCCGGCTTAGCCTATACCACATTAAGTGCTGGCCACATGACAGACCCCCATCTGATCAGGAAACGATCTGTCTCCCTTGTTTCTTCTCTTACTTTTTTTCCTCTAATAATGTCTCCTTTCTCCCTAACTCTTTATTTCTAGGCTTTCATTTTAACTGCACACCCAAGCCGGCTAGCCTTTCCCAGACACCAATGCGCTCAGCTCCACCCAGCTTCCTGCCTTTCAGGCCCTCTGGCCCTCCCCTTCTCGGTTGCTGTGAGGCACCAGCGGTGTCCTTGGCCGAGGCTCAACAGGAGCTGCAGATGCTGCAGAAGCAGCTGGGAGAAAGAAGTGAGCACTGCTGCCTTGGTGTGCTGATGCGTGGCGGCCCACACAGTGCTGCTCTGCATGGCTTTGGCTGGATGGGGGTGAAGGGAAGACTAGGCACAGGTCCCAGGTGGCAGATGGAGGGGAAGCTTGCTCGCTTCTTGTCTGAAATGTGGCTGCTGTTGTCCCTGGGGTGTGTCCCATCAGCTACAGGAGGGATTCAGACACTTTCGACCTGGTGCTCACAGACTGCTAACAGAGTTAGGCACAGCACAGTCTGGCAGCGTGCACCCCTGGAAGTCTGGGAAATGTTAACAGCAGGCGGGATAAAGCAGTTATGCTTTGCCCTGGCAGGGTGGCCCCGTGCATGGACGGCTTTGTGGGGTCACTGCATATCTTGCTGCAGACTGCTCTAAATGACATTGGATCCCCAATATCATCAGTTTGGGATACAAAGGATGATGTCGAGATTCAGAAGCAGAGCGGGGTAGAGCCCCCTTATAGTTCAAGTTCATTCTGCACCCCCCAAACAGGAAACAGGACACGTAGATGGATAGAGCCGTAACCACCGGCCATGACAAACAGCTGTTGTGAATTCTGTCCTCTGGGCCCATAGGTGGTTTAAACGCATGTGACTGCAGAGCTCGCAGAAAGGGTCTGCTGTGCATGCACTGGATGCCTCGTTGTAAGACTTTATGCACAGAATCACTTTAGGGTAGGAAAACAGAAGGACTTTGTAGTAATGATTTTTAGAGTCACCTAGAAAGGGTTTGAGAACTTCCCTGAAGTCACATGCTATGCCTGCAAGAGAACTTGAGTGAGCCAGAGATTAACAGAGATTCTCCACACCTAGAGTATTGACTGACCACAGATCAGAGCCCAAGAGTTTCTATCTGTAAAGCCCCTAAGGGCATTTGGATCAGGGGCCCCCCGCTCCTGCTTCTTTTTAATCAACCCTGAAAATGGATAATTTATCTAGTTGCTGAGTCTGTGGGCTCTGAAATCTAAGGGAATAAACCTTTGAACATCAGTACAGGGCTTACCTAACACGACTGTGGTCTTGCCGGAGGCTCACTCAGGGCACCAAGTTAGAGCAGGCAGCTAACACTCCAGGACATTGCCCCGTGAAAGGCATGGACTGGGAGCCTGTGCCCTGCTCCTGGTCCCCCCAGACCTTTGTACTAGGGTGCAGTTGCCCAGCTGCCTGAGCTGTGGGTTGGACCCAGTGGAAACACTCTGGTGATTTTCCACACCTATTCTCTTTAGAGACCCGCGGATGGGCTAGGACTTAGGACCTAAAACAACTCCATCAACAGTTGTGACACCAGCAAACATGCCCCATGTCAAAATGGCATGGTATTCTTTGGCTTCCATTTCCTTCCCTCTATCCTTTTCCTTTTGTCTTTTCATGGTTGTCAACAGATCTTCATGAAAGAATAGGAGACTCCTGTGCATAAAACAGTGTGTGTGCGTGTGTGTGTGTGTGTGTCTACATTTCCATGGGCGATTCTAGCATGTAGCCCAATCTGAGAAGCAGTTATAACTGAAAATATAAAGCTGGTCAGTGGCCCTTATACTAATCCTCGCTCAGAGTCTGAACGGCTTGGAGGAGTTGATGGACTCGTTTCTTCATCCCTGTTTGCTTAGAGGAAGTTGCCTGTCTATTTGCCCCGTGTTGATAATCATTGGAAGAAACCAACCCATCACATGGTCTAAACTATGGTCCTGTGCTCCTCTTTGCACCCGCTCCCTAATCTAGACTTAAAAACAGAAGCAGGAATATAAACTCTGCGTAGGGACCCTCCTTTCAGACACCCTCAAGAGAGGTCAGACACAGGCTGCACAGGATTTCACTGAACGCTTGCCACTGCTTGAGGGGCGCAAGGAGACACCTGTGGTCACATAGGGTCTCTGAAAGTACCATCCTAGGACAGAAGAGGTCCCAGCATCCTCCTTAGAACATGTTTGATGATTCTTTAAGGTTGGATAACACACTGTAGTTTGTCAAATCTTGGGGCGGGAGGTGGAGGATTCAAATCACAACTTTCCCCAACCCAAGCAAAGAGTTCTTTAATCTGGAAGCATCTAACTGGATTTTATACCCGTCTCCCTGAAGGCAGCATACAAAGATTGACTAACGTTTAGCTCTGGGGATGGCGAATGCAGGCAGATACATACTCCCGTTTGTGGGTGTGACCAGTCAGAGAGCCCAGCACATTCTTTACCCCTAACTTTGGAATGACTCCTACTTCCAGAACTTTCCTGAGTTCTATCACAAGGACCTATCAGTAGGACTCAGAAATGGTGCCCTGAGCTTTTCCTTTGCATGCCCAAGTGATTTCAGATCTCTCTTTATCCTTTGCCTCTCGGCAACTCACTCTAGGAAAGGCAGATGGGGGAAGTCAGGCTTGAGGTTTTGAGTTTTCACCGAACCCATACCCTGCGATGAACTGGGTTACCGACATCCCCCATGTCCACCGCTAGTCTCTCTTCTCAGTGCTCTCAGTGTCCTCATGGTTCTTGGCTTCTGATACCGTTCGTTTCTCCCTTGTGTTTCCTTCTGTCCAGGTGTTAGCATGGCTCCTCCTGCCTCCACAGCTACACAGCTGAGCAGCCATCCAGAAGCTAGCTCTTCCCGCTACCTCAACCCCGCTCAGCCCCACTCTCCTGCAAGGGGCATCATAGAGCTGGGCAGAATCCCAGAGCCTAGCTACCTGGGTGGCAGCGGCCAGTGGGACGTGATGAGGCCTCAGAAAGGGAGCATCTCTGGGGACCTGTCCTCAGGCTCCTCATTGTACCAGCTGAACTCCAAACCCACAGGTAACACACAGACCTGGGACTTGCTTTCTTCAGAAGGGAAATATAGACAGGATACAACTTCTCCGTCCCTCAAATATGTCCTGTGCACAAAACCCCATCACACCAAGTGGAGGGGTGTAGCTCATGGGGCAAATAGCACGACGGAGCTCAGTTCCCACAGTAGGAAACTGAATTCCCAAGAGACAGCCTAAAGTGAAAGGGTTCGCTTGTAACTGGAGAGTACTTCTTCTGGGTCCTAGAGCCATGCAGGGGACTCCTTATTCCTGTCTTAGTAAAAGTGATGCAGGGAAGCCTCAAACATTGGTCCCTAGCTATGACAGGTAGGTTGAGGGCATGTAGTTTTTACCTTAGGGCTTTCCTTTGGGTGGGAAAGAATGGATTTTGCTGAAAACTGTCAAATCATATATCAGTAAGAGTAAAGGGGCTGAAAGGACAGTAAGACCTTCTCGGTCACCCCCAACCACACCCAAGAGGTGGGCACACCTTGCCAGGTCAGTTAGGGTTGTCAGTTATTTTGTTATTTTTTTTAATTTCTTTTTTATATGCATTGGTGTTTTGCCGTGGGTGTCGGGCCCCTGGAACTGAAGTTAAGACAGCTGTGGGCAGGAGGGGAGCAGAGAAAAATGTAAAGCTCCGTAAAAATCAATTTAAAAAAAAATTAAATAAAAGACAGTTGTGGGCTGCCATGTGGATGCTGGGGATGGAACCCAGGTCTTCTGGAAGAAGAGTCAGTGCCCTTAACTGCCCCAACTGTCAGTTACTTTCTAAGTGATACATCGCTCCCTTTTTTCTGTGGATGGCGGTCTGTGGGCTCTCCTTAGCAAGGGGCCATCCTGTGCTTGAGGAGTTCCCTTCTTAAGCAAAGCTGTCTGGGTGGGAAAACACCGTGAGCGTAAGGAAGGTGATATTAGGGCCAGGCTAAGCATGCCCTGGCGGAGCTCACCTACCCTAGCAGCCAGCGTTCTAGTTCCTGCCTTGTCCCGGGATGGTTGCAGGGGCCGACCTGTTGGAAGAGCATCTTGGTGAGATCCGGAACCTGCGCCAGCGGCTGGAGGAGTCCATTTGTGTCAACGACCGTCTGCGGGAACAGCTGCAACACAGACTCAGCTCCACTGCCCGGGAAAGCGGTAGGCGAGGCCCAGCCTCTGTCCCGACAGTCCCTAGGCAGAGCTCCACAACGCTCTAAGCCCTCCAATGCTCTTTCCTTCACTCGGTTGTCACAGTATTGTCCGATGTGTCTGAGTTCAGAGACTGACTTTCTTTAGCTTCTTGTCCCTAATCTCTATGTACCTGACTGGTTCTCTGTGTCCTTGTGACTGGTAAGCAGTAAGTCAGGTTGATGAAGAGCCTCTCCCACCCACTTCACTTAGGAGGCCATTAGTCCCCCACCCCCGCCCCGACCCCTGCCAATGTTGTCATCTGGAGGTCACCCTTCATATATGCGATTGGCCCTTCTATACAGCAACCTCAGTCAGTGAGGGAGAAGAAGCTTCCTACACAATTGTAATGACTGCACATGCTAGGGGCACACAAGAATGCATGCTCTGAGAACTAACACGTATCACTCTGCATCAGCCACTGTGCTCGTTAATCCCACACCTTGAGGGTCGCAGATTTCTGCTGGGTCAGGACAGCAGATCTTTGGGGGAAAGGAAAAGCATCTGATACATGGGACATACATGTGTTTTCTGGGACAGGTTCCACCTCTCACTTCTACAGTCAGGGCCCGGAGTCCATGCCTCAACTCTACAATGAAAACAGAGCCCTAAGGGAAGAAAACCAAAGCCTGCAGGCTCAGCTCAGTCACGCTTCCAGAGGTGGGTTGTGCAAAATCACAAGCTATAGTTCCTCCTAGGTCTTGTGTCTACCCTGGCCAGAATGATCACCAGCTGGAAAAGCAAAGAGAAGGCTGATGGAACAGCTACCCAGATTTACCAGTCCAAGATTTACATTACTAATCTGTCTACAAGGGGCTATTCCCTAAGACAATGGTTCTCAATGTGTGAGACCTTTTCTGGGGGTCAAACAACCGCTTCACGAGGGTCATTTAAGACCATCAGAAAACACAGATATTTACGTTATGGTTCATAGCAGTAGCAAAATTATAGCTATAAAGTAGCAACAGAAATAATTTTATGGTTGCAATCACTACAACATGTGGAACTATATGAAAGGGTCACAGCATTAGGAAGTTGAGAACCACTGCCCTAAGAGATCCCAACCCTGGCCCTTAGGCTGCTAGGTTCTGGGACTGAATGGCTCTAGGAAGCCCATGCCTTTTAAAGTGTGCCACATTCATCCAGCTAGCTGTCTACCCAGCTGTCTTGTCGCTTTGGAATCTGCCCCCTTCCACCTGCTCATAGATACTGGGATCCACAGCAGAAAACATACGCATCTGTAATCTCTCATATGCCTCCAGACCAGTACAGCTGTGGGCAGCTGTCTGGGTCCTGTTCTTCATTCCTCGGCCTTCTCACTACCTCCCTCACTTAGGGATGCCCTCCGGTGGTCCTCCTGTCTCCATGTCCTCTAAGGCTTTTACAACCCTGCTTAATCATCATCTATAAGTGGGCATCATTTCCCATGTGGCCTGGGAGGTAAATTACTTTAGTATTAATTGACCCGATTAAACCAATATCTGACTAGTAACACATTATTTTTATTTACAAATATCTTTTGAATGGCTAGTAAAAGGCTACGAACAATATATGAGAGTATTAAGTCCAGAATGAAGGAATCCTTATGGAGGCAAAAGGCAAGAAGAGCTATTTCTCCAGTACAAGGAGATTTGAGAGGCAAGGCCCAGGACAGAACTAAGGTTGATGGATGAGGGGAGGCAGAGAGATTAATTTTCCAGTGCATGCTGGGAGAGGAGACCAGCCTCAGTGGTGAGACATAGTAAGAGATGGATACACTTGTCATGGACTAGCCTCAGATGAAGAGTCCCTGTAGATCCTCTTCAAGAATGTCACGTGGTCAGAAAACACCAAACGTCCCAATTTTCAAAATGATGACTAAAATATATTCTGAAAACCATAAACAAGAAATCAGTGCTGGTCTTTGATAACATTGCAGGTAGAGAGTTGATCAGCTGCTGTGGGCGCCTAGAAAGCACTGGCCTTTAGGAACACGCTGCCTTCCCTCAGAGCAAGGGCAGGTGTGCTTACACAGAGGGTCAGACACCACTAGGAAAGAGACCCCCACCCCGCAGGATGTGGTGTCCGCTAAGCCAGACTGCCCCCCCACCCCAGGACTTTTCTTCGCCTGGCCTCACATGTATTTTGGGGTTTGACTTTCTGCTGATCTTTAGGCCATGACATAACTATCCCTGTGCCCTACTCACTAGGACACACCCAGGAAGTGGAGCACCTGCAGGAGGCTCTGCTCGCCTCTCAAGCCCAGCTTCAGGAGCTGGAGAGGGAGCTGGAGCAGCAGAAGGCTGAGAGGCAGCAGCTGCTGGAAGACTTGCAGGAGAAGCAGGAAGAGATCTTGCACTTCCGGGAAGAGAGGCTATCCCTCCAGGAAAAGGACTCCAGGTAGGCGGGGCCTTGGTAAGGAAGGCCCCACTTTCAGTGCAGACGTGAGATTAACAAAACAGTGGTTTCTTCCTTTGGAAAACCGACTCCCCTCACTGTTCCTGCCACAGTGGTCACTGGGAGCAAAAGGAAGACTCCACTTTGAGCAAAAAGAATAACTTTTGGTATTCCAAGGTCAAGAGGTGAAGTCCTATTACGAAGGTTTCGGTCTGTTGGAGACCGGCAAGAGAGTATTCCCATGCTTCCTGTTAGATACAGGACATCACTTTCTCTAAAAGCTCTAAGTTGCTATGCCAGTAGAAACCCTGTGTCTGTCTCTCAGCATGGAGAACACTGTAGAGCCAGCGAGAGACCCATGAGGTGATTTCACTGCTGCCAGCAAAGGGAGCTGATGCTTGGACTTCAAGCTAGTTTGCTTGACCTGCCCCAGACTCTGCTAAGTGAAAGTGCTCGCCACCCCACCCCACCCCAGAGTTGATGCCTCAGGCACAGGCTGGCTCACAGCTCACATCCCCCACGGACTCAGTGAACTCTTGCCTCTCCTTGGCAGGCTGCAGCACAAGCTGGCTTTCCTGCAACAGCAGTGCCAAGAGAAGCAGCAGCTCTCGGCCTCCCTGCAGTCAGAGCTCCAGATCTACGAGTCACTCTACGGAAACCCTAAGACGGGCATGAAAGGTACGAGGACTCTCTGCCTCTTCTCTGCCAAGCCCAAGGCTGGGGGGCTGTTGACATGAGTGGGCCGAGCCTGGGTGCCCTTAAGGACAGACCCCAAGGATCACACTTCACTCACTTAAGTAATCAAAGACAATCTAATCAGGGTGAGATTATAGCATGTTTTCGTTTTAATAAAGTAATGTCCTCGGGCTGTCACTGAAAAGATTTCAAATGTGGTAAAAACAAGCATAGCAGCCTGAGCAATGGATGTCTACCCTCCTCCCTTCCCACAGGGAGAAACTGACTCAAAACCAAAGGAAAAACAATACCTAATGAAACACCACTAATAGGTCTCACATTTCTAGTCTAGGTTTAAATATTAGGTACTTACTGAGCAGTTTTTTTTCATCTACTGAAATAAAAATCTAGTATTTAAGAATCCAAGTATGTTTCCCTACTCAGACGGAGAAAGGTCTGAGTTACATTATGTTAATGAGTTATAACAGGTTATAATAGGGCCCACATCATATAAAATGGGCAAACGGAGAAAGGTATAATGAGTTATGTTATAAACAGGTAATCACAGGGCTGACATCAAGTAATATGTATGATCAGCAAAGACAAACACTTAAATCACCAGCTTGAAGAAAAGCATCATGGTGAAAGCATGGAACGGGAGGCCTGGCGCTGAGGCTGCTGATGGTTTTGAAGGCAGGCAAGTTGGTAGAATCTTTTTTATACAAGGACAGTGTAGGGCAAAGGCTGTTGATAGCCCCACTCACCCTGAAACTGTGGTGGTGTGGATGAGATGTCCATGTGGTGAGGCCACATCTTATATGCAGCTAGTTTGTGGGGGACTTGGCAGCATGGGGAGCACAATGAAGGCAGGGGCTCCCTTAGGGAAGGGGTGAGAAGGTGCAGAGTCAATGGCACAGACCCCCGGAGTCAGGTAAGTGGCAAAGCAGACCCATTTATTAAGCAATGAGGAGAGCCTTCTATACCCTCCTCCCAGCACCCAGGCTGAGTTCCCATCCTTTGAAATTGTGTGCTGGTCAATCATTGGCTAGGCATGATCAGGACAGGAACTGTTGCTTGGCCCTCAGGCAGACTCCAGGTTGGCTCATTCCTTGGCCTTGTAGGCCTTACCTTCCTATAAGGATTCAGGATCACAGTGGTCTGACTTTATCCAAAAAACCTTCCTTCTTCCCTCCCTCCTTCCCTCCCTCCTTACTTTCTTCCTTCCTTCCAGACTGGCCTCAAACTCACAGAAATCTGCCTGCCTCTGCCTCCTGAGTGTTGGGATTAAAGGTGTGCACCACCAGCAGCCCAAAACTGAATTTCTTAAAGCTGGATCTAGCGCCTTAATTTGCTGAAGAGAAAATGAATTAGAACTTTGAATTATAGGGAATGCGTCAGGCTGGAATGAATGGCTGAAGCCCAGAGCTGGGCTGCAGTGGGTCCTTCTGCCTGCGGGAGCCCCTTGGTACTAGAGAAGTATGAAATCAGGGGGTGGAAAGGGCAGCCGCTGGCAGACAGAAAACGTAAAGATCAAGACCAGGGTTTACTTTCAAAGAGGAGAGCTCCATGTTGAAAATAGAGTTTTAGGTTGCAGTTTGGAAACAATGACATCTTAAAACTTGCAGGCAAATGGATAAGTCTAGAAAAACATCATATTGAGTGAGGTAACCCAGACCCAGAAAGACAAATATCATATGTACTCACTCATAATTGGCTTTTAGACATAAAGCGAAGAAAAACCAGCCTACAATTCACAATCACAGAGAACCTAGACAACATAAGAGAATCCTAAGAGAGACATAGATGGATCTAATCTACATGGGATGTAGAAAAAGACAAGATATCCAGAGTAAATTGGGAGCATGGGGACCATGGAAGAGGGTAGAAGAGGAGGGGAGAAAAAGGGAGGGGAGAAGAGAAAAATATATAGATCAATTAAAAACAATAAAAAAATGAAATTTAAAAAAAAGATGCAGTTTGGTGGGACATACTAGAGTTAGGAGACCTTTATCTGGGGAGCCTCGTGGATGAATGTAGAGACTTTTCTAGGTGAACAGATAAGGGTCAGTTGAGGAGATAAAGTACCCAAATGCTCATATGGAAGGGAGAAAGTCATGAGGCCTCAGCCCTGAACAGAGAGCCACAGGCAGCTAAGGAATGCTGAAAAAGGGAGAAATAAATAGTCTTCCCCAGGGAAGAGCCTGCCAACTGGTTATCCAACATCAAACGGTCAGCTCTGAAAACATGGATGGATAAGGACAAGTAACTTTATGGGAGCCATGCAGAGCATGCGTATGCATTACAACCACCAGGCCATGAACTGGAAGGGGTGGGTCACAAGAGAGGGATTGGAAGGAAGAAAGGGAAGGAGAGAAATGATATAACTGTATTATAATCTCAAAATTTAAAAATTATCATTAAAAAGATACAGTGATATTGGGAAGATAAAGGGCAGAAAGCAAAAGCTTTTCCAAAAGCAAGCAAAAGTTAGCGAGAATTTGGAACCAGGGGAAGAGAAAGGGTAATAGAACCTTTATCTACGAAGCGACTTCATCCTGATCCCCCCCACATGCATACAGTATGCGGTGCTTGTGCATCCTCTCATGCGGTGCTCTTGGTGCACAGGTGTTCCTGAGCTCATTTCAAATCCGCTAATGCTCCAGAATTCCTGATTTTGAATGCCAGAATCCAGCGAGGTAGCTAAATCATAGGTTCTTCCACATATTCATTTGATGACAAACATACTCAAAATATTCAGTCTCCCTCTGCTTGGCTGTTCACATAGCTCATGGCAGAGAGAATTGTGAGCTGTGAGCTAGCTGCAGCAGGACAGGTAGCAGAAGGTGTACGGTCTCGGTAAAATCCAAAACTAATTCTGTCTTGCAACATATAAGTGGCTCTCAGGTCTTCCGGTAAGAAATGTCTAATTCTGAGCTGTTTATTAGCTCTTTTTATCCTTGCATGTGGAAATACACGTGGTAAGTTATCTTCCATGTGGTAAAGCAGGGATGAGAAGCATGAAGAAGGTGGACATTCACCTAGGAATTCTGGACTCGGGTCTAAGGTTCCTGCTTTCCCTTCTCCTGTTGCCAAGAGGCCTATGTGTTCCTGCTTTTCCTCTCCCAATATGGCATTCATCAAATCTCCCTCTCCCTCCCCCTTCAGTCTTTTCCAGTTCAGTGCTGACCTGCTTTAGAGCCTGCAGGAGACACAGTATGCTGATTCTCACCTGCCAGTCCAAATGCCCCATAGGCATGCTTGACTAATGTGACCCTCAGGGGAATTCCAGGCTCATTACAGACCACCCTGCTCTGCTCCTGGTGCCCTATGAGAATGGTTGTGTCTCACAGACATGTGGTCAAGCCCCTAAGCCTCCAGTGGGGCCCTTGGTAGGAAGGAATGTCGCAGAGAAGCCTTCTGACTATTACGTGGAAATCCATGGTCAGTAATGCTATGTCCCCCTCTCTCTTCTTTCAGCTTTCAGCCTAGATTCCTGTTGCCAAGTCCCCGGTGAGTTGAGCTACCTGGTGGCAGAGATACGGGCCCTGAGAGCCCAGCTGGAGCAGATCATCCAAGTGAACAATGGTCTACGGCTGCAGCTGGAACAGCAGCTGGATCGTGGTGCTGGCAAAGCCTCCTCTGTCGGCCAGAACGTCTCCGCTGACGTGGAGCCTGCACACACACAGCCTCTCTCTCAAGGTACGAAAGAGAGGGGAGCAGAAGCTCCCGCCCGGGGAGATGTCTGTGGCACAAGGGACAGACCTGCTGAACTGCTCTGCCCGCTCAGGCGGAGACAGGACATGTTTTCACACGGTCTCATGAGTGACAGCCCGGGATTCAGGATCAGGCCTGCCTCCACGTTCCAAGTTTGCTACTTTCAGGTTATCCACTTGGGGCAAAGTTTTTAAATTCTCAAATGTTTAACCCTTAATTTACTCCACTTGAAAATGGGACTGAGAAGAGATAGCATGTATGGTTATCTGTAGCATTAAGCCAAGGGTCTGGAACAAAAAGAATTGGTTCCTCCTATGTATATAGTGCTTTAGAATTTACCAGGGGTCTTCAAATATACAATTTCACTGAAAGAGGGCATTTTACCCATCTCTGTATTTCTTTTTTTAAAAAAAATATTTATTTATTATGTATACAGTGTTCTGTCTGTCTGTATGCTTGCTGGCCAGAAGAGAGCACCAGATCTCATTACAGATGGCCATGAACCACCATGTGGTTGCTGGGAACTGAACTCAGGACCTCTGGAAGAACAGTCAGTGCTCTTAACCTCTGAGCCAGCTCTCCAGCCCCGCATCTCTGTATTTCCTATGAGAAAATGGAGTCCCAAGACATTTAATAGGCAAACAAGGGTCACTCGTGCTGGGAGCCAGGATCAGGCACATAGGAGGCAATCAGGAGCAGTGGACTGGACTCTGCTGCACTAGTGGGCAGGATAATAACCAGACTGCTGACTGGGGAAAGGGCTCTCCCACTGAGCCTCTCTCTATGCCCGAACTCAGCATGTAACATCTGTACTATGTACATTTCTGCTTAACCATATTCCATTCCAGGCATTGTACTAGATTCTACATGACAATTATATCCAAAATTGGGCTTATAAAATGCCTACCAATCTTTTCAACTAGTAATGACATTCTCTGAAACATGCCCTCCTCAGGAGTGCACACGAAATTCTTTGCCAACTCTCCGTGTTGTGGCCTATGGGTGCTGGTTTTCTGAGGTCACGCGTGTGTCACGTGGCTCAGTGTGTAGCATGTCAGCAGACCTGACATGGCGGCTGTTTTGTTTCCTAGGTTCAACTGCTTCCCCTCCGGTCCGGGATGTTGGCTTGAGTTCTCCCGCCACGGTCCTCCCCAGCTCCTCCTGCTCCGGTCCTGACTCAGACGCTGCCACCATCACCAGGACAAATGGTAAATTCAGCAGTGAAAAGACTCAGATGATGATGGAAAGCTGCTGATGCAGACAACCCTTGGCTGACTCTCGGGACAGGCAGCCCCTGTGTCTAGAGGTCTGTCTCGGGCTGGCTCCTGCCGTTGCACCATCCTCTGTCTTTCTCTTCCCTGTCCTTTCCCTGCCGCTCCGGTTTTCCTTTCTTGTCCCCTCGTTGCTCTGTTCTAGAGTGGGGCTCCTCCTCTGTATCCGGCTGCTTCACTCCCGGGTCATCCTTTACCCAGAAACTTGCTCACTGACAGTATTTATCCTTCATGTTTTTCCTGTTGAAAATGTCGTAGCATCTTTTTTTGTTGTTTTGACCAAGTTCCCAGAGAGAAGCAGTGTGAGTGAGAAAGGGGTGCTTCTGGCTCACAGCTGCAGGTTACACCCCCATCACGGCAAGGAAGTTCTGGGTACCCAACAGAGCTGTCACATAGCATCTGGCACCAGAATCAGAGAGCAGTGAACACACGTATGCCAGTGCTTAGCATGCCTTCTCCTGAAGCTGAACGCGTCAAGGACGGGGGTCGGGGAGTGGGAAACGCCAGTCAAATAATCCCAAGCTAACCCCAAAAGATTCCAAGATTATCCTTTATTGTAAGGGAAAAACTCACAGAACAGGAATGGGGGTCCAACCTCAAGGTGTGGAGTGTAGGGACAAGAGAGCAAGAGCTAGGTGGGCAGCAGTTTTCTCTGGGTACCCAAAAAGTCATGCCCCAGCCTCTTAAAGGTCATTGGCTGAAAGAGGTTTCCCATCATCCTCCACTTCATCCATCTCAGGATACCCCGTCTAGGGAATGGGTCAGCCACAACTGTGTCTTCCCACATAAGTTAATGCCATCAAAATGGTTTACAGCAGGCATGCCTAGAAGCCCACCTCCCAGACAATTCCAAATTCTGTCTGGTGACAGCACTACCTCAGCTCGGATGTGCCTCACAAAGTGACACAAGATTAATTATAAGTATGTCGACGTAGACTGCTCTGTGAACTCTACCGTCCTGTGTTACTGAAGGCTGACCAGCTTCTTCCCTCTTTCATTGTCCCTTTGGAGTCGAGTGAACTGAAGTTGTTGTTAGGGAAAGCAATGGACTCTATTTTGTTTCTTCATCAGAGCTAGGTTCAGATGACTCTGCAGCAATGAAGGACCCTCCCAAGTTGGAGGGCGATGCTATTGATGGAGCCTTTGCCAACAAACATGGCCGACACGTCATCGGCCATGTCGATGACTACAGTGCTCTACAGCAGCAGATCGGGCAAGGCAAGCTCCTGGTCCAAAAGATACTGTCTCTTGCGAGGCCAGCGTGCAACATCCCTGGACCTGAAGCTCAGGGCACAGAGGTGAGAATCTGACACTCTTGGGGACTCTCTTTGCACAGTCCTTCCTTCTACATTTTACATCGCCCAGCCACTCACAAGTGACTTAGGTTTATTCAGTCAGAATCTCTTTCCTGTCTCCCATCTTCACTCTGCCACAGATCAGGGTAACTTGATGCTTTGACTGAGAGCCCCAGAAAACCCTGTGTTTTATAACAGGGCACTTGTAAAATGCTGACATACCATGCCACTGTTTTTTAGCAACTTTGATAGCTTATACAGATTAGGAATGCTGGCATAAAGCCTCGCCTAGATAGATTAAAGTCAATCCAGTGGACAGGCAGCCACACAAACTCGTGTATAGGAAGGGTAGTGCACTTAATACCCTGTTCAGACTGAGCACAGGAGGGGAGGCAGCCAGCGAAGCTCTTCAGTGTGCTCGGTTGTTAAGAGGGAGCAGGCACAAGTGACGATGTTGTTTGAGAGACTGGCCACTCGTGGGTGCCTGCACAGGACAGCCTTGTCTATAAGGACCCTCTACCAAGGAGCAAGATAGAGTTTCTTATTGATATGCACAAAAGGGTGTGGCAGGCACAGTGTGAGGAACGGTCGTCTGTAATTGCATGTCAGACAAGCAAGGCACAGTTTCATAGAGGATGGAACACAAGAAGGGTTTCTGGCAGAGACCAGCTGTCCTGGAACTGTAGGGTAAAGCCAGGGTTTGCAGCAGGCCTGTGTGCTGGGCTCGTTCACACGGGATGCTTGAGCCCGGTGCTGGGAGTGATGGGAGATCCATGGCTACCCTGTCCTCTTTTCCCAGGTACCAGGTAACAAAAGTGTCCGGGAGCTGCGGAGCAGTGCCAGTGCTCTGAGCCACACCCTAGAAGAGTCCGCATCTCTCCTCACCATGTTCTGGAGAGCAGCCTTGCCAAGCTCGCCTGGGCCTGGACTGGTAGGCAAAGCGGTAAGAGGCTGGGTCTTGGTTGGTTGAAACCTGCCTTTTTCATGCCAGTATGGCCCTGCTCCCAACCGCTTCAGCTTCAGATATTTCTAGGTCTTGTACCTTGATGTTTGAGCTGATCAAGAGACCTGTTGACAATATGGCGCTCTTCCTCCACCCCTAAGGTCCGCCTGGCCAAGAGATTATAGACTGTCACCATGAACATGAGAGCCTCTTTTAGCCATGGTCTGGAGTCTCAACAGCTTTTAAAGTTTGTGTCTCTGGGTCAGGCCTGGGGAAGCCAGCCACCTCCTGTGGTCTGCTTGCCTCTCTGGAGGGCTGTGGTTGGCAGATTCTTACACGGCGGTATTCCAACTGCAGATAACTGTTCCTGATGTCTGTGGACCCAGATATGCTAATCCAAGGTGCTTTCATGTCACCACAGTGGAAGATACTTGGAAAGTTTCCCACTGTCCTCTGGCCAGCCCCATCTCTTCAGATAGAACATCCCTGAACTCCTAAGTGTCACTTACGATGAGGAGTTAAAGGAAATTCGACAGGACCAAACAGAGCATTTGTTTGCATTTGAGATTTAGTGCTGACCTAGAGAGAGGCTCTCTCCAGCAGGCTTTTCCATGTCTCTCTGGTGGCCTGGTCCTCAGCTGTCTCCAGCTGGGGTTTGAGGGTTTTGATATTGTTTGTTTGTTTTGTTTTGTTTTATTTTTTTTGTTCTCAAGA
Source organism: Microtus pennsylvanicus (assembly GCF_037038515.1). Taxonomy (NCBI): domain Eukaryota; kingdom Metazoa; phylum Chordata; class Mammalia; order Rodentia; family Cricetidae; genus Microtus; species Microtus pennsylvanicus. The sequence continues at coordinate 116,488,741 of NC_134585.1, forward strand.
CAGGGTTTCTCTGCATATCTCTGTCCTGGAACTCACTCTGTAGACTAGGCTGGCCTTGAACTCAGGGATCCATCTGCCTCAGCATCTCAAGTGTTGGTATTAAAGATGTACATCATCATTGCCTGGCTAAGGTTTGAGGGGTTTTAAAGGAGGAAATTCAATACAAAAAGACTGAGAAAATGGTAGCGTTCTACTCGACCATCGCGTGCACAGCATGCGTTCAGCCATAGGGGGATTGTCTGAATCTATCCCTCCTCCTCAGGGTCAGTTGATAGAGAAGGAACTCCTGGATCTGAGAGCCCAAGTGTCCCAACAGGAACAGCTCCTCCAGAGAACTAACGAGCGTCTGAAGACGGCTAAGCAGAAGAAAAAGATCATGGAACAGTACATCGTGAACCACCGTAGGTGTCCATGAAGAACCCGTGGGGAGGGCTCTTCCAAGACACCCGACCTTGCAGCTGATCAATAGTGACCAGAGGGACTCGGGAATGTTAGGGGGCACTGATGAGCAATGGTGGGTACAGAGGGAAGGGGTGTGACTAGCAACAGACCACACACACTGAGTGGCAGAGAAAGTGGTTTAGGATGCATGTGCCAAGCAAGTCAGACTCAACTGGTAACTTCCATATTGTGGGACCGTTTTATGTTTGCAGTGACCAGGACCCATGATGTCTTGAAGAAGGCACGGACTAACTTAGAGGTAAAGGCAACACTGCAGCACTTAACCACAGAACCTGTCCTTAACCCACCGCTCTGGCCACGTGTCTGTGGGGCCCCTGGCTAGCTCTGATATTCTGAGAGCCTGCTGGTCCAGTGTAGGCCATGGCCCCCCAGCAAACCCGACCCTACCTTGCTCCTCTGCCCCTCTGCTTGTCCTCATCTTGTTTCCCTCTCTCCCTTTCACTGAAGCTCGTGTCCTCTATGTGGGGTGAGGAGGCTGGGAAGTAAAGCACAGGTGACCCCTGAGGGCAGGGACATTTGGAGTTTGCCTCAGAGGCTAGTTGTGCCCGGCGGGAGTTCCCTAAAAGCCTCTGTGGAAAATACAAACAACGTAGACAGAACCTTACAAATTGCCCCCGCCATGATGGCTGCGAGGTTGGGAGTATCCTTGCCTTTAAAGGTCCCGGATGATCTTGGTTTAGTCTCATGGATCTAGAAGAGAACTTGAAAATAAACCCTGCCCACTAAGGGGAAAGATGTCTATCCCTGGCAGGTGTTCTCCACAGTTAACTCAAATGCTAAGTGCTGGCCCTCCCCCGGGAAAGCAGTGTGAGGGAGAACTATGTGTATATGATGTGGCTTCGAAATCAGAACCTATTCTCTGAATATAGACTTGACACAGCCAGAGCAGCCCAGTCTCTGCCCAGAAAGTTCCTAATTGCGTCTGCCACAATGTCTGCCCGCGCAAGGGGGTTGGGCCTTGGTGTAGCTCACTCTTTTGTCTTGGTCTAATTCTTCTCTGCTGACTCCTTTCTTTCCCGAGCCTCTGTAGCACGGCCCTTACGAGATTGCCTCTGTGCGGCCATATTCCTGTCCCAGCAAAGGTAACCGACCCATGGCCTCCGGCACCACTGGCTCAGCCTGTGGAAGCACGCCTCTCTAGTTGCCAGGCCCCTGTGGAGAGTCACAGGCCTGGGCCTAACTTAGTCCCAAGGCCTGTCACTAACTGGCTGTGTGGCTTTGGCTGGCCCCCTCTCTGTGAGCCTGCTGCTCCAAGTCTATAATGGTAGAACTCTTCTTTTTTCTTTTTCTTTTCTTTGTTTGTTTGTTTGTTGGTTTTCTGTTTTTGTTTTTTTGAGACAGGGTTTCTCTGTAGCTTTGGAGCCTATCCTGGAACTAGCTCTTGTAGACCAGGTTGGACTCGAACTCACAGAGATCCACCTGCCTCTGCCTCCCAAGTGCTGGAATTAAAGGCGTGTGCACCATCACCACCCAGCTTAGAACTCTTCTTAGATTATCTCTGAGGTCCTAGGGACTGGACCCCCTCTCTGATAACTGGGACATGACTTACCAAGAGGCCTTCCTGCTGGATCCCTCTCCCCTCTACAGAGGGCTCGTTTTGCGTGTTCGTATCTTGCTCAGCGCTTTTTTTCTTGAGAGATATAAAGACCCCTTTGGTTTCTGTTTGTTTGCCAGACCACTTGCTTTGGAGCATGAACTGACTCCTGAAGGGAGCGCTGGGGTCCAGCCACTCAGTCTGGTGATGGAAGCAGCAGGAATCTGGGAATATGCAAGGCTTCCCTCTAACCTAGGCTTTAGGAGTCTCCAGGCCAGCACTCCCCGCCCCGTGCTCCTCCTCCTAACCAGCTCTCAGGCTCTTGGCTTCCAGCACATTTGCCCCTCACTCCAGACTCCAGCTCGCTCTGACTAGGTTTATTTCCCTCTTATCTGCAGGTGAAATCCTTCAGGGCTCGGTCACACACCTCAGCCTTGTGACCCTTGCCTTCCAGGAGCCACACAAGAAGCGAAGCCAGAGGTTCTTAAAGCAGCAGGAAGGGTGGGCCTGCCCCAGCCTTGTGCAGTTGCCTACCTGCTAAGGAATACCTGGTCCCACCCCTCCCCTGCTGGAGGTCCGGAAAAGGGCTCAGAGCTGTGTCCACATGGGACAGTCAGGAAGGAGAGTGGCATCCTGGCAGCAATGATTATGGTTCGCCAAGGCCCACTGGGCCCAGCACTAAGCAAAACTGATGTAGACTGCGTAGAGGGCCTTGCGGCACTGCTTCCAAACAGCCTCGGCGGCATGGCACCTGCCCTGTCGGTTCCTGCCCCAGCATCTGTCCTCAGCACCGCCAACTCAGGGGAACCAGGACCTCGCTGCCCACAAAGGGATGCGTGGTCCCAACACCGAAGCTCCTCAGACAGTTGTAAAAGCACACTCTCGGGCGACAGTGCCCTGCTGGACAGTGTTGGGGCTCAGCAAGCTCCCCTCACAAACCCGCTCTTAACCCAGGCCAGCCCCGTGGGTCAAGCCAGGTAGTACTTTGGTCTGTACCACCACACCAGAGTCTACATATCAGACGTGGCGACTTGTAGGTGCCCCCTGCTTTGCCTAGCCCCTTCTGTCTCTTATATGATATCAAGTTGAATTGGCTCCCTTAAATGTGCTGTCCCTTATAATCCTCAGGGGAATGGGGGACTGGGGGCTGCATGGAGCCTATTGAATGTCTAGCATACAGCACACCGGTACCTCTTTGAATGGCATGGGCAAGGGCTGTTCTGTCCTGAAGGCTGTGTGTCTTCACAGTGCTTGTAGGATGTGGGTGTGTGTATAAATGTATCATATAGATTTATATGTTGCTATGGCCGTGTGTTGCAGGCTGTAATGTGTAGGCAGGTGAGAAGACACTCTGCAGTCTTCCTGATGGCTATTAAAGCAAGCCGTGTATAAAGTAATTGCTTGCCTTGGCTTCTTATTTCTGCTCCAGCTCCTAGAATAAGGATATAAGAATATGAAAGACATGTGCTGCCATCTGGCATCCCCCTGTGTGTGCGCCTTATCTCAGGTGGTCTGCCTAAAGCCCCGAGTACAAACCCTAGTTCCTGGCAAGATGAAAGAAACCATCATGAACCTGGAAAAACTCGCTCAACTGCAGGACAGCTGTGTCTTGGTAGGGGCGGAAAGATTGCAGAAAGGAAGTGGATCACATAACGGCCGCAGCAGAAGAAAAAAATTTCAGTTCTCCTTAAAGGGGGGGTGAACAACATCTCTGGTTCTGAAGAGGTGAACCTCTTTACGAACCAAGGAGCAGTGACCCATTTTAACAACAGAGGTCAGGTGTCTCTGTCAACACACAACTTCACACAGCACACACCTACACCGTTACAGGTCATTAACACTAAGACAAAGCAGTGACAGACAGACTTCCCAGCATCCTCCACCAGCTTGGAGCAGACTGTCTTCCCTAGAGGAAGGAGATGGCGAAGCTCTGCCCAGTCTGGATAGAAAAGCCCCATGCGCTGCTGGAGAGATGCTGCTGATGAAGCTGCAGATCAGGTGCAGAATTTTGATGAGAATCCTAAGTCAACGCCAACTGAACTGAGGCGACTTCTGAAGATGGTGATACTTGTAAAAGTGCTTGTCTATATCAGGACTGCTTTCCGAATTCTCGTGTTTATGGATCTGTTAAAGCCTAGGTCTCTACTATATTTAAGCTCAAGCTTCCCTTGATACTGCAGCTCTTTTCAGGTTTTTGCTTATACACAATTAATTCTTTCCAGCAAATTAAGCTGAAGAAGCCTGGGACTAAAATTTGGAGAGGGGTTAATAAAAGTCTTTACCTGGCCAAAAAATAAATAAAATAAATAAGAAAAGAACGTGAAAGAGACAAGCAGTCATAAGAAACCCAGAGGCAGAGCTGGAGAGATTGCTCAGTGGCTAAGAATACACGATGCTCTTGCAGAGAGGACCCAGGTTCAGTTCCCAGCCCCCATGTCACATGGCCCACAATGGCCTATAACTTTAACTCCAGGGGTATCCAATGCCTCTGGTCTCTGCAGGCTCCTGAACTCATACGTGCATGCCCACCACCACCATATAATTTAAAACAAAACACCAAAGGCTGGGAGATGGCCCAGCAGTTAAGAGCACTGGCTGCCTTTGTAGAGAACCCAGGTTTTATTCCCAGAACCTACGTGATGGCTCATAACCACCCACAAAGAAGCTCCAGGGGATCCAATGCCCACAAGGAACTGCCCTAGTTCCAATTAGGCTCTACCTTCTACCCTTGCCTCTTCCCATAAGGTCGCGATTTCACGAATCCATTGAGGAAGCATTCCATCATCCCACCAGAGCCCATGAGCTAGCTGTAATGCTGGCACTGCACCCAGGGCTCCCCTGCCCTCCCCATTCCATTCTCAATCTAAGGCTGCTGACTTTGCAGGGAAGTAGAATGTTGGTCACCACAGCGAGGCGTTGGCGGAGGGGGGAGATTTTCACCAGAGGGTACAAAGCTTCAGTTTCACAGAGGGTGTGAGTTCTAGAAAGCCAAAGGGCAGCACTGGGCCTATAGTTAACGTTTTCACGCTCAAAATATGCAGACAAAGGTCAAAGTGTTTGCACCAAATACATATATACACACAAATGTGACTGACAGGATAGAGGTAACGGGGAAGGCACTTGCCGATAAATCACAATCTGGTTCGATCCCCAGGACCCACAGGGTAGAAGAAGAGACCTGAGCACCTCAGATTATCCTTTGACCTTCACATGCATGCTCACATGCACACATAAGTAAAATAAATAAATAATAAATATAAATGCAATACAAAGTCAGATATACTAATAGCTTACTGTAACAGTTTGCTTTATCTATACACATATCAGAGTAGGTATAGTGTAAATATATTAGTTTTAATAAAAACGTTTCCAAGATTGTAAAATATTAAAAATAACATAAAATATGGACAAATAAGTTCATATTTTTGTAAGTTCATATTTTCATATGTTCAAAACATACAAAGGTCTGTATGTTGAATGTGGGGTTTTGTTATTTTGTGTGTGTGTGATTTTGCTGTTATTGTTGTCTTTAATGTATTCACTTTTCCATGACCTCAGGCCAAAGGTGTAGAAAGAAGATAGGCCACTCCTCTTGATTTTAGCTTGCTGGGGGGGCGAGCACGGCATGATTGGGTGGGTTGAAATCGGTTGAATCAACCCTCTGTTTAACCCTGTCTTCACGCAGGAGAGACAGGCAGGAAGAGAATGAGGTCTGGAACCATCACTTCACTTTCTTGGCTTCCATGTTCCCCTGGCTTTTTCTAAGCTGAGGATTCAGAGGGAGAGCTCCGAGTTCTGATGCTATACTTACAGATGTAGCTGTGGGTCACTGGGTATTATGCCATTGTGAAGTCACGAGCACTTGAAAGCCGGCCTCTCCCATTCCACCCATCTTTCAACCATGCTGCATCACGACAGGGGGCTCTAGAGAAGTTCTTGCCCTCCATTTAAAATGCTGCTATTGGCTCGGAAAAAGCACAGGGTGTGATGGTTGATCTTCACTGTTTACTTGGCTGGATTTGGAACCACCTGGGAGACACACTTCCATGTTTGCCATTGAAGGAGTTTTCCGAGTGGTTTAATGGGAAAGCCAAATGTCCTTTCTATAGGCTGCCACTAGAAGGCATGGCCCAGATGAATGGTGGATCTTCCCGCCTCAAAAGATCCAGATTAAGAGTGGGTCTTCCCACTTTGAATGCTGTAATTAAGAAAAACCCTTCACAGATGTATCCAGCCACTTGGGTTTTAGCTCATTCCAGATGTAGTCAACCTGACAACCAAGGACAGCCATCACAGCAGCCAGGTCTGTATCTCCCATGATTTCCTCCCCGTGGGGCTCTCTCACAATGACCAGTGACACAGTCAACCTTCTACTGAGGGGCACTGTCTGGGAGCTTCTTCAGGTTACTTTTGTCCCACGTTTCCAGGATCTAGAGAGCCCAGCACCGTCCCAAGTCTTCCCTGTCACCTTCCCAATCCTAGTTTGTACTCCTGGTACCTGCTGTTGGCGTCTCACCTGCCGAGGGGGCCTGCTGAATTTAGATTTTTCAGTCTTCAGGCTGGAGGGGCAGCTCAGCCACTAAGGTGAGGCTCACAACCAAAATGTAAGAATTTCAGGCTCCTTCCAGTATGGACTGGCAAATGCTTTACAGTACAGGGACTCAGCAGATGTACCCATGAGCCTCACTAACTTAGAGGCAGGTTCTCTAAACAGGTAGAGATTTTTATATGTATGTATGGATAGAGCAAAAGGAACAGCAAAAGAGACTTTGATTTATTACATTTCCATGAGGACAAAGGTCATTGCTTGTCAGTCGTTTGCTTTCAGAGAGCCAGGGTTTCGGCTCTATGTCCACATAACTCCAGCCACCCTCCGTTCCTATTTTCACCGCAAACATTTAAGATCATTTAATCCTTTATAACTTATGTATATACTCACAAAATAAAAGTAAATGACTTTTTTTTAATGTTCCAGGTTATCCTTGACTGTACAGTGAGTCTGAAGTCAGACTGGATTTCACGAGAGGAAAAAACAAACAAAGAAAAGAAAGAAAGGAGCCTTCAGGCAAGAAATTAGCCCCTCTGCAGGACAGAACCACAAGGTCAAAAAAAACCCATCCACACCCAAAATGGATGATTTTGATGAGATTACGAACTTCTGATATGGTTCTATGTGAGCCACTTACTTTGAACCGACACTGTGATTGGATGGAACTGGAGAACCTTGCGGGAGAAAGTGTGTGTCCTTCACATTGGGGAGAGACCTGGGCCTGGCACCTCAGAACACCCAGGAAGTGCTTCATGAAGGAGGTCCTGGGGGATCACAAATGTCACTAAGGGAGCTAAAGAGATGGCTCAGTCACTGAGAGTGTTTGCTGATCCCAACATCCATATAAGGTGGCTCACAGCTGCCTGCAATTTCATCACCAGGGGACCTGATGCCTTCTTAGAAATAAAAATAACAAATAAATATTAAAACAACAGATTCCCACTTAGTCTTTCTGAGTTTTAATCCGAAAGAATCCTCAAATTGGAGGGCGTGTATTTAAAAAATGTGTTCTTTAAAACCTCCCCTACTGGTGGTTGAACCAAATTTCCCTGGAAAATTTGGGTGGAAACGAGGGTGCCGGCTCAAACGGGAATGCTCTATCCACCCAGGACGGTGTCAGATGAGGATGGGGGAAGTGTGAAGCAAGAAAGAGGGGAGACAGCAGGTGGAGGAATGGTTCCAAAATGGGACGAGAGCTAAAGGAAAAGAGGAGGGCAAGAGGGCGGGGCGGGTGAGGTGGGGTGCGGCGCATAGAGAGCTGGTCTTTCCTTTGGTCCAATGCTCTGCTCTTGACAGCCACTCTGGACGTCTTACGTGGCACGCCAAGGTCACAGTGTGAGGTGAAGGAGCTGTGGTCTCCACTACAGTGCTATTTTGATTCTTGGGTTTGGCAGCTCTCACTCTCCCTGAGCAGCTCTTGGCTCATTCCGTCCTGGGGATTCGGCATCCAGAGACTCCCAGAGCCCCGGGAGAAAGTATCATGGAGCCTCGGGTACCAGAAAGTGGGGAAAGAGACCATAGATCGCTAAAAGCCTGCACCTTCTCCAACCTTCTCTAATGAGGGCGACCCTAGCTTTTCTTTGATTACGCCCCCTAGGCGGGTCTCAAGTACAGACACGTTTTGTGCGCGGTACCCAACTGTCCGCCAGGAGGCGCCCGTACCCTTGCCCAGGGGACTTCGCAGGCTAAAAAGAGGACTCTGCGTGGTTGTGAAAATTCCTTAAACTTTGAGAGTGGATTTCGCCTTTCATAGCAGGATCTTGGCTGTTTGGAGTTCACCCAAAAGGTCGAGATGAGAGAAACTCGTTCTTCCTCATCGTCTCAAACTGTGGTCCATCCTGTCTTGAATCTCTCTACCTCCCCTGTCCCCACTTCTCTCCGAAAAAGAGAAGCGTCGGAGGACAGGCGATGGAGAACTGGACAAAGCTGTGGGGAATAGGACGAGGGAAGGGCAGAAAGAAAGACAATGGATAAAATACCCGAAAAGGAATGGGAAGAGGGAAGGAAGAGAAGGAGGAGGGGAGGGAAGACTGGATCCTGTGACGCCCAAATCCTGCTCGGAGCAGCAGCAGCGGCTGTGTGCGGGGAGGGAGGTGGATTAGGAAAAAACAAGGAATGCCTAGGGCAGGAATTTTACCTCAGAACAGAAAGCTCCGGCCCCATGGATTAGGTGGGGGCCTTGCTGGCGGCCTAAAATGCCCTTCTTTGTGTCCGATCCCAAAAAGGATTTGTTCTCAATCGGAGGTCGGGGGTGGGGTGGGGGTACAAACCTAAAGAACAGGCAGCAAGGACAGGAGCTGGGCGAGTACTTCTGTGTATCTAACGAGCTTGGATCCAGTAGTCTGGCGAGGATAAATGTTCAGGGAGGAGATTCCTGGAGGCCGAGAATGGATTGACATACTTACAGCCAGCTAAGGGTGACTCAGTTGTGGTGTAATGGTGTGCGCTCCAGGCTGGGAGTCCAGCGATCAGAGTTCAAACCTCAGCAGGGTTTCTTTACTTTTAGTAGAAACCAGAAACTAAAGCTGCCGTCTTGTTCTTCAGAGTCTTGTACTCTGAAGCCCACACCGGGTTTGAAAGCAAACTCACTTCGTTTCTCCTCCTAGTCTGGTGGTTCAGGAGGTAGAGAAGTCCCCAAAGTCAGAAGTTGCTGTGATCCCGGAGCCCTGGCTGTTCCTCTCTACCATTTGTGACTTTCCACTTTATCCCCAGATTCTCTTTGTCTCTCAGGAGTACAGGTCCCACGTGGAGGAAGCTGCTAGCCAGTAGCACTTTGGTGTGTGTATGTGGTTGTGTGTGCATGTGTGTGTGTTGTGTGTGTGTATGTGTACTACGCTATACATTATACATGTGAACTGCATACGCTGTTTAAGCTAGTTGAAGGCAGGCATGGGAGTCTTGTCCCCAGACTCCAGAGTGTTTCAATTCATGTCTTCCCGTGATGGCTAATCTTGGTGGTCAACTTGACATAACAAGGGAGGAGGTAGCCTCATTTGGGAGACCGCCTCCATGTGATGGTCCTGTGGGCATGTCCGTGGATCGTTTTCTTGATTGTTAGTTGATGTAGGATGACCCACAGCCCACAGTGGGCAGTTCCAGCCCTGGGCAAGCATACTTGGGCTGAATAAGAAAGTTGAACCAGAGCCAGAGCAAGCCAGCAAATAGCTTTTCTCCATGGTTCCTACTTTAAACTCCTGCCTGGAGTTCCTGGACGATGGACTGTGATCCAGGAGAGGAGACAAGCCCTTTCCCCTCCAAGTGTCTTGTGGTCGGAATGTTTCATCCCAGCAACAGAAAAGCAGACTAGAACACCCCCAAGATGACTGTCCTGCCTGGAGCAGGTAGCTCCCCCTCCCCACACTCCTCCCGCCTGTCAGATTCCAGACTTTGGGGATGGCGTGTTTACCCAGTGTCAAAATTTGGCACAAGAGCAGGGTCCAAGCACTGCCCACTGAGCCCCTATGGCTGGGACTCCACTGGGAGCTAGAGAGCCAATGAAAATGACATTAAATGTCCGTGTTTGGTGCAGGAGCGGAGCCCGGGTCCTAAGGCAGGGAGGTTCTCAGCCTTCCTAATGCTGCGACCCTTTAATACAGCTCCTCATGTTGTGGTGACCCCAACCACACAATTGTTTCATTGCTACCCCATAACTGCAATTTTGCTACTTTTATGAATCATAATGTAAAAAAAAATCTTTTTCTGATGGTCCTAGGCGACCCCTCTAAAAGGGTCCTTTGCCCCCCAAAAGAGGTCATGACCCACAGGTTGAGAACCGCTGTTCTAGGGGCTTAAGTAACCAAAAGAATTTTACTTTCTAGAGAGACACTGACCCAGTTATGACCGGCTGAAGCCTTTTACTTGCAGGTTACCGGTCTGTTCTTGTGCCTCAGGGTACCTAGGAGAGAGGAGCCAGTCCTGGCCCTCTTGATCACCGAGCTGGGACCTTTTTGCCTCTCTGGCCTCTCTCAACCACACCTCTGTTGGACCCTTCCTTCCATTTCTTTTCAGGTCCCAGACAGAACTCTCTAAAACAGCAGATACACTTTGCAGCACTTCCTAACTACTCAGTATTCCAACCAGAGGAAAACAATTATTTAAATTTCTTCAGGCTCCTCCGTTGGACGGTCCGTTTAAAACGGCTTCTAGCATTCCCACGATCTTTTCCAATGGAGTTTTTCTGGCGTGGAGTTCTGACAGAAGAAATTCCGCTGCAGTGATTCGCGGCCTGGGGAGAAGCCACCTGGGTTTCTGTTTGTTTGTTTTTGTTTTTCGAGACAGGGTTTCTTCTGTAGCTTTTGGAGACGTCCCGGAACTAGCTCTTGTATCCCAGGTTGGCCTCGAACTCACAGAGATCCGCCTGCCTCTGAAACCCAGGATCAGCTCTTTTTGTATAAATTTAACATTTAAAGAGATTCCCCCAACCAAACGCAGCGGAAGACAACTGCGTCCCCTGCTGGTTTGGACGAACTGAAATGCGCTGAAATTGCTCAAATCCAAGACCAAGATAAGAGGGGCTAGCGCTTAAATTCCTTTCATCCGTCGGGTGCAGAAACAGGAGAGGTAGCTGGAGGGTGAGGGCAGCCAGCACGCGGTGTGCAGCCTTGCCGGGGCGGAAGTTTTTCCGGGCTCAACTGACCTGAGGACAGGGAGGAACCTGGTCTCCGACGTGACGGCGAGTCCCAGGAGAGTCAAGTGGCCAAGGATGGGATACCCTATTGCGGTGTCGAGGAAGCTATGCGATGTACTGGTGTCTCTAAACTGAGAGTTGGGACACATCTGCCTCACTTGCAAATTGCCTAGAGCAGGAGGGAAGTACCTGATCCCCTTTCCTTCCTGTGCTAAGAAAATGGATCCTACAATGGACTAAAGAGAAAGGTCCCACCGAGATTTGAACTCGGATCGCTGGATTCAGAGTCCAGAGTGCTCACCATTACACCATGGAACCACACAGTCTGCAGTGCTCTGACTCACTATACGTGACCAAACCCATTCTCAGCCTCCATCGTACCCCACAATTTTTTCCTCAAGCACTTTTCCTATAGTCAGATAGGGTTGGAGCACCCTCAATTTACAACCTAAAGAATCGCTGCACTCACGTTCCTTCTGTTCAGCTCTTGGCGTGTGGAGTGTAGCGGGACAGGTAGGTGTCTCTCAGAGAATGAGAAAGTGGGTTTAACACTTTAGGATCCAAGAAGTGGATCGCTGGTGTCTTGTTCTAACATGCAATCCTTGGCCACCGTCCCCTTTCCCACGCCCCGCCGGAAAAGGGTTTCCTTATTTTGCTTTGCAATTTTCTTCTTATTGTCCAGATTCCCCTGGTTTCTCCTCCAGCCTCCCACCTTTTTTCGGCTTCCTTACTCCGTGTCCCTCTCCTCTCTGTTCTCTACCTCCATCCCCCACGCACTGCCCAGATCATTAGGAAGTTGCAGCCGCAAAAAGAAAGGAAGGCGAGGGAGTGTTCACCCGGCCGAGGAGCATCCTTGTTTCCCGGGAGCGGAGTCTTTCCAGGAACCGGAGCAGCCCTCGGGACCTGGACAGCTCTGACCTTAGGTGAAAGTGAGCACAGTCCAAATCCAGAGCTGGAGATTCTGTGACGCTTTCCGGAATCCCTGAGAAACTGCTGGAACACAGTGAACCTTTCCTGCAGGTTCACTGGCAGTTCCTCTCGGCGCCCCTAGTGGTTACCCAGCATAGTTCACAGAGCCGGGCCAGTGGGGCTTGGGATGTCATGAAGATGGGGAAGAATTCTGGGTGATACCTTAAAATGAGAAGTTTAGCAAACTATGACACAAAATGGGGAAGCACAAATGAAGCGCAGCTGCAGTTTTTATATGATCAACCGTGGTTGTTGCCCTTGGGGGAAGTGAGTGCAGAGGATGGAATTTAATTTTTCTCAAAGTATTCTTTTCTTATACGAATAACTTAAGAGAATAAAATAGATTCACGTGTCGCATTTAAAAAGAAGAAAGAAAATAAGAAAAAAAGGAAGATGGCTCAGCTGTTTCCATTATGGAATAATTTGATCCGAGAATGAGTTTCTCCAAGGAGAGAACTCTGAGAATGTGACAGAATCCCGAGACGACACCGGAAACAAAGCTCCAACTTCACATGGTCAGTTGGAGCAGTGGAACCTGGGTTAGCTAGGTGGCTAAAGAGTTTCCATAGGAATCCCTCCCCATTTTCTTCTGCCTACCTCTCAAGGCCACTATCTTCTTGTACTTGAGAAACGGGGATTCAGTTAATGATTTCATAATGATTGAACCTGATTTTCCACATTTAAGAATGGCAGCCCCCCACCCCAAGAATCAGGACCCCTGAGGAAGGGAGGCAGAAAGACTCTAAGAGCCAGCAGTCAGGAAGGACCAGACCAAGAGCATCTTCTGGACCTGACAAGACCCATGAACCCACAGCAGCTGGAGTTTTCCCACACAAGATCAAGGTTAGGTGACATTCCAGACTGGAAAGGAAAGGCCTTGAGTCCCCACCCCATCTGAGAAGCTATGGGCAGTTGGTAGCTTCTGGAGAAGAGCAGTTTTAAGGGTGTGTGGTCCATGGGGTGGTGGTGGGGGGTTACCACACACGGTCCAACACCCATGACTATATAAGCAGCACAAATAAGACTCCATGGGATTAAAAAGAAAAAGAGACAAGTTGGGGGAGGGTGAAGAGTTGGGGATGGATCTGGGAGCACTGGGGATGAAAATGACCAAAATATATCATACTCACATATGAAATCCCATAGAATAAAAATATTACTTTTAAAAATGACGGAGGCCTGGAGAGGTATTTGCTGCATTAGCCTGAAGTCCCAAGGTTGGATCCCTAGCACCCAGGCATAAATCTGGCATGGCAATGCACTCCCTCCCAGCGTTTCTAGCACCGGGAAGGAAAGGCAGGAGGATCGCTGGGGCTTGTTGGCCAGCTAGCTAGTCTATCAGTGGGTGGGTGAGTTCCTGCTTCTCTGAGAGATCCTGAGCAATAAAGGTGGAGAGCAATAGAAGGGAATATCTGACTAGCCTGGTAAGACATCCACCATGGTACAATAGTGGCGCGTTCATCGTGGGGTGGCATATAGTCTATTCTCACAGTGAGGTATACAATTTAGTAGACAAGTAGAGAGGGCTCAGGAGAGTGGTCCCCATCCCTGCATTTATCAGAATCCCCTGGGAATTTTAAAAGTTCATACATGTGGACCTCACACCTACGATTTCCACTTAACTGAGCTGGAGGCAGCAGACAGTCATCAATATGCTTAGGTTCCCTGTTGGGGATAACAATGAACAGTCAGGGATGACAATCATTGGCCTAAGAGCTCAGCTACTCCAGCACAGGACAAGAGCTACACATGCAGCCAATTTGTAGAAAATGCTGGAAACAAACAATCGAGAGTTGCATTCCTGTAGTTAACTGGCACGGCCTGGGACATAAAAAGGACAAGCGGTAGATGTGCCTGTCCTTCAGCGATGGCTTCTCCAGTCATGACAATTCACACCTTCAGGTTCTGCTCATACCTCGACTTTACCAGCTTCTGACAGCAGAATCAGCAAATGACTCAAATACAATTGCTGTATAATGCTTTTATTAGACAGTTTTATAGACAAAACAAACCCTCATTTTCATGTCCCATTATACAGTTTTCAGGCAGGTCACTGTCCAGTTGAGAACGAACTGAAGCAGCTTTACAGTCAACATCAAAGACCACAGACAGCACCGGTGGAGAGACCCATGCGTATGGAACTGTCTTCGCATCCTCACCCCCGCTGCACAACAAAGTGCTAGAGTGGAAACCACCAACACCCGCCGAATTCAGTCTCAGACAGGCCACCCGGTACAGAACTTCGGACAAATTAACACTGGTATCGGGCTGGCCTAGAATGATAGCTGCAGAAGGCGCTCTACCGAGGGGAACAGAAAATGGCCAACACCTGATACAACTCTTCCTGTGTCCCCTGACTGTATAATCTGACACCCACAAATACCTAATATTTAGTATTTCACACCAATCTTAATGAAAAAGTACTGTGCCACACACAATTCTGTTAGAACTACTCAGTGTTTTACTTTTAATGAAGCTTGCTTACTTCAAAACACTAGTGAGAAACACAAGTGGAGACAAAGTCCAGCTTAGACTCCAAGAGGGAGCACATCCTACAAGTAGTTGACTTGAGACTTTTTCTTCTTCCCTATGATTGAAAAAAAGATTTGGCTTTTCTATCCCAAACACTTCCTAAGTTCACTGCAGAAATCAGTCCTTAGTCTCCAGCTGTGACAGTCACTAAAGGATAGACAAATGCCTAGACTGGAGAGTTCTGGAGGTCCTCACTCCCGCCAAGTCTCCTCTTCAGAGTCACTGGAGCCTGCGGTCCGACAGAAGATGGCGAGAACTTGGCTTTGAGCATGAGTAGTAATACAGGAACAAAATACTTATCTGCTTTCTTAAGCCCCAAATCACAAGAACGTGAGGACAAAGTATCTCTAGAAGAATGGCTATTGCACACTCACTCACATGCACAGGGACATGTTGCATATTGTTTCGAGGTCAAACATTTAAAGCCCTGTTCCCCCACTTTCCCTTCCCTCCCCTTCAGCAGCATGCATAGAATACTGACACCTTTCAGCAGATTTATGGAAGATCCATTAGATCGACAAGAAACCAAAGCCAATAGGAGTGGGTGAGGTTCCTCTCAGGGACCTGGCTTCTCCTTTGTACTACATACTTGAGAGGCCAGTGCTCTCGAAGCTGGATGTGCCCTGCGGGAGTGTTGCCTACAGTGGATAAACCCCACTCAAGTCTAGGTTGACAGGAAGCGGATTAACAGCTATTGTATGAAAGTTCTTTACTCAGGAGAAGCCACAACCTGTGTTTTGGGTAGCATTTGACTTGAGACCCTGGTGAACTTGTCTTACTGACCAACGACATCAAACAGAATGCAGAGGAAAGGCAGAGGACAGACGCAACAAGAGGCTGAGAGAAGACATTTTACAGGCTGCTAAGGTTTCCGTACAATGAAATCCAAGGATCCAGGCTGTGCCCAGCTTTAATTTTTTTCCCTTTTAAAGGGGATATTTTCAGTTCCAAGTTACTTGACCCTTCAGCCTCCTGGTACCACTCCTCAGCTCGTTCATGACTTCCGTTTCCTCATAACCCTCAACCGGCATCACGGCTGGCTAAGAGGTAGGTGGCCCTTCTTCGGGGCTGCTTTACTCTACCAACTCTGACTCAAAGTTCCCGTAGGTGAAGAGAAAAAGGAAATTTAAGAAGACTAAAATGTTTTTGCCTTATTTCCAAATTCTACTAACCTTTTGACTGTATAAAACTATCCCTTAAGGTAACTAATAGAAAAGCAGTGACCTCCTCTGTCCTGGTGACAATGACAGAGCTCCCCAGGGAGGAGACCAGCAAACTTGAGAAGCAGGGGCTATCGTTTCCAGATGAGAAGCAGAAGGACATGAAGGTCACCAGCACCAAAACCCTGTCACCACAGCCACACCTGATTAGACAGTCTCAGCCTGCCACTGGAGACAGCTTCCCAACCCTTCTACTGCTACACTCGTGTGGAGTAAAATTTAATCCACGAACACACAGAGGATTCCAGCTCGTATGTTAACAAGGACAGATCCAAGAGAAGCCACTGCGTAACAACTGAGACCGGATCCTCCTCCATGGCCCACTTCTAGATGGGCACTGGGAACAAAACAAAAAGCTTTCCAGTGGAACCCAAGAGCCTCCGAGTTGGTTAAGATAGGATTAGACCTTAGTTTCCAAAAGGGCACACCATCCTGAAAGTTGGCTGGACAGTACATGTTCTCCACAAGAGAGGAGGGGGAAGTGGCTCAGGGTGGAGGAAGCCGTACTTACCCCCACCAATTACCTACCAAGGCATTTAGCAATCAGTATTCCCCCTGTGAAACATCCCATTTCCAGGTTCATACTTGTGATCAAGGAGGTCTCAGAATCCAAAGAGGACGTCTGTGTCAATGGGTGGGAAAGTCAGGAGGTAGCTAAACTGACCTGCAGGTCCCTCAGTGTGGCTGGCTCATCTCAGCAAACATGAAGTCTCTCAACCATAAACAACGTTTAATGCTTGAATTTATCTGCAAAACGGGAAGTGTCAAGATACTGGGAGAAAGTATTTTCTTTGAAACCTGAGTGGGCTGAGTACTTTTCAGTCCATGATAATCAATGACCCACTCCATCGTCAAACACATTTGAAAGAGGCAAAAGAAAAAACATCTCGTTAAAACTTGGTGCAAAGAACAACACTGTGCATGGTTATGAAACCAGGGGCAGTTCCTCACCTTACACATCTTTAAAGGTAGGGACATCTAGTATGTGTGTCTGAGGAGCCTGCAGGAACGAACTCAGGTAGAAAGTAGTGTTTGGGTAATGAGGTACACATGTCTGGTCATATTGACCCAGGATCGTAGAATTCCCTAGACTGGAGAAGAAAATCTTAAGAACCATTTGTCAAAAGCCTGAGCTTCTTTAATCGACATTAACACTGATGGATATGCTTCTTTATATTATTAAAGAAAAACGTAGGCACATAAAACTCTTTCAGGGATAAAGATATGGAAGGCTCCCTAATTCTATATTACAAACCATCTGCTGTGATAAAGAGCAGCTGGAAACAGGCCCAGGCCCGGGAGAAGCCCTGTGAGCACGTGCCATGCAGTCATTACATAGGACCACACTGAAGATCTGCATCTGTCTTGATTCTGAACCACTGCTTTTCTTTAGACGTTAAAGTAAGCTCTAACATACTGGGTTGGGCCCGTGCTGGGCTAAAAAGGAGGCCCTGGCACCTCCAGTCTCCGAGGTGAGTCTAATCCCATACAACTTTCCAAAGGGTCATGTATGAGATCTGAGGGAAACTACTACACAGAATACATAAAATGAGGAGCGTTCTTGTGGGGCATCTAGTGTCATATAAAAACACAGTAGATTGCATCACATACTGTGGGAATACAGAATCAATCCATGCAAGGAAAGCCACCTGCAATGAGGCAGCTGTAAGGAGGGCTGCAGCCTGGCACACAGCTGATCCTTTGACACCAGGGTACAGCGGCAGAACCTCTGCCTGACAAGGATCCTAAGAGTTTGCTATTCTTTCACTTTAGGAAAAGAAGCTTCCGGTACACTCATTCCTGCGGCCGCAGCTTCCCACTCAGGCCCTGGCAACTACCCACAGGCAGAGAGAACCTAAACAGCTGGGCTAGGAGGCTCCCAGTAACCTTCTTCTCATATGCATATATGTGGTTTTGTTTTTCTTAAAATAAACTCCATGAACTCATAAAGCTCTCATCTGCAATCAAATGCAAAAGCAGAGCCCTCTACTTAGAGGCTCTGAAACACACGTATCAGCCTCAACACAAATCAGCCTTCCAGTCTCAGAGGAGACCGGGTCAGTTCAAAGGCAAGGGAGATGTTGCTCCAGAATCCTTGGAGGCAAGGAGGGATGTCCTCTTCAAATGGGCTTATACAGCAAGGTGGTGACATACTTCTTCTTGTAGCGATGTGTTGCACTAAGAACCATCACGCTGTCCTGCAGGGGAGAAAAAGCACACACAGCTAACTGGTTAATCTGGGTGGCTGCAGATCTCCCCAGCTGTCAATCTTTCACAGACATTCACTGTCTCACTAAAGTACTCCAATAAAAGCAACTGGATGGAGGGAAGGGTTATTTTGGCTACGGTTCTGGATTATATCCTTATGCCAGGGAGGCCACGGCATCAGGAAGCTGAAGCAGCTGATCACATCGCAGGTTTGTGTTCAGCGTATTTAGCTTGCCCAGGGAATGGCCTGCCCGCATTAAGAAGGGTCTTCATATACCCAATTAATGTGTTCAACATAACTCTCCACAGGTATGCTCAGACTCGCACCTCAGGGTGTTGACAACACCAACCAACACATTCACGTTTCAAGAGACAGTCTGAAATAAGAGAAAGAGGCTGCTTTTGCTGTCAAATCCAATTCGGTTCCAGTCCAGACTCCTGTTGTGGTATTGGCTGGTAGTCTTGAATGGTCTAAATGATGGTCTCTATGTCCCTCTCCCCCTTTTAAGACTTCTTCAAAGGGCAAGAGCTACCAGTAAAGTGGTTCTGAGGATCACGAGAGACGATCAGATCAAAGATCTGATACATAAAAGGTCACGAGGAAACACTCATTTACAACTTTACTCCCCTTCTCATTGCAAATTACAATATTAGACCTGAGTCTAGCAAGGGAAAAGGGCGCTGTCAACCATTTCCAGAACGAAATGTTAACTGTAGTAAAGAAGGGAAATGATCCTTCTCAGAACTCATCCCTAAGCCCTGAAGCAGGCCCAACTGCCACTTGACACCAAGGACGAACTCCCAATGTGCTCTCTGACCTGGAGAGAACTGTGGGGGTTCCTGTCTATCCTTAAAGTTCAGGAAGCTTCCTTAGACAGCCATTCTGGTGGGTCAATTCCACATGGCCGAACAAGCTGAGAACCCAGTCAAGCCGAACAGTCCTGACCTGTGTCATAAGCAGAACAAGGGAGCAAAGGCACCAAACCCAAGATGTATAAAAGAGCATGGGTGTACCATAGAAGAGGTGACAAGGGACACCAACTGACAGTCACAGAGCAGTCACAGGAGACAAAATTCTACCAGATCTCAAAGAACCCCAAAAGTCCAACACAGAGAAGAAAGCAGTCTGCTATCTTCCTTCACCCTGGACTACCCACAAAGACCATGTCCCAGAATGACACTCCATCTAGACTGTGCTAAGACACCGGCAGATGTGGGGGCAGGTGAAAGAGAAGCACCGTGAGAAGACCTGCGTGGTGACAGGCAGGAAGAGCAGGGGTGAGGTTGGCAGGACTGGAACTCAGCCCTCTTATACTTACTGGCAATCTGACCTTCTCTGAGTCTTAAGTTTCTTTATCTATAAAACAGGGGTTAAAAATAATACTTACTTCTCCAGGTTACTAGGAAAATGAAATTCAGTATATTAAATTTTATATACACCTACATAATCTATTAAAGTCAGCTCTATCAGTGACCTCCCTGTTCTCACTGCACATCTAAGAAATCTAAGCAGCTTCCAGAGAAACAGCTGGGAGTCACCCTAGGTACACTTACTTAGAATATCTGGAAGGAGACTTCTCAATCTGACGTCCACCAACTTCTCCAAGTAGTTCCCACGAGGATCAGCTTAGCCAGCCACAGAACTACATACCTTTATGCTAATGGTCAAGCCACAGAGACATTAAGGCAACAGAGAAACTAAGAACTCTAGGGCAGGGTGGGAAAGACACAGACCATCTGGTCACACTGCCTCCCTACCTACTACACAAGAGATGGAAATGCTTGGGGACACAAGAGGACATCTCAACATAGCTCGATTCCACATTTTAAGAAGTCTTACTGTCTCATTCACGCATTTTTGAAGGACCTGATTTTCAGCACGTAGAATCCAACTAGTATGAACTCAAGCTTAAGTAAATGGATGGTACAAAGGGTCCAGCCACTCACAGACACTGGGAAGCAGAAAGGTCCCCATCACTGACAGGTTAGTTAGCCTGAACACAGGCAGAGACTGGGGTTTAAAATCTAGCAGCCTGAGAGGAAAGAAAAAGACAGCTCTTTTATTTGACTGTCAGTTCCACTGGAGAACATGCGTGACTCTTACCCTTCCAGTCAGGAGGCTGTGCAACACCAGGGCCACCACTTACCTTAATGGACAGCGCATAGAGATGGTTTAGCATAACATGGTTGGGCTCAGGAAGTAAGGCCGGGTCACACTAGGAGAAAAAAAACAACCCCCCAGCCCCGCAAATGTGATTAAATGCAGACAAGACAAATGGCGTACTGTTCCTCTGGACTGGTAAGGATTCTAAATAGGTGCGCTGTCTCCTATGAATCATGCATCCCAGGTCATAAAATCTGGAAAAATCCCTAGTCTAAGGATGAAATGCTAAGCCCAACATCTGTAATTTTCCTTTATAGAATCAAAACAAAAACCTTGCTAATAAATATAGATGGTTTGGATGAAAGAGCAGAAATAATTTTCCTGGGAATCAACAATCAACAAAGTAAAACAGAGATAAAAATTATTTATATAAAACGTTGTAAATTTTTGTACATCCCCTAATGAAAAGTATCCCTATCTTGTGTTGGAATAGAAGTCATAGCAGACTTGGTTCCAGCACAGATTGGTTCTGACTTTACTATAAACAGAAACAACTATAAATTCTGCTATTGGTACCTACAGAAGTCACAGTTTAGTCCTGGAAAAAGGATTCCACAGTGATCTCGACGTGCACACAGCTGACTGACTTGTCACATCTGTGTCATAATCCCAGCCCCAAGGTTACTGAAGTTTGGCCTCAATGTCCTAGAGATCCCCAGATACTCTAGCAACCTGCTCAGGATACTCACTGAAATATTAGTGTCCTTGTTAAGAATAACTTGGAGTAGGTGAGGGGGCAGGATGGGTGGGGATTTGAATCTCTCCTCAGATCGGAACACATACATTTCTTGACCATAAGGCCCTGGCGGTGAACTGGACAGGTCTGGAAAATATTTATACAAACGTGAAGGAAAGTTGAAGGGTTAGAAACAATGCATGGGGAAAGCTATCAATGCACACATTAATCTTAAATGTAGCACAAGTCCTGGAGCATAAGGATCTGTGACCTACTGGGCCAGTAACTGTAAGGAAGCAGAGGCAATGTCTGAGTCGTCCTGATCATGGACTGGGAAGCTTCCCAACATGCACCATCATGTGAGGAAGCGGTGAGGTCAGGACCTAGGCTCCAGGAAACCAGCTCTATTCGTCAGCCACATGACCGAGGAAGATCCCTTTACTATGGTCGGTTTCCTCATCCATAAGATAAAAATCTTCCTAATTCATAATGTTTTTGAGGAAATCAAAGTGATAGTGGCTATGAAGGTGTTCTGTGAACCCAAAGTGCAAAGATTAGATTTCATCTTGTTTCTACCAAAGCAACAGACAATGTTAGACACTCTAAGTCTACAACGATTACAGCAGACAGAACAAAACCTTGCTGTAGTCAAGGAAGCAGATGTAAGCCACACTAAAACACCACTTCACACTCAGCGGGATGGCTGCCGCTGAAATGGCAAGCACTGGCTAAAGTGTGGAGAAACCACAGTATTTCCATCACTAGCAGAAATGAGTAATAGTAGAGCCACTTTGAAAAACAGTATGGTCATCCTCAAACAGTTAAACAAACTTTGTGACCCAGTACTGAGTGTTCCCACCTAAGATAAAACATAAGCCCACCCAAAAACCTGACCATGCGTGCTATAAGCAGTATTGAAAGAGCTCCCAAGAGGAACAAATTCCAAATGTCTGTCAACAATGGATGGATGATCAAAAAGGAATTGTCATACCGTAGACTTCTATTCAGCTATAAAAGTACTGATACATGTTTCAACAGGCACCAAAGCCCCGGAAGCCCGCTAAGTGAAAGAAGCCACGTGGTATATGGTTACGTTTATATGAACTGTCCAGAACAGGCAATTCCATATGGCAGCTTTGTGACTGACATAGGGCAGAGAGGAGAAAGAGATGGGAACAGTCTTTCTTTGGAGGTGACAGTGGTTTTAAAACTCAATATACTAAAAAAATGGATAAACTGTACAATTCAATGTGTTTTATGTTATCAGAATTCTACTTAAAAAATGAAAAGTATTTATGCTAAACCTACAAAAATTAAATGAACTATGTTTTCTTTTACAGCTCTACAAAAAGACTGTAATAAGCCTATTTTAATAACTCATATGAGGCAAACGGACAGAAGCGGGAACAATGCCGTATTTAACAAAACCTCACATACGCAGACCAGGGAACTTCTCAAAGCACTGCAGTTGTGCTCACATCACCCACAGAAGGCCACTGGGAAGTAACACAGGGCCATTCCCACGTGCTATCCATTGTACTAAAACATTGAAGCTGGACATTGGAGAGTCACGCACATGGCCACGCCCATTATCTGCATATTCCTAATAAATGGACTCTATGCCTTACATACTGGGTGAGGAAACGGGGTGAACCCAAAACTGTGCTAGTCTTCTCACTACATAATTATGATTGACTGTCAAATACTCTGTGGTTACTTCGCAGATCATAATATAATCACAGTTCTAGTGGCCTCAGAATTTTTAAGCTCATCACCCCTTCAGCCAATAAGAATGCTCACCATAACTTTCTGAGTTTATATAATGAAATTTTTTCTCAGTTGATAGTTACTATGTTATGGGCTACTTGTCCCTTGTCCACAAGATCCTGCTGTGTACATTATAACTGAGGTCACTGAGGGTCTGGGCCCTGGATTTTACTCCCGGCAGCCGCTGCACGATGGCATGACAAGCAGCAGAGGCAGGCCCTGCACGCTCAGAGGAGAAGGGTCCAGTTCTCCAGGAGGCACTCCATACAGTAATGAGAGAGTAGCTATGAAGTGGTTTGTAAAATGTGCCTCTGCTGCTAGAGAGAACAAGCACAGACAAAGACCTTGGGAAAGGGTATTACACAAAGCAAAAATATACAGGACTTCCACCCTGCATACTCAATTCCATGGAGAACAACCATTGCTTTGTTTTCTCTTTCTCTCTCCCTCAGTGACAATTACACTTGAAGGCTTTCATAAAACCGTAATTGTCAGGTGAGCTCTCAAACTAGCTGACTCAGGTTAGAAAGACACACCAGATGTTTCCAGTCTTTACAGATAATATCACTAGATGCTAATGGAAATTATGAAATCTTACTGGAAACAGCTTTTGAAACCACAGGGTACTGGAGGGTTATATAAAGGTAAAATGGAAAACAGTGTATCAGAGTAAGAAAGGCAGACATGCCATGGGATTTGTGTTAGAGTGGGGTGCGTGATTATGAGATTCCTGAGAAGAAGTGAAAATACAAATAAAATAAGAAACCACTTTGGGGAAGGAATATGCACTGTAAGAAAGACGAAAGGAGAAAGCAATAGTCCAGAATTACCTCGGCAGGATGTCTCAGAGCTCTCCATGGAGTCTAACTTTAAAGCATCGAATACTTCAAAGTCAGATTTCTTGACATGAATCAAATTATTAATTGTGCCAAGCTGACTGGTAACCACAGGCTGAAACAGTGAACAATAACAAAATGATTGGATTCCCTTTTCAAATCCATCTTCTTCACCCAACCTCCCCTTTACTTTTATAAAATGTCTCTAGTACAGAGCTGTCTACTGAACCAGAGGACAGTAAGTCACAATGAGGCCACTGAGGCTCCCCTGCACATCAAGGCCTTACCTCTGAGGGATCATGAACCCACTGCCCATCCACAAAGAATTTGTACTGGTGTTCTCCCTCTGGAAGATCCAGGATGGCAACAAAGTCATTATGACTAGGGAAGCAAACAGAAGGTCAAACAGTTCAAGTTCCTTAAAGAAGACAGAATGGAGACAGGGGCAATGATGGCACCATCCAATGCCCTTCTACATTCCTAAGCTACCACAGCCCTTGTGCCCACCCCGCCCCCATGCAAAGTATAAATGCACCCTCTTTTTCTGTATCACTCAAGACATGTCCTTGTCAACCTCTCCCAATAACTTCATTCTTAACCAATCCCTGTGGGGGAGAAAAGGAAGGTGCTTTATCTTAGTAAACTGCTTTGTTCCAGCAGAACAGATTTCTTGGGGCTGGGGAGATGGGCTCAGCCAGGAAGAGTGTTCCTTTTGAGTTTGAGGACCTAAGTTTGAATCCTTAGTATCCACATCAAAAGCTGGGCATGGCTACACATGCCTGAATCTCCAGCATTGGGGAGCAGAGACAAGCAGACCTGGAGAAAATTGCCGGTCAGTAAAGCTAGCTGAAATGGAGAAATTCTAGCTCAGTGAGCTTGTCTCAAGATAACAAGGCTGACAGCCACAGAGGGAGATATTTAGGTCTTGCTGTGGCCTCCACATGTACACACATGGGCATACATGACTGCATGTATGTGTATGTACATGTATATACACACATATTACACACATGAAGAACAGAGTCCTCACAAGTATGAATAAGGTAAAAGATAGATTTGGGTTGGGAAATATTTCAGGGTACTCTTTCCATATTTTGGTGAGCCTTTTCTGGAAAATGACCTATTGCACAACCACATAAATCACTCACTTGCTTTGCCAGCAATGAACTGGCATTACACTTAGAATGTCACAACGTATTTTGCTTTAATACAGAAATCAAAGCAATAGGAATTAGCTAATTCCAGACAAGAAATGGCTTGAGAAACACAGTCATGAAGAATGCACCCACAATGCTGTTAGAAACCGCCCCCCCCCAGTCCTAGTCCGTCCCCTAAGAAAGGCAATCAAGTGTCTGTTCCTGCATTCTATAGACTCAACGGAGACATGTGCCCTCACCTCTTAATCAGTGGAATCTTAGTGCTCCAGTTGTTGAAAGACCCAGAGATGAAGACCTCCTTGCCTCCTTCAGACCAGCGGATAACGGTGGGCCGGGCCTGCTGGGTGGGCTTCACGGAATCATCCAAGTCCTGCTGCCAGGGTACAAACTCTTTGTCCCCAGGGAGCTGTAAGAAGGAGTAGGTCATCCCTAGAATAAATTATGACCCAAGGGTTTTTAAGAGGTAAGTTTCCCAAGGGTATTAAAGGTTCTAGGCTTCAACTAAAGATAGCTACCCTAAATTCAGCGTTAAATCTCAGTTTGAACAAACTACAGAAAAGAACTAATACAGGGTCCGACATGTCAAATAGTCTATGTTCCAGCATTGCCTGAATCACAGCCCACTGCCTGGAATGTGTTCATCATTCTCCTTGCAGAGCCTCTGGGTCACCCTTCAAACAGACAACCTTCAAACCCTTCCTTCAGTCTAACTGGTGTGCAGGCAATAGACTATGCTCTGAGAGCCTCTTAAGAGAAAAAAAATGTAAGAAAGCCAAGTACGATTCTTTAAAAGACAATTAAGCCAGGTATATGTTTTTCAGAGGCAAACTGGTCTTGACTGTCAACTGTGATAAAGTTATAGATACCAAAATTCGTAAGTAATTAACAATGCTGTTTAAGCCACTAGGTTATACAATAGAACATTAAATATTTAAGGGGGTGCTGGACAGATGGCTCAATAGTTAAGAGCACTGGCTGCTTTTCCAGAGGACCCAGGTTCAAACCCCAGCACACACATGGCAGCTCACAACCGTCTACAATCCCAGTTCCAAGGGATCTGACATCCCCACACAGACAAATGTGCACATAAAAGTAAATAAATAAAAATGTAGATACTTGAGGGTGGAAATGTAGTTCTGTGTAGGAGCACGGAAGCTGGAGGTTTCATCTCCAGCACCATCATCAATCATGGATTGACACCGATTCCAAAGTCAGACCCCTGATTCGGTACAGAGGAAATGGCTATGAAACCTTCCCTGCTAATTGCAGCCAGGTTCATATAATTACCCCAGGAGGATGGCTAACATTCTGGAGCTAGGGGGCACAGGACCAAAATTATCTTCCTTGAGCAAAAGCAGACCCATTACTAAATGGGGTCTATAGGATTCTTAGAAAAATGAATTCTTTAGTTTCTTTCCATTTCCATCCTTTGGGACAAGTGTGGGGAGCTGCAGCCAGTGAGCAGATGGCTTTTTACAAAGCTTTTGTTTGGAAACAGCCACCCACTTGTTTGTGTACAACGTTCTGGGTCGGTGGTGGTGGTGGTGGTGTAGACCTGGACGGTTATGACCACAGACTCTATGTATGACCCAGAGTCTAAGTTATTTATTATGTGGTCTTTTACAGACTGGAACAGGGCTGTATGGCACCAAGTCAAACTTACAAACAAAGCAATGAAGGTTAGCGTAAGAAAGGACTAGCTTATTTATTTGGGCTTTCCCCTGCTTTTTCCAAAATGAAAATGTTTACCTTCCATTCTGTCTCCCAGTAGTCCTTAAAACTACTGTACAAGTACACAGCAGAGTAAATGGAGAAAGAAATGCAGAGGCTTTTACATTATTCAGGAGACTGGATTAAGACAAAGCTTTGGACTCCACTGTCACAAAACACCACGGAGGAGGGGGCAATGGATCATTGGGAATGTTTACATTCGCCTAAGAACAACCCTCAGATCTGATTCGCAAACAGGATCCAAGAACATATTTTTAAAGCTTTCAGGTAATTTATACTTTAACTAATTGTGTTACAGTAAACAGAAACATGTTTTGTTTTGTTTTGTTTCCTAGGAGGTCAAATTCTCACTCTAGTCCAGACTGGCAGTGATCCTCCTGCCTCAGCCTCTGAACAGCTGCAATTACAGGCCTGAGCCACTATCGTATCAGCTTTAAGGTTGTCTTTTGAGGTACACCCTAAAATGTTAAAAATGTTATTTGTTGACATCTGTTTCAGAGTAGCTGGTGGAATATGGCTTGGAGAACAGAAAAACACTCCTTCACCTTTCACCGCCTCTTAAACCGGGTGACATATCCACAGCCTATTTTATGAATGTGTCAGATTTCCCACAAGGTTTTTAAACCAATCTTGGGGATCCTAATGTACAAACAGGACAGAGAACCCCTGAGTCTACTAGAAAGCCTGACCTTTGAAGCGAAGATGTCCTCCCCTCCCCCTACTGTTTCTATCAATTACTTTTAGGACTGGGGATTTTCAGTTTAGGATTTGAAAGCGCTACACTATTAATACGCCCGGCTTTGGAGCACAGCCCTTCCACTTATGACATGACATTTCTGTGCTAGAAGCGACTGCAGCTGACTAGCAGAAAGACTGTTTACTGAGTTGAGCCACCAGCAAAACTACCAGGAACAGCAGCAAACCGGCAATTCAAAATACGGCCTGCAGATGATGAAGGGAGATTGGTGGGGAGGGCACATGAACTCTAAAGTTTTTTCATCTGGCTGAGACGGGGAATTGCTGGAACTACTTTTCTCATTTCACACACGGCAAGGTGTTAGGGAAAGAACGTTCCAAAACAGGCCCAAACTCACACAGAGCAACCTGGCTCTTAGTCAGGGCACCAATTGCTGCAGTCACAGTTTGAATGTACCCAAAGCCTGAGTCATCAATGTAGGAATGAGCAAAAATACACGGCCTGTCACCCTGGATAAGCTTTGGAGAAGAAAATCCAGGCTGAGCGCAGAGCCCAAACGATGAGAAAGAAGTCCTAAGATTGGAGAGGAAAGAGGGAACAAAGAATCCCAAGAAATGCCCAGCTCAACACCTCTCACTTACTAATGGTGTTCTCAGTCAGGATCCAAGAAAACCAGCCGTAAAATCCAAATTTCACGTGCTGTCAAAGCGGTAAATAAAACTCCAATCACTTGCCTAAGCCTCAGCTCAGTGGAGATGGATAAAATGATAAACGTCAAATACATTCCAATCCTCTCCAACCCTCCGGGCTTTCTTTTTCACTCTAGACAGCCCACTTGGAGAAATTAAATGTATTTAATGCTGACATTTCGAAAAGAGATTAGGAACGTTAGGGTAGCAATCACTGCTGTCAGCTCCATCTGCCTCTTCTTTTGGGTGAACTAGAGAGCGGGCCTTTGGCTGAAAGTGTTCGGGCAGTTGTGGATGGCTTTGAGCCTCTGCTACAGGGGAGCGAAGGGAAGTAACTTGCTCTTCCACAAAGCGCAGCCAGGTGTGCAAAAAGCACAGCTACAGTCGGCACGTTTATAAAAAACTGAGCCGTTAATCAAAAGATGTCCTGTATTGATCCCCAAGACTAGGCGAATGTATTCAAACAGCCAAGTGATGGCTGCTGAGAGCCACGCAAAAGGGGGCTAGGATCAAACGAGGGGGTGCAGTGCACCTGAGAGATTGAGAACGCTATCTACACAAAAACATTTTCAGGGAAAAGAAATTCATTTAGCTATCTTGAGGCCAACGTGAGAAACGGAGCCTGAATCAGCAGCTCACACAACGCACCGTCTTAAGTTTCGCTCACAACCTATACATCCTGCAAGCTCTACAAGAAGGCAGCTTCAGGTAGACCCAAGGATGGGGCGAGCAGGGGACGTGTCTCTGGTACCGGTCCTAAAAGCCTGGCCCACAGATCGGTCAGAACAGCAGGAAAAGTCAGCGCTTCCATCCTAATTGGAGCTAGTACCTAGGAGGCATTAACACTCCACATCTCTGTCCGCGGGAAAGCCCTCTAATTAAAACACCGGTAACCCCTGGGAGTGAGAACCAAGAAGAACGAGCAGCCGACAGCCGGTTACCTCACCTTGGAGTCGGGCAGGCTGAAGACGCTGGGGTCGTCGGTGCTCCCCACCATGATCTTGTGCTCCTTGCCCGGGCCATGGCCGCCGCCCTCGGCTCGCGCAGCCTTGGCACCGTGGCGCTCCCCGGACACCCGCTCGCTGGTGGTGTTTCCCATGGCTGCGGCTCGAGTTGGGGGCAACCTGCCGCGGGGAACGACACCGGGCGGGGAACACCCCGCGGCCGCGTCAGGGGCGTCCCGGCCCCGCCCCTGCGCCCGGGAAGGGAATCCCCGCCGCAGGAGGCCGCGCCCGGGGTCCCCGCCCTTGCCCACTTCGGGGACGCCTCAGCTGGGGAACCCGCTCCGGGAGCCTCCTCCGCCCTGCAGCACCAGCCCCGCACACCCTCGCGCCGCTCACCTCTGGCGACGCGCTCCGGGATCCCCGGGCCACACGCACGCCGGCTGTTCGGCGTACAGAGAGACCAATAAAGTTGTTGAAATTGAAGCCGCGCCCCGAGCCGGCGACCCGGGTTTCCTCCTAAAATGGCTACAAGGCCCGCGGCGCGGACCCGCCTCTGTTCCTGGCCCCGCCCACCGGGCCTCTTGTCCCGCCCCCTGCGTGCCAGCCCCGCCCCCTCTCCAGCCCTAGTCGCCTGCCGCTCTAGCCACTGGCGCCAGGGCCGCCTCTGTGGTGGATGCGTGCGCACCCTCATCTTGGGGCGGGGCGGAGGGTGGGGTCAGGGTCGCAATAGGGGCGAGGCTTCGGGGTCTCAGGCTCCAGCCTCTGGAGGTCTAGACGCTTTCGGAGGCACAACTACTTTAGAAAGGCCGAATCCGAGGTCTTATGCCCTAGGTACGGAATTAGAATCTGCACTTTAACAAGATCACAGCCAACTACTTGGCCGCGGTAGAGAGCGGAGCCACATTCTGATGGTCTCATATTCCGCTTACAACTCTGCGGAGCAATCTCTTTTTAATTGTCCCAGGAGGTAGTGAAATAAAGACGCCTGAGGTGTGACTGGCAGGTACTGCAGAAGGCTTGCTTATATGTGGTGCCCAACTTACCATAGTGGTATTTTCTCTTTTTTTGGGGGGGGGGTTTCGAGACAGGGTTTCTCTGTGGCTTTGGAGCCTGTCCTGGAACTAGCTCTGTAGACCAGGATTAACTGTGAATGTGTGAATTGCTTTCATTCAGTTCATGATATTTAGCCCAGGAGGCAACAGAGCAGTTGAGAGAGCATGGTAGGCTGGGAGTATACTGTTGGACTAGCGATTTGAAACCAGCAGACCAAAAAGTGAAGGCAAAGCGGGCTGTTGGAGGGCACAGGCATAGCCTAGTGAGCTGAGGAGAACTGGTTTGGGAGAGTCGGACGCCTGCCACTGAGGTTTCATGGGCCCTGCAGTCATTAGCACTGGCAGTATCCTCGACAAGATCAAGGCTGTAGATTGGTGAGGCGAGGTAGACCAGAAAGCCAACTGGGTAAGAAAGTCATAGGGAAGCCTAGAGAGTTGGCTCGGTGATTAAGAGGACCCGAGTTTGGTTCCCTGCACCGACATGGTGGCTTCTGAGGGATCTGACATCTTCTGATGCACATCCAGACATGCAGGCAAGACACTCACATACAGATAAAACAAAAAATGTCAAGATAATCAGAACTGAAGAGCGAGGTGGCAGAGAGTGCTGGGGGGGGGGGTGGTCTACCTTAACATCCATTTCTCTCCTCCTTAAAAAAGCATTGACTTCAAACTTGGGATACTATCCATCTCCAGTATTTCACACAGATGTATTTCTTAGCCTCCCCAGTACGTAGATGGGTGGAAATGTTATGTAGAACTGTTAAGTCTTTCTCCATTTCTCTATCCTTGTGTATAGGATGCCCACAGAATGGCTAGCGCACCAGCAACCACTTTGGACCACGAGGCAGGTAGAAACAGTGGGAAGGCGAAAACTATGCAACTAGCAAATCATCTCATAAAAGATGTCTACCTCCAGACATTCTCGATTTTGTGAGAGGAAAATAAATGTCAATCATGTTAGGCTACTGGTGTCTACTGCTTTTCTATTACATTTAGCTGGACCTAATCCTAGTTGGTACATTTGTATTGGTGAAGTACTGATTACACAGATTTTAAAATCACCTTCAGGAACAACTGTGTCTATAGACAGAAGCATTGCGCTGGCCACTAAAGTCTTCACTGAATGAAGGGGGATAAATGGGTCTATAAATAGTGACGACCAGAAGGGGTAATGGGAGCTTCGCCAGAGCTGGCAAGCAGGAGAAAGCAGACAGAAACAGCAACAGGATCTGGGTATTGTGAGAATCGAGGGAGAGCTAATCCATGCTTTCTGTGCTAAGATCTAGACTAAAGACCCACTTGCCTGAGGAAATAAGTTGTATACCAACACCTGTTTAAAACCATACAGTGCTACAAGAATACACTTTTCACTTTATGAAAAGTAATCAGACTTCTCATAGTTGGGAAGGGAGTGCAATCTTTTAATACGGCCACAAGAATAAAACGTGTACATGCATGAATCAGTACATGGTCTTTAGGAACTACACTTGGTAGATCAATATCCTATTCTGGTCTTGCCTTCAGCTTGGTTCAGAAATCAATGATGATTTGTAGTTTTAAACATTCTAAGTGGAATGATCGAGTCGAATCAATTTAAAATTACATGATTTGAAAGAAGCCCGTGGCATTACTGATGATAAGGAGAGACAACATTCCCAGAGGCACAGTACTTCATGTCTTTCTTTACAAGCTAAATGAGAGGAATTTTACATTGAAAAGAAGAAAAGCTCAGAGGCAGGGCTTCCATGTATTTTTGAACAAAAGCAATCTTCGTATTAAAAGAAAAATCTCAGATCCATTTTAATAATGAGAGACAATTTCAAAAGGATTAGGGAAGAAAAAAGACCCCAGGAACCATACCAGGGTTCAGTGCTGAAGTTCACAGAATGTACACCATGTAAAATGTTAGGCAGCTGTCCAAATACATGCAAAATTAGGAAAGAGTTTGAATTCTTACATATTTGCTTCTGTAAATTTGTGTTATTCTAATGCTGCTCTTTGAGCTGCTCAAACTTATCCCCTCCTTCAGTGATTGACACCATTTAGAGACACACTATCCAGCAGCTGTTTCTGAAGATACGCTGCCTGCATGTCCAGTACCTATGCCCAGGAAGTCAGGACGTTCAGTGGTCCTGATAGCTGATGCTTCTTAACTTCTGCAGTTCAGTTCTGTAGTGGGATATTTGTACACTGTGTGAAGATGCTGTGATTGTTGTAATAATAATAATAATGATAAAGCTAACGGACCAATAGCTAGGCAGGAGGTAGAGGCTGGACTTCCGGGCAGAGAGAGAGAAACTGGGAGGAGGAATCTAGGTGCACGATTTTACTAGCAGACTCAGAGCAGTCGGGTGTGCTGTACTAAAAAGAGGTAATTTAGCCATGTGGCAGAACAAAGAATTAACAAAAATGGGTTAATTATGTTGGGGGAATGCCTGAGCTAAGGCTAAGTTTTCCTAATTGATAATAAGTCTCTGAGTCCTTATGTGCGGGCTGCTGGTCCAAAGGTAGCCCGACAAGAAAGCTTGTTACACAGCTCATTTCCTGTTTCTCTGAATGATGCTGTAGCACACAAGAACTGGTCTAGACAGAATGCCCTAGTTAATATTAATGTCAGTAAAAATGAATTCTAACTTCTGACATAAATGGCCTCATTGACTCTTACTGTGTAGACTCTGAAGGAAGGAGAGGGTGGAGGTGGGGTACTAATCATACTGGCAGACCCCACCTCAGCAGCCGGCCGTCACTTACTTCCTCAGCTAAAGTCTTACTGGATCCTAATAGAGGCACTTACACATCAAGCCGAGACAGCTAAACAAAACCCCAAATTCTTCAACCAACCTATTGAAAGATGCCAAATTCTCTCAATGACTTTTAAAACCAAGGAACAATTTCTTTTCTTGTTTTACATTTTTTTGTTATTGTTGTCATTTGAGGCAAGTTCTCACTAGGTAAACCTAGTTGGCCTGAAACTCACTATGTAGACTAGGCTGGTCTTGAACTTGTGATGAGCCTTTTCCTGGAACTCCTAAGTTCTGGAATTCCAGGTATGTGGCATTGTGCTCAGTCTAGTAGTTTCTTTATTAAAGAGAGCAGAAGTAGGGGATAGGGAGATGGCTCGGTGAGAGGACTTGTTAATGAAAGCAAGAGGACCCGAGTTCAAATTCCCAGTACCCACATTAAAGATGGGCCTATTCAGTTATAATATTAAAAACATCTGGTAGGTCGTGAATTGTATCAGAAGAAGAGTTCCCTGGAATCAGTCCTTTATTAGATTGACTTGGGAATGCCAGCTCAGTTCATATATATCAATGAGTATTTATTAAGCAGGTGCTACACATCAGAACTTGGCTAAAGACATGTTGAATGTCGTTTTGCCATTCAACACCCTCGCTGTATTAATCATGAAGTTAGGAGTTTTTCACAGTCTGCCTCCTTGATCTTGGACTTCCAGCCCTCAGCACTAAGTGATTAATTCTTGCTGAACTGCCTTCTTCAGGAATTCCTGAGATAGACATGCTGGCTTTGATTACAATGTCAAGTTGTAATCAATTTGTGCTTGATAATAAAAGCAGTCTTTTTCAAGATTACAAACTGAAATCTAGGTATACAAGGTTAGACATACAGTAGTCAAATTTTAAAAGATTTCTGCTAATGACATATGAAAGATGATAAAAGAGGACCTGACTTCATTGCCTGGGAATTTCCAGAAGGAAAAAGTGGAGACTCAAGAGAGGAAAAAAGATAAGAGAGGAATTGATAAATGAAACCCCAGCATTGCAGAAGGAAAACCAAGGTAGATAGATAGATAGATAGATAGATAGATAGATAGATAGATAGATAGATAGATGATAGATGATAGATAGATATAGATGATAGATAGATAGATACATAGATAGATAGATGATAGATAGATAGATGATAGATAGATAGATAGATAGATAGATAGATAGATAGATAGATAGATAGATAAATGGAGAGAGAGAGAGAGAAAAATAGGTTGAGAGTGATTTCTGAGTAGAAGGAAGCTGAGTCTTCAGTCTTGTCAGGTTCTGAAGGTGTTGCTAGATAAGGCTTTCCAGAGAAAGCCAGAAGACTAACACTACCACATCTAAAAATAAGCCAGGAGTAGAGCAAAGAAAGCAACAGCTAGCACGAAGACACGTACTGTCATTAGTGAAGCCCCAGAATTGTCCTTTTCAACCCTTCTCGTCATCAGAGGCTTTCTTATACGATCTTCGGTCGTAAGAATAGTTTGCCGAGCTCCGGCCCATTTTCCAGGGCCCTGTAGGCGATACTGGACAGGAGTACAGGGTCCCAGTAGTAACTGCAGTGCCAGCCTGGGGTCAGTGAAGGCCAGAGACAGAAGGTTGGGCCTCACACCCAACAACTCTGCAATCTCTTCCATGGTGTCTACGTAGTCTCCCTGGATGGTATGACGCTGGCTTTCCACATACCTAAAGCAAAGAAGACAGACGCTCAGGCTATCAGCAGTTCTGGCAAAATGCCAGTCAACTAACCAGCCAATCGGTGCTTTATGAGTGTCTATTTGTGGGCTTGATATTGTGCTAAGAGCTGTGGGAATAGGAAGGCCTGGTGTTCCCTTCCGTAAGGACCTTAGAGTGCACTAGACTGTTGCAGGAATAACTGATCACACCATCAACCCCAAATTTGTGTTTGTGTTAATTAAAAAAAATATCAACCTTGGGTCAGGAGGCAGAGCTAGTAGCTAGTTGACAGAAAGAGTCATAGTCAGAGGGAGTCTAGAAAACGGGGAGATGCACAAAAAGTTGGAGGGAGGGACTTTGAGTGTGGTCGCCCTTTTTGGTTTGGCGTGATGGAAGAGACACTCTTTATGAGACACAAGTGAAGAGGGAAGGTCAGTTAGTTGCTTCTCAATCTCTCTGAGCTAGCAGGTTTCCACCCTGGCCTCTAACTCCTGACCCTGAACTTTCTATGACCTCTTACCTCCTGTAGTAAACAACTTGTTTTTCTATGCTTGCAGCCACTCTGAGCACAGAACCCTCTCAAGTTCTTGAAAACATGAAAGTGGTTTCTGGTGGGCTTGCAGTAGAGAATCCCCAGAGCTAGGGTGTGGCCATTAGTCAAGGAGAGCACTATATGAGCTGTCTGGGAACATAATAAAATTGGCATTCTTGCTTCAAGAGTGACCCCTGTTTCTGTATGTTCTTTACTCCCCCAGACCCTTGCCCAACCACGGTTCCAGGTGGTGCAGGCGGCACACCTTTATCGCTAAATAGGACAAGACATTTGGTGGCAGCGGCAGGAGACAGATCTAGCAGGATAGAAGAGTTCTGGCTGCCTGAGACTCCAGCCAATAACTGCAGAGCTGCTATAGTTATAGGCTAAAGCAGCAGCAGATGCCAGTAGAAAACAAGACTACACTCTATGTGTTAAACATAGACACTAGGCTCAAGGAGGTCAAATGTGTATTAGGCTTCAGGCTGGATGCAAAATGGGCATGTAGGTAGTTAAGAGAGCTAGGGCTGACAAGAATAAAGTCGAAGAGAGAACAAAGGAAGGATTGTAAGTGAGGCAAACAGCAGAGTAAGGTGTGGGGAGGGAATAGGCACAGAATATAGGCATACTGATGTGGGATTTCCCTCTGTATGCTGCGATTACCATAAAGGAACTGCTTTGGGTCTATAGCAGAGCTATAGGGGAACAGAGCTGGGGGGGGGAACTAAATTGAATGCTGGGAAAAAGAAGGGCAGAGTCAGAGAGAAGCCATGTAGCCCTGCCAGAGACAGACACTGGTTGGAATCTTGTTGGTAAGCCACAGCCATGTGGTGATACACAAGTTACTGAAATGGGTTAAATTAAGATATACAAGTTAGCCAATAAGAACTCAGCAATGGGCCAAGCAATGTTTTAAATAATATAGATTCTGTGTGGTTATTTTGGTTCTGGGCGACCAGGATGAAGAAGCAGCCTCCTCCTACAGCATACAATATCTGGGTATTGCCTGCAGCAGTGGGAAAGGCAAGCCTGGCAGAGCCAGGGGATGCAATATTATGTGACATGAAAGCCACCAAGTTTCTTGATCATGGGATCCTCAGTTAGTGGGGTGCACAGAATAGGGCTTCTCTGCACCAATGTCGATTTAGGAATCTCTAGAAGCTGAGAGAGGATGGCATCCTCCGAGAGTAACTGGTCCTCTGGAGAGAGGTGGGATGGTTTACCAAGAGCAGATGTCAAGGGTTAAAGAGCTCTTAGTGGGGGAAACGTAATAAACAGTGGCATCTGTGTGGACAAAACGGATCTGGAAAGTGAATGGAAAACGAGCCTTTTGCTCTGTGATGGCTGCAGAAGAATAGTAAGACAGAGAGAGGGAACAGGGGAAAGCTGAGCCGAGCTAGCGAAGATTGAGGAATTCAAAATGAAGGACAGAAACAAATGATACGAAGTAAATTTGCGTAGACCTGGTGAGAGATGGCAGAGGACCTCTCAGATGATCACAGAGGAATTGCTGTGATGAGACTGGATTTTGGAGGAGAGGAGACAGGGAAGAACTTGCAAACTCGGTTTCCTGGGTGTTCCAGTGGCTCCGACTTCCTTAGCATGTATTCACTTACACCACAGTTGGAGGTAAGAGCTGTAGCATTCACAAAGGTTCAAGGGAAGGAAATCACCAATGCCTCCTGCAGGGTTGTCACAAGGGGTGCATCATCTCCATGCACATGAAATGCTAAAGCTGACCCTCGGTGTAAGTTCAGTGACATCCCTGGGGACTGCGCACAGTCAGAAGGTCTTTATAGAGATTAGGAAGCTGAAGGAATGAGCGTAGGGAAGTTGAAATAAACTAGTTTTGTGCCCCACAAAAGGGAGAGAAAACACTCCAAGAAGGAGTCGTAGTCCTCTCAGTAGTGAGAGGACAGTGCGGAGCCGGAGGTAAGCAGCGGAAGACCTCCAAGAGAGCAGCTTCAGGGGTCCCCTGAGTTATAGTGCAGGGGCTTGGGGGAGGAGCAAAGGATGAGAGCGCAGGACTCAGCAACTCCACCCCAGGACTTCAGCGGCAAACAGGAGAAAACAAAGCCGTTAAAGAGGGAGAAACATCCTCATCAGTAATATACCTGATGCTATGTTTTTCCCTACCGAACGCCTTTTATGCCCTAAACATAGCCTTTAAACATGTTCCATCAGCGTCTCTCTCCTTCCTGGTCCACATGGAAACCGCAGGTGCTATAATTCCCTCTGATACCACAGTATAATAGAAATCCTTAAGCCTACACATGGGGACTAAGAATAGCACAATATTCTTCTTACTGAGAAATACATAGAGAAAGTATTCACATGTCTGCCTGGGAGAATTTCTTACCTTTTCTCCATTTCCTCTCGACTCTTGTTTATGTCTTCTAGCATTTCCCTTTGTGAGGGCAATTGCTTTAGCCCTAAAGAAAAAAAATTAAAAATAGAAGTGTTAATTACTTCTGAATGAGGAATAATGCTAATAACAATACCACACTGTGGATAATTAAAAGAATTACAGGGTCTAAGAAGACATTATAAAATGTATTCAGTCCTACAAAAGTTGAGCATCTTAAATCTGAAAATCAGAAATTGGAAATGCTCCCAAATCCAAACTTGTTTTGAATATTGAAGAAGATGCCATAAGTAAAAAAAAAAATTCACAATGGACAAGTGATGCCACATAAAAGGCAGGCACAGCTGCATTAAGTCTTATAAAATGGTTGTGTGTAAAGGTATATAGGAAAAGGTTAATTAATTCCATGTTTAGATTTCGGTCTTAGTCCAGAGATAATCCATTACATGAGTCTGAATCCTGGAACACTCTGGTCCTCAGCATTTCGGACCCCCTTTCATAAGAACCCTTGCATTCTCTGTATACTTTTGTGTATCACTTATTCTATTATGCCCTGGTCTTGCAATGTATTTTTTAATTATTTCTTTTATATTTGAGATTATAATACAATTGCATTTCCCCCTCCCTTCAAACCCTCTCATATACCCCTCTCATGAAAGACCCTACAGACCCCCTCCTCAAAACCCGCAGCTAGCATGCTCCAGGGGGAATGTCCTGTTTGCTTTAAAAAAAACTCTCCAGATCAGCAGCCAGCCTGCTCCCGTAAGAACATCCCATGTGCCTGAGAGAGCAGGAGATAGAGATAGAAAGACTGCAAGGCAAGATGTCAATAAGATAGGATATCAACAAAGCAGGTTAGCTATAAGATAAGAACAGGATGACTGTTACCAGGCATCCATGCTGAGAGAGGAAACCATTCATGCCCCCGCCTCATTCTGGTCAACCGATAACCACACTTTTGCTTCTGTAAGCTTGCTTTTTGCTGACACCCTTGCTGAG
Source organism: Microtus pennsylvanicus (assembly GCF_037038515.1). Lineage (NCBI taxonomy): Eukaryota > Metazoa > Chordata > Mammalia > Rodentia > Cricetidae > Microtus > Microtus pennsylvanicus. The sequence goes on from NC_134585.1 coordinate 116,526,902, forward strand.
AGAGGAAACCATTCATGCCCCTGCCTCATTCCGGTCGACCGATAACCACACTTTTGCTTCTGTAAACTTGCTTTTTGCTCTTCCCTATAAAAAGACCTCCCCCCAGTCTGCAGGCGCGCAAGTCCTCCGAAAGACTTGCTGCCCGCAGGTACCTGTGTTTACTCAATAAACCTCTTGCTAATTGCATCCTGTGGCCTGGTCTCGGAGTGTCCTGGTTCTGGGGTCTTCATCAGAGAGGAAAGGTCCTCTCTGAGGGTCTTTCACTCATACACCTCTTTCACAATGTATGACCTCTTTTTTCATGCATTATTACATGCACATATGTATTTTCATATATTCCCAAATATAACCTATTCAGTCTGTATAATGTTACTTTTATGTATACGTTTTCACGGTTGACCATTTGATATTGCATAACCAATTGGTGTGCTCTTTCCTGAAAAAGATTGTGTCTCCTGCTCTCAGCATTTCTTAGTTGCCCATAGCTCTTTGTGTAGGGCCGAGGTCTTGTGGTCTTTTCCCCACCCACATAGGCGTGTCTCTTGTTTTACTTGTTCAGTTCATGTCTAGTCAATCATGCTGGTGAGACTTTATGGACATAGCTTCTGACATTACCAGGAGACACAGTCTCACAAAAAACGCCCTGATCCTCTGGCTATTACAATCTATCCAACCCATTTCCCAAGTGTTCCCTGAGTCTTCGCTATGGAACTTCTTTTGTGGCTATATCCACTGGGCCCCACAACTCTGTATTCCCTTGGAAGTTATTTACTTTTCTCTGACTTCCAACTGATCCCTTAATGTGGTCTTTCAGTAAGGAGATAAAATATAGATATGAGGAAATAATAAACGTCTTAAAAGCCTAGAAGAGACACAACATTGAAGTTCATGGGAGTGAGATGCAGTTCTGCACTGGTATCTTGATAACAAAGAGGTTTTATGTTTCAGAGGAAGAAGGAAGTAAAAGACTCAGCATGCTATTTTATGCTAAAGTCTCAGGGAAGGTAACCCTCACCACCTACATTCTGTTATTTGATAAGAGTTGAGGGTAAGGTCACAGGCAACTTATAATCCTCAAACTTCACAAGTAAGTTTAAGCTCTGATGTGCAAACTGTTCTAAGAGTAGGAATTTGATACCAACGAGACCAACTAGACGAAGTCCAATTAGTATTTAAGCCAAAATAACTATAGATCAGCCAACCTTCTTCACAGGTAAATGGGCACTAGGCATTGCTCTATAAAATTCTGAAATGTATAGTTTTAGGATAGAAATTGATTTTGCCTACTGCAATTTTCTTCTCTATAGTACTAGTATCAAGCAGCTACCTCATGTCTCCTTGAACGTCCCTGGTCATGGACCTTGTATATTCCAAGGACATGGCATAATTGTTTGGCTGCTCTATCTCTGGAACGTTCTTTGTATTAATCCTCAAATCTACTTCTATGCAACTGGAAGCATATAAAAGGAGGGAAATTGGGGATTTGAGAAATTAAATATTCCACATTCTAGATGAATCTAAGCATCTCTTAATCTATGGCTGAAATTAAGTCATGATATATTGGACTTTATTTCTAATGAAAGACTCATTTACTGCCACAAATACATAACAGCTGCTTACCATCTAGATGAGTAGAGTCTAGTCCGCAGTGTACACTGGAGTTACCTGGAGAACCTTTTTCTCTAAGCTCTTAAGCCAAACCCACCTCTGAATTGAGCACTTCTGGCAATGGGATTAAAATGCATGCCTATTTAAGAAAACTTACTGATGTGTTTTTTGATGTATGTCTATGGTTACACATTACTACTTTAGATTCATTGAAAATAAATTTTCTGGCACCGTTGCCCTATAGGTTTAAAAGTACTTGCATAAACAGAGCTCAAACAGTTCACCTAGCTGTCGATGTATATCATCACTCACCTTTGAACACCTGAGTGGCCCAGCGTCCTTGGAGCTCTGAAATGGGCATAATGGCTCCCAAGGGCTGAATTAATCCAATGATCGCAAGAGTTGGCTTTTCCAGGTTAGGCGGGAAGACCTTTTTATACAAGGACACCTTGTTTTTGACAACTTTGACAGAATCTTCAAGAAAAGGAAAGGCAAAACTGTAGCCCGTGGCAAAGATGACGGCATCGATGTCGTCCTCCCGGGAGCCATCCTCAAAAATGGCAGCTGTCTCCGTGAATTCCTTCACGTTCCCTTTCACCTTCACCAAGCCAGAGATGATGCGGTTTGGCAGTTCGTCGTTGATTGTTGGGTGCTGACTCAGAGCTCTGTCAGTGGTGAGACAAAGAGCCAAGGCGAGAGTCGAGAGAAAGGGGAGAAAGGAATCAGCATGTGAGTATGATCCTGCTCTGGCAGTAAACCATGCCAGGGTTGACCCCTTCTATCTGATAAAGGTCTACCTCATACCAGCTTAGCACAGATGAGGACCTCGGGGCCTGGAAGGCTCCGAAAGGAAGGGTACTGCAGGAATGAAGGGCAGAGAGTTTTATCTGAGGAGCACATATGTGGTTTCTTAGGTAACAGCCATGTCCTGCGGCACAGTAAGGCTGCTGACCAAGTTTCAGGCAGCTCTCAAGAAATGGCGGGAATTGATCATGAATATTATGTTCAGTTCCAGTTCCAAAGGCTCAAGAGATAGACTTAAATCACAGTTTCCCAAACCACAAACAAATTACATATGTATAGCAACATATAGTCTATGTAGAGAAAGCTTTTCTGTGCATTAAATTCCTTGATTCTCCGACTTTATAAAGGAAGTATAGCAGGTGTCAGTACCCATGACTTAGAGATGAGAAAACAGGCCTGGAGAGTTAGTGACTTCCCAATATTACACAGCCTAGAATCTTAGAATGTTTGTCAAAATAGCTTTCTATACTTCTGATGGGGTAAGTAGTGTCCCCTGGGGACATCATGGGGTAGGGTGCCAGATCCCTGCTTCTAGCTTCTTGAGTCCTTTTAAAAAGACCAGTTTTGTTACAGTTAACTTGTATGGATTTTAACCTTTATATAGATTCTTTTCTACATTCCAACCTCATGATTTCATTCTCCTTTCCAAACTGGTCCCTATCTGATGTAGTTTGAATGGAATTAGCCCCCAGAAGCTCATAGGGAGTGGCATTATTAGGAGGTGTGGCCTTGTTGGAGGAAGTGTGTCACTGTGGGGGCGGGCTTTAAGGTCTCCTATGCTCATGCTATTCCCAGTGTCTCAGTTCACTTCCTGTTATCTTCAGCTCAGGATGTAGGACTCTCAGCTCTTTCTCCAGCACCATGCCTGCCTGCTCACTGCCATGTTGTATCATGATAATGAACTAAGCCTCGGAAAATGTAAGTCACCCCAATTATAAATGTCTTTCCTTTATAAGAATTGCCATGGTCATGGTGTCTCTTCCCAGCAATAGATATCCTAAGTAGACACTATCTTTTTTCTCTAAACTAGCCATCCACACAATTATGTAAACCACAAAACTATTAATCCCATATCTGCCTATACCTCTTCTGGGCAGTTTTTTCCTTCTCTAACCTGCAATGTTACAGTTCTCCGTGTACTGCCATCTCATCAGCTTTCCACACCATTTTCAGAATGGACATTTTTTTTAAAGATTTATTTGTTTATTATGTACACACTGTTCTGCCTGCTTGTATGGCTGCATGACAAAAGAGGGCACCAGATCTCATTACAGATGGTTGTGAGCCACCATGTGGCTGCTGAGAATTGAACTCATGCCCTCTGGAAGAACAGTCAGTGCTCTGAACCTCTGAGCCATCTCTCCATCCCAGAATGGACATTCTTAAAGACATTATTATGCTACCTGCTTCTTAGTGGTTTTTAAAGATTTATATATATATATATATATATATATATATATATATATATACACACACACATATATGTATATATATGTGTGTGTGTGTGTATGTGCGCGCGCGCGTGCACACGCGTATGTATACATACCACATGTATGCCTAATTCCTGTAGAGGCATTGGATCCTCTAGAGCTGACAGTACAAAGGGTTGTGAGCCTCTGATGTGGATGCTGGGAACTGAACCCAAGTCGTGTGCAAGAGCAGCAAGAGCTCTTAACCCCGGAATCATTTCTCTCCAGCATCACTTAAAATATCTGGATGGCTTTGCACTGACTTTATTCTAAACTTTATCTAGCAGACGATATAAAAGTGTTCGTGCCTCATGGACCTGAGTCTACCCAACATACTGTAATAAAGGAAAAGCCATTATGCAAGTCAGAATTTAGAGATGATCTATAAAACAATACTTTGTATGGTTTTTTAGAAAAGTCTATGTCAAGAAAAAGAGAACAGGAATATTATTTCAGGTTAAGAGAGATTATAAATATATGACAGACTGTAGTAGTATGAGTGACACATTTTTTTTGACAGGATAAAAAAAGCTTTAAAATATTGTTGAAAAAAACTGTTGAAACTTTAATATGCCAATATTTTTGGACATATTTATCAATCCTAAATTTCCTGACTGTGATACTTGTGGATGGGTATACCAAAGAGTGTTCGTTTTCTTATGTGATATATGCTGAAATATTTTAGGTAACATGTTTTAATGATTACAGTTTACTCTCACAAGGCTAAAAATAGACACCTAAGTATGTGTCTATGCTGTCTGGATGTGTACCCATTGATATTTCAAGAGGGGACAGAAAAAAAGCAAATGCAGAAAACTGCTCAAATACTTAAATCTAGGTAAGAGGTACATGGGTAGACTTTGTATTTGCTAATTGTGCAGCTTTTCTGTAGCTCTGATACTTAAACAAAAATGAAACATGGGGGAAACAATGAAATGGCTATTTTACATTTACCAGCAGGTAAGTATCTCTTGGGCCAAGACTGATGAACTGAGTTGGATCCTCGGAACCCACACACTAGAGAGAACTGACTCACACAAGCTGACCTCTGGCTCAACATGTATTCCTTGCAAGGCTTGCGATACCTCCCCCCACACAAATAAATAGATAAAATAAAAGGGGCACAATTGAGCATTTAAAATTAGTCTTTAGGAATGCTTTCGTAAAAGTTTTAACATTTATTAACTGATTGATTGTGTGTATGAGAAGAGTGTATGTCTCTGTGCGTATACAGATGTGGTCTTGTGTGTCACAGCGGCATAGGGAGGCCAGAGGAAAACTTGTATGGGTCAGTTTTTTCCTTCCATCATGTGGGGCTTGGAGATCAAACTCAGGTCATCGAGCTTGGCAGAAAGTGCCTTTCCCCTCTGAACCGTGTCACTGGCCCCAAGTCCACGCCTTATACTTTAATTTTATTCTCTACTCCTATTACAGCCCCTGCTATGCTATTGTCCCCACTCCCCACACATCCCGGCACTGGGGATCAAAGGCACTCTCACTCCCAGTAGGTGTGTGATCTACTACTAAGCTGTATCCTCAATTGCTTCACCTTTTCTCATTAAGCTGCCCAGGCTTGCTGACCTTGAACTAGAACTCATCCTGCCTCCATCTCCCCAGCAGCTAGGATTATAACCCTAACCCTGCACCATCAGATCTGTCTCTGTATGAATTTTTAAAAATCCTATTTGTTGTTTTTCTTCTCATTAGTGTTTTTAAGAGGACATCCATTTTTCCTGAATATGTCATTTCTTTTTTGGGTTGACTTTGGACAAGTTACTTTGTTTCTATAAGGCTCATTTTTTTTAAATAGTCCTAGAAAATGGGCATTAAACTAGACCAGCCTACAATTGCCATTGTAAGGTTTGAGAGAGAGCACAGGATTCACTTAGTTCTACGCTTATAGAAAGTCCTCTAGAGGGCAAGGTGTCACCTTCTGTATCCCTGTTACTATGCTGCCTTTCCCCTCTGGATTCCACAGCCAGTATGAGGAACGCCTGGCTCCCAGCAGGCTTGCTGGCTGGCTGGACAAGCGATACACTGATCTCTCCTGCTGTGTCTTTGCTGTTGATGAGTGCGTATGTAAAGAACGGATACCGCGAGAAACCAGTTACCATCCAGAAGGATGATCAGCTAACATTCTGGAAAACAGACTGCTGATTCTATGGGTATCTTAATATCATGGTAAAGGTACTTCTCCTATGAGCCCATGTCAGCAATGGTTATTTGTGTGCCTTGGCCATCTCCAGCCCCTCTCCCATCCTGGGAACATACCTGTGTTTGGGCTTCAGGCCAAACATTTCATGATTAAACCTTTGGTTCATCTGTCTTTCCAAATATCCATTTTTTATCGATGAACCACAGATCTTTGACAAATAGTAGGTAAGTCGAGAAGAGATTAGCATATCGATCGGATATCCATGTTTCCCCACGCGGTTCAGGACCCAAGTGCCTCTCCTGGTACTGAGGAAGACCTGGGACATGGGAAACACCATTTTGAGCAGTATAGCTCACAGCTCTTCCAAAGCAGCTCCATGCTTTTGTATTCCCCCTTACCCCACACAAAGCAAATAACTGTAAAAGTTAAGTTCCAACTGTGGCGATACACAGATTACTAGAAATGGGTTAAATTCAGATGTAAGAGTTAGCCAATAAGAAGCTAGAGCTAATGGGCCAAGCAGTGATTTAATCAATACAGTATCTGTGTGGTTATTTTGGGGCTAAGCAGCTGGGAACTAACTAGCGCCCTCCTTACTACACACATGTACACACAGACCGACAGAATGAGATACACATGCGTGTGCGTGCGTGCACACACACAGTATAATAAAAAGTCTTTAAAGAGCATTATGTCAAACTTCCTTGATACAATGAAATTCCTAGGTTCATTTGAAAATTTTGATTTCTAGGTTTTATATATTCAGCATCAACCCTAAAGCTGCAACTTAGGCAGTGAACAAGCCCCATGAGTTTGCTGCTGGCCTGGGTGGGCCATGTGTAGGTCTCTATGTTCGTTCCTGGGTCTTCTTCCTTGGTGAGAGTGAAGCCAAAACCAATTATTGGTGCATACCTGCTTGGCTGTGTGGCTGATCTCCACAGCCAGATCCCCTCCAGAATTCCCAATGCCAATCACAATGACTCTCTTCCCAGTGAATTCTACTGGGTTCTTATAGTCTCGGCTGTGAAAGTACTTTCCTTTGAACTTTTCAATTCCTACAAGAGAAGGGAAAATAATTATCGGGGGATGGTTTGTATGAAGACATTATTTGCCAAATCCCGTGTTTTGCTTCTTTTGTGGTGCTTAAAGCTTAAACTTCGATTTCCCACATTCTCCCTTTATTGAGCAGCTCTCTTTCCTTTCTAAATATGTTTGCTCCTTTGCTTCTCTCATTGCCTTTTGGATTTCCCCATCATAACTAATTTGCATTTTGAATTTGCAGACACAAATCCAGATAGGCTCAGAAAACCTCCACTATCCTCTCTCTTTGCATTGCTACATTTTTTTAAAAAAAATAATTCTTTTTTTCAAGATTTATTTATTTATTATTATGTATAAATGATTGATTGATTATATATAAAGTGTTCTGCCTACAGGCCAGAAGAGGGCACCAGATCTCATTATGGATGGTTGTGAGCCACCATGTGGTTCCTGGGATTGAACTCAGGACCTCTGGAAGAGCAGTCAGTGCTCTTAACCTCTGAGCCATCTCTCCAGCCCTCACTCCCACGTTTTTATGTGTGTATAGGGCATATGTGGAATATATTTTTGAAGGTAAGAGTCTAGACTAGAAACATGAAATGAAATGCTTTAATTTTTCACTTCAATTTTAGCAATTCGTTATTTCTGGGTTTTTTTTTTTCTTCTTCAGTTGATGAAAAAAATCTCTAATTCCAGCTAGCACTAATCAAGAACTCTAGATTTTCTTTAGGTCCTGAGGAAAACACAGTTATCATGAGTTTAAATACAGTCATGTGCTGTTCGGCAGGAACGTAATCATTCTAGAAACATGTTGAAACTAGATTTCATCACTGGACAGACACTATACACACCTAGGTGGCACACGTCAATAGAAAGCCATAATAAGCATGAGTGTGGGAAGCTGTGGCTGCCATAATACGGCCTATGACTCTATAGCACACTTTTTAAATACAAGAAGAATTTCACCAAGGACAGTACAGTGAGTGCAGAACAAGTAAGTTACTCGTTGTCCAGTGTTACATTTTAACAGGCCTACATGCTATAATTTTAAACAACTTGACAGCAGAATAGGTTGGCTTACACCACACCCTACCAACAGCACTGCGGGCTTCAGGTCACAGTGGCTAAGCCCTAACAAAACCACAGAACTCCGCGACTCTGTCACAATATTATGGGCCTACCATGGCATAGGTCATTGACGAACAATGACATCTGTGGCTCATGATGAAACACAGACCTCTAGCCTTTTCCTCTAGCCTTTCAAACTGTCACCGTGTCCACTTCCAAAATGGCAGCAATACACATTACCCTGACATCCTCAGGAAAATGTATTTAATTAGAGCAAGACCTTATTTTTAAGAATGGCTCAGCTCATGCCCCTCCCACTCCTCCTCGGGGGGGGGGGGTGTCAGTAACAGTCACGGTGGCAGTGTCTTCCCTCGTGGTAGGTTACTCACCAGGAAAGCATTCCAAGGGTAGGTGAGCGTCTGTGTGATGGCCTGTGCAAACCAGGACTCCATCGAAGACACCTTCCTGCTTTTTCCCTCCACATTCAGTGGTCACCATCCATTGGCCTGAAGTAGAGAAATCAGGTTGCTTCTTCACACTGCACACTGTGGTCTAAAAAGGGACAGGGAACTGTAACCACCGCCTGTAGAGTATATGTCTTCCCTGACACAACTCCCTGCAGAATGGTACAAAAGGGGCTGTCACAGGCACCATCAATTATACGGCTTCCGTAGGGATATTTGATTCACATACTCGGATAGTAACGGGGCAGGCTACAAAATTGGATAAGCAATCGAATGCTCCCAGAACACATACAGATTGCTAGGTGTCTTAGTCTGTGTCCTATTGTTCTGCAGGACCTGAATAAAACCGGAGGCTTACCCCAGGCATTAGTGACATAGGCACAAACGATCCGTTCCTCCTCCATCCCTTGATATTCCCCACCGCCGTGTCTGTTTATCCCAGTCCTGTGTGCAGTGGCTGGCCTTGAACATATGACTCAGATACAGCTCTCCCTTTCTACCAGGAACAGAACATAACCCTGAAGGCCCTCAGTGTATGAAATTGAGTCTTTCTCTGCCTTCTACAGCTGTTCATTTCACAAGCGACTCTAAAGAGGCTGTGAGATGGGGTAACTGGCAGGATAATTTTTAACTTTGTAGAATAAACAAATAAATCAATAAGCAAATACGGGTTACTCTACACAACATAACAAGAATGGTGTGCATCTGGAGCCTCGGGCATGCTGTCTTAGCAGACTGAAAGAGATCCCACCAAGCCCTGCCATCTTGAACTACACAACGTTCTTTCTGTCACGAGCATTTAGACAGATCAGTGCTTCTGCTTGGATCACACCTTTGTTCCGTCTTCTCTTGGCAGATTCCTCTTCACCCCTGGAGACTCAGTCCAGATAGAATCTGTTCTGTGACAAACTTCCCTGCAGCCTGGTGCGTCATGTCCTGATGGGCAGCCATGGGCAGCTCTCCTCAGCATGGGCCACTTTTGCTGTGCCTCTTCATTTTTAGCAATTCTATAGATCATACAATTTTTCTCTGCCTCGTTTTTTTGTCTCTGCATTTTTCTTTTACTGCTTGGTACAGTGGCAAGCTTATTCAAGATGTGTTTCTCTTAAACAAAGGACATCCATGGGCTGCAAATTTCTGGCTTTGGAAGTTGTTGAATGTTACTTTGGGTACGATTTAGCAGAATAGCAAGGAGACGGTTTGGGCTTTTGCCAGAAGTCATAAATATGTGCTATTTTATGGCTATGATTACAGATTAAAGAAACATGACAGAAAACTTCACAGAAAGAAGGAACCAGGAACCATCTGGGATAATCATATTGTTTTATAGACAAGAAAATTGATAGAAATTGAAGATGAGAAACTCATTTGTCTAAGAAACTCATTTGCCTAGTTAATCTATGGTAGACCAAGGACCATAATTCAAGGTGTCTTTGGCAAGACAAGATACATGCCTATTTCAAGCCAGTCTTGACAGATAATGATGTAGGTCGGTCTTCTATCTATCGGTTGTTTCGTTGGTTAATTAATAAAGAAAACTGCTTGGCCTGATAGGTCAGAACATAGGTGGGTGGCGTAGACAGAACAGAATGCTAGAAAGAAAGGAAGTGAGACAGTCGCCATGATTCTCCCACCTGAGACAGATGCAGGTTAAGATCCTTCCTGGTAAGCCACACCTCGTGGTGCTACACAGATTACTAAATATGGGTTAAAGCAAGATGTGAGAATTAGGCAATAAGAGGCTGAAACTAATGGGCCAGGCAGTGTTTAAAAGAATACAGTTTCCATGTAATTATTTCGGGTAAAGCTAGCCGGGTGGCGGGAAGTGGCTGCCACTCCTATTACAGCAAGATAACACAGGCAAATGAAGCTTCGTGATTCATTGACCTGACAAATGATTTCAAGCAGGAAGCAAATAAAATCTCTTACCTTGAACTGGATATATTTTAGTAGGTCAAATTCTTTAGCATACATCCTGAAGTACTCAAGGACCTGGGAGTTGTGCATGTAGTTGGGGTAATGGTCTGGGATGGGGTAGTCGCTGAAACACATCATTTCCTTAGAGGTGTTGATGACCACAGACTTGTAGATGCTGGCCCTTCCTTCTTCACGGATTTCCTGTGGCAAATAAGACATTTTTATGGCAACTTGAGACTCAACCTCATGGTTTGTAAGTAGCCGAGAGCATGGTAAAGTTATCTAAGTTATCTGAGTAAAACGGATTTTAACCAACACACACAGTGCCACATCTCCCGATATCTGTCTCCCTTGCAGTCATTTCTTTGCTCTTGAAACTGAATTGTCTTTATAACTTTCTTTTAGCCAGCAGCATACAGTTGACACAGCATTGAGTACCTTCCAAGACCAAATCATAAGCAATCTTGCAGTACCTGGTTGAGATGCTTTGAAAGCTCACTCTGGTGGGAGCCAAAACTCATAGAAGCAGTCCAGCTATCCTGAGACCACTGTATTGTTAGGAAGCACCAGAGGCCCATAGAGAGAATATCTGAAACTGAGAATTATCCAGCTAGCTCCAAGGAACCCCAGCCATCCCTACTGAAGTTCTAACTGTGTAAAGAGTCTGTCTCCGCCGTCCTCTAATTACAACACGCAAGTCCCAAGTGAGAAGTGCCAGCACGCATTGCAGCACTGTCCAAAAACACCTAGAAATCCAGGTGTGAGGCTGCAGGTGGCTCAGCACTTAAGAGCACTGGCTGCTCTGGCAGAGGATCCAGGTTCACTTCCCAGCACTCACGTGGAAGCTCACAACCATCTCTAACTCCAGTTCCAAAAAACTTGATGTCCTGTGCTGGCCTCCGAACACACACATGCGGTGCAAAGACATCCATTCAGGCAAACCACCCATTCACATTTGAAACAAAAGTCAGGTGTGCTGGTGAGTGTTTATAATCCCAGCAGTGAGGAGGTGGGGATCTCTGGAGCTAGCTAGCCCAACCAGCAAAGCAACGTTCCCAGGGAGAAACACTGTCTCAAAAACAAACAAACAAACAGGAGGATGACTTCTACATGCATGCACAAACATGTGGATGCACACACAAACGCGCACAAAACATGCATGCATACACATATACACACACATACACAAAACCCTACAAATTTTAAATATATGTAAGAATATTGAAAGTGGCCTGCTATAACTTTCAGTGAAAAAGTAATAAGTACTATGTAATTAAATGTACATCCTAATCATATAATTTTTTATATAATTATTTGTTATATACTCTCTCCCTTGTTTAAGTTGAGTACAATGTATTAATTATATATAATTTATGCATGTAATTTTAATAAAGAAAATAGTTTAAAAGGTAGAATTTTTCTTTTGTTTTTATTAAAATATTTATAAAACACTTATGATAAAGCAAAAGGCTCAGCAGACTAGTATAGAAAGACACTTCCTCAAGTCAATAAAAACAATTTAAAACATGCAATCAGGTAATAGTATGCTTAACAGTGAGAGACTAAGTGATTTAAGCTTTAAAAAATAATTTAACTTTCTTTTGTGTGCACTGATGTGAAGGTATTAGATCCCTTGGAATTAGAGTTACAGACAGCGATAAGCTACCATGTGGGTGCTGGGAACTGAACCCAAGTCCTCTGGAAGAATAGCCAGTGTCCCTGACTGCTGGGTCATCTCTCCAAGTCCCTAAGTGTGTTCATTTGATTAAGAACAAGGATGTCCTTTCTTGCCATGGGCAAGCACTGTACTGGAAGTCCTATAAGTCATGAAAGAGGAAACAAAAACTAACTTTGTGACCAGTTATGTATGCATTTATGTAAAAACAAAATCCCAAAGACTAAAAAAATAAAACTGCAACTATTGGATTACAGGCAGGCCATACAAAACAAGGTCAGCCACAAGTCACTGTAGCCTAGGGGACGGCTCAGTTTCAGTGCTTATCTTGCAAGCCTGGAGACCTAAATCCAATTCCTGGAACCTATATGAAAAAAATGCCAAGTGTGGTGCCAGGTGCTTGCAATTGCAACAGCAAAGAGGTGGAAGCAGATGGCTCCCCAGCACTTGCTGCCCGGCAGCCTTGCTTTCTTAGCAAGTGCAAGTGGGAGAAAGAGACCATCTCTCATAAAAGATGGACCATGCCCGAGGAACAAAGCTTGAGGTTGCACACATGTGAACCTGCAAATGGGCACACCTGTACATGCATGCGTGCACACACACACACACACACGAGGCATGTACACAGTCAGTTACATGACCAAGCGTGGTAGTTCAGACTTGTAAGCTCAGTACTTGGAAGATGAGCCGAAGAATCCCGGCTACAGAGAAAGACCCTCAAAAATAAACAAGTAAGTAGACTACCTGTATGCAAGAAATGAGCAATTGGAATTCAGGCCATCCCCCTATTAAATACTTAGGCATAGATCTAACGAAAGATGTATAGGGCAATATGAGTAAACTACAAAACAGAGAAAAATACCGATCAAAGACTGAAATAAATGAGAGCTGTTGTCTTTGTGGATTGGAAGAATTAATACTGCTAAGATGCCTGCTCCCCCTGCCTTCCCCTGAAGACACAGCATGGTCCTGGCAGCAGCGCAGCAACCAGGGTACAACTCTCAGCAAACGGATTCTGAAGACTCCTGGAAGCAGCCAACAGTCCTGAGTGTGGCTGGCCATAGTAACTTTCTTCTGAAGGCAGAAACGGGGGTGAACTTTGCAGCCGTCAAGCCTGACACACTCCACTGCAAGCTCGGACACAAAGGTTAACACAAACAGTGCAAAGTCAAAACAAGAACGATCACACTAGAAACAAGATTTCACCTCGAGGCTCGTCCTTTCCATGCGGAAGAACCTCAGGCCAGCTATGAGAAAAATACCAGACTCATTCTAAGGAGGAGATTCTACAAAATACCCGACCAATCCTCCTCAAATCTGCCGAGGAGATCCAAACCAAGGAAGCAAAACTAATGAATTAAGAAAGCCTAAGAAATCGTCATAGCCAAGAGGAGCCTGGAGAGACATGACTATCAAATATTACAGGGGTCCTGGAATAAAAACAAAACAAACAAACAAAACAACAACAACAACAAAACCAAACGAACAAAACCAGCAGCAGAAAGAACTAAGTAGATCTAAGTGCAGCGTGGGCTTATGGGTACTGACCCCACCAACCATGAAAAATTAGGGTAAGATGCTAACAATAGGGGAACTAGACAAGATCCCAAGTGGTCACAGATGTAAGCCACGATGCCTCCAGAAAACTTATAAAATTAGTATCAGAAAATATTAATCTATAACACAAAGGAGGCAATACTAGTTTTGAAGGCTAAACAGAAAAAGAACAGAGATAGCAAAAGACACATCTGAAAGTATATTTGCGTGATAGGTGAAACAAAGAGGAAGAGGCAAGTGGGAGCAGTGGCATCGGAGAATGAAAGAAAATATCCAAACCCCAAGGACTCCTCACTGAAAAGGGAACTCTGGTGTTCTTAACAGGGTACTTGCTGCCAACGGGAGAGCCTGAAGTGCTGGGATCGAGTCTGTATGGGACATCCACAATTAGCTGATTAACTAATTAAATCTGATGGTGTGGAGAGAAGGACAAGACTCCAAATAATAGGACGGGAGTGGCAATAGATGTCAATAAATAAATTCTCAGGGAATCACTATAATGATTACTAGCCATGTGAAATGTCCAGTAAAACATCAGTGTCCAATATCTCAGCTTCCACAACTGTATGATGGACAAGTGAGAAGATGAGGGTTCCCAGCTCCTGGAGCATCCCGAGCAGACACCAGGTCAGTATGCTCCTCAGGGACTCAGTTAGTTAGTTTTGTTCTTGAGACAGGATCTTACTATGTATCTCTGACTGTCCTGGATCTTCCTATATATACCAGGCTGGCCTTGAACTCACAGAGATCTGCCTGCCTCTGCCTCCTGAGTGCTTGGATCAAAGGCATGGGCCACTGTATTTTAAATGGCCCAGCTAGAATTTAAATTCTTATTTAGTAGTTTGTTTATCTATCTATATCATTTCAGAAATCTGCCTGCCTCTGCCTCCTGAGTGCTGGGATGAAGGCTGTGGGCCATTAAGCCTGGCGCAGGTGCTGATTTAAACATAAGTCTATTGGGAGGCTAATGCATGCCAGGTGCCCTGAGCGGCTTTAGAATGCTGAGCCTTGAAGACATGGCTGTTTTGACAGAAGCCAGGGCATTATGACCAAACCTAGCTGGCTGATGCTCATAAGGTAGTGAAATTCTGCCAAGAGGACAATCAGAAAATACATGCCATTAGACCTTTAGAAGATAATGATTTCAAGCCACTTTAGCAACCTAAATCACAAACCTGACATTCTGGCAGGATGTTGGATACTCTCCCAGCTTCCTCTGCTCGCGTGTTGGTTTCATGCTTGCCTAGGAATTGCTAAACCTGGCCCTGAAGCTTAGCAAGAGGTATTAAGTATGCAGGTCCAAGGCTAGGCCTACTGAATAATATCTGGCACGCTGCCCTGTGCACCCAGCACTGTCAGAAGCGACCAATTACTCAGTAACTTCCTGTTCACAATAACTTTATACAGTAAGCACTTGCAGGAAGAGCGGACACGGAGAAGGTAAGCGATTTTCCCAAAGTCATACTCTTTCTAGATGCTAGACAAAGACTTTGAAGCTAAAATTGTTGTCCTCAAGCCTTTCAGCCCTTGCCCGAGGCTGATAGAAGAATGGGTGGGGTCTCCTAAGGGGACCCGTTCTTCCTCTGAATAAGGACGAACGCCCAGCAGAGTGGATGTCTCTCTGCCCAGGGCCGTGATGCAGGGCTGCACTTCCATTCAACTGTGCGGTGCCATGCAGCTTCTTCTAAGGAGGTGGCTGGCACTGCTGGACTTGATGAAAAGCGAAACACGCTCCTGGCACGTCAACACCATTCCGAAAGTGAGTTCAAGATGCCAGCTCAGAGCTGGCCAGTTTGAAAATCAGCGGAGGTGGCCGATATTCATTTAATAAGACAGCTCTCACTCCAGCAGAAAGTGCTTTCTTTGGTTCTCTTTGTTTGATTGAGACAGATCTACAAAGCCCTGGCTAGTATTGAGCTCGCTGTGTAGACCAGGCTGACCTCCAGCTCAAAGGGATGGGCCTGCCTCTGCCTCCCTAGTGCTGGGATCAAAGACATCCAGCAATGTGCCCAGCTACTATTTTCAACACATCCTAATGACTTGCCCAGTTGTAAAAGCATAGGGTTCAGATGAAACCCAGTGGACTAAAGGAGAGAAGGGAGCAAAGGCCGAGGAATTTGACCTTCTCTTCTCAAGGGAAGGGCAGGTTTAAAGTAAACAGGGCAATCTTGTTTGGATTTTGTTTTTGTTTTTATTCTCTGTATAGTCCTGGCTGTCCTGAGCAATCTTATTTTTATATTCTGTTCAGGGACTAGGATTGTCAGGGTTACCTCAAGTGAGAAGGAAATGTGTGCGTTGTGTGTGTATGTGTTCTCTCTCTCTCTCCGTGTGTGTGTGTGTGTGTGTGTGTGTGTGTGTGTGTGTGTGATGCACCCGCACACACTACATGTAAAGGCCAAAGATCAATGTTGGGTTTTCTTCTTAATTGCTTCCTGCCTTATGTATTTGAGACAGGGCATTTTACTGAGCCTGGAGCCTGGCTCATTGGGTAGCCCCCAAGTCTCACGAATCCTATCTTGGTGCCCCCGTGGTTGGGATTACAAGGGCATGCTGCTTGTCTTTCTTTCCTCTCCTCTCCTCTCTTCTCCTCTCCTTTCCCTTTCTTTTTTCCTTCCTCCTTCCTTTCTCCCCCCTTTTTCCTTCCTTCCTTCCTTCCTTCCTTCCTTCTTTCCTTCCTTTCTCCCTCCCTTTTTCCTTCCTTCCTTCCTTCTTTCCTTCCTTTCTTTGTTCCTTCTTTTCTTCCTTCCTTCCTTCCTCCCCCCTTCCTTCTTTCCTCCCTTCCTTTCCACATGAGTGCTGGGATGAAACTCAGGTCTTCTAGCAGAAAACCTTTAGCAGCTTCTAAAAAAGCCATCTCCCCAGCCTCAGGATTAAAAAAATATATTATTTCTTTTCATTTTATATGCGTGAGTGCTTTACCTGCCTGCATGTTTGTGTACTATGTTCACACCTGATGTCTGAGGAGGTCAGAAGAGGGTGTCAGGTCCCCTGAAGCTGGACTTCCGAGCTTGTAAATTGTCATAGGGTTCAGAGCAAGCACTCTTACCTGCTGCTCCATCTCCCCAGCCCCATCCCAGGGATAGCTTTTAATAGAAAGGAAGGCAGAAAGAATCTCAAGCAGACACTCAGCTCGTCATCTGCTCTCATGGACCAGGAACAAGCAGGCAACTTCTAATGTTTGCTGCTTCTCCACTTCACAGATTTCTTTTTCCCGTTTTTGAATAGCAGGGAAGTTCAGAAACACACAAGCAAACAAAACCATTTTCATGGCAACAGAAAAAGGAAAATAACTGACATTTGTGTTTCATTTTGCAACCAGCCTAGAGAAAGGAACACGCCTAAAATCTGAGGTGACAGTTGCCAGGGCAGAATTCAGTCACCGTCTTCCTTATTCCGTGTACGGGATTACACACAGGAGTCCCACAGGAGTTGAAAGGAGTCCTTCAGCTGGAGGGGCTCAGGAGATTTACCTGGAACCTCCACAGTCCTCCGATGTCATCAGACCTTTCAAAGCAGACAGGTTCCAAGCCTTCTTCCAGACAGCACTTGATGCAGGTGAGCCCACTTGCTCCTGATCCAATTACAGCGATCCTTTTCTTGGTCATGGTGAAGCTGGGTCAGCGTCACTTGTCCTAGAGAAAGAATGGGAAGAGAGACAGTGAACACACATCAAGCCACATGGAAGACCTGGGCCATGGCACACAAATAAATGTAACAAGACGTGAGTCTGAGGACCGACCTAGTGGGTCCTCAGGGGAAGTGCCGACTCAGGGCAAGGTCTCCGCTAAATACAGCAGTGGCCAGTGGGGAGGGGCTGTACCGCCCCACCTCCTATCCCGCCCACCCGAGGGCGTGCACACTTCTATAAAGGAAAACAGCTCAGTAAGTTTTGGGAAGAAATGAAAACAGTAATAAAGTAACATTGTATACGTTTTACTCTCCAGCTTTTCAGCAGCATCCACACAGGGAGAACGGCCCTCCAGCTCCATCCCTTCCCACTTTTCTTTCTGTGCCTGCTTTCAACTTCCTGCTTTTATTTTAAAGTGATAAAGACCCGCTAAACTTCATAAGCTAAGCTTGCTCCAAATACTGACAAGAAGAAAGTTTCCTTTCTAGAGTGCCTTCCAACAGGTGCTCTATCCTGGCTCCTTCTCCTCTCCCCACTTCAGAGACCAGTTGATACTAGAGTAAGAATTTAAGATCGCTGTGTGCGGAGCTGACGCCTGGGGGCGGGGCGAGGGAGCGGGAGGGTGGCGGGGCAGTGACAAGTGTTTTGCGCTTCCTAGGTAAAGAGGCTTCCAGGTCAGCCGCAGAGATCGAAGCACACACACAAAATTTCACTTAAATGCATATGTTTTCCTTTTAACGTGATTTCTTTCTAAAAATTCCCACAAGTCATGTATGAAGCCCTGAACCATGATCCGCCTTGTATAACACTACTCCGTGTGTTGACTTTGCTCAAAACGGTTTGGTGCCAGCCAATGTCTGCCCTTGGTTCTGATTTACTGGTCTCTCCCTTCCAGACCAATGGTAACAGTTTTTGAGGATTCTCCAGCCATGGTTCAAAAGGCTTATAGAAAAACAATCATGTAAACAGCTCAGCCAACCCAGGAGGCAGGGACTACTATGATCACCTCCAGTGTGCAGTGGGAAAAGAGGCGAAGTAACATGCTGGAGGCGACCCAGAGAAAGGGAGGGAGCCTGGCAACGCAACCCTCCTACACCCCCCCCACCCCCGCAGCCTGGCTCAAGCCTGGGCTCTCAGCCTTCACGCGCGCAGCCTGCGGATATTTTCACTTCTTATTTAGCAGCTTGCCCTTCGGCCATTTCCTCACTTCTTTGATATCCTTTTTCGCCTAACACCTGCTGGTTCACATTTGTACGTCAGTTGAATCGCTTTTTGTAACTTGACCATCACGTGGTTTATTTCAACTGCTTTAAAGTGAATTCAAAAAATAAGTCCTTGGCTCGGAGAGTCATTTTGCTGTCTCAGGAAACCTCCTGCCAAGTATGTGATCTAAATTATATGGAAACATAGCAAACACCCGTGGGGGAATCCACAAGACTGCACCACGAAACAGGGGGATAGAGCCTCCAAGCCTGCTGGACAGAACTGCCCATGGTCAGGGTAGGTGTCGCACCTCACTGAATCCTCTTTGGGAATGCTCTCACAGACTTGTGCCACCAATCCCATAGGTGATTCTAAAGCCAGTCAAGCTGACAATGAAGACTAGCCAAAATGAGTGTGTTCAGACTTTCTGCAGAGGTCAAAACAATAGTGAATTATTTTTGAAAAGTAATTTAGGGGTATGAATGTTTTGACTATATGTATATCTGTACAGCATGTGCCTAGTGCCCACAGAGGCCAGAAGACTATGCCTCATCTCCTGGAGTAGAAGTTACAGATGGCCGTGAGCTGCCGTTTGGTTGCAGGGAACTGAATCCAGGTCTTCTGACAGGGCAGAAAGTGTTCTTAACTTCTGAGTCATCTCTCTAGCTCCCATTATATGCTCATATTTTTCCTAATTCTTTTTGCCAAGTGGGCATTTTGCTTGCATTCATTCAATAGATATTCCCCTTTGGGGGCCACTTCTCTTAAGGTGGTGGCTATACGTAGTGGAATGCATCTGAGTC
Source organism: Microtus pennsylvanicus (assembly GCF_037038515.1). Taxonomy (NCBI): domain Eukaryota; kingdom Metazoa; phylum Chordata; class Mammalia; order Rodentia; family Cricetidae; genus Microtus; species Microtus pennsylvanicus. The sequence continues at coordinate 116,546,294 of NC_134585.1, forward strand.
TTGACTGAGATAGCCGCTGGAGTCAGTTGCTTCACGCTGGCAGATTGGGATAGGATCTGACTTAATATTGGGAAACTTGTTTGTTAGGGTAGTAAAGTTGCCAACAGTCACAAGGTCAGAAGTCACGTGCACATGGCGCAATACCTATTCCATGCCTGCTGTAGGTACTTGGTTCCGCAGAGAAGGTGGAGGGACACAGGGAGACACCTCACGGACACTGTGGTAAGCGAAAACATGGTCCTCAGAGGTCCACATCCCAGCTCGAACCTCACAGTTGTGAGAAGGCTAAATGCTTGAGGTGTGGAGATTATTCTGATCAATCGAAGTGGTTCCCTTACAAGGACAAGGATGCTTTTTAGAAGGACAATGGGAGATGTTGGCAATAGAACCAGAAGACCATGGGAACAACGGAAGCAGGATGCTGTAGTGGTTTATTATTTGTATCTTGATAAATAAATCTTGCCTGAAGACCTGAGGTAAGGCTAAAGCCACTAGAGGTAAGGCAGTGGTGACATACACCTTTAATCCCAGGATTTGGAAGACAAGAGCCAGATGGATCTCTGTGAGTTCAAGACCACCCTGGGCTATGCAAAATCAAAACAGAAACAAATCCAGGTGTTGGAGGCTCACACCTTTAATTGCAGTACTAGGGAGTCACACCCCTTTAATCCCAGCACTAGAGAGAGGCTTAGTCTGTTCAGTCAGCGGTGGCCCAGCCTTGGTAGAGGTCAAACTTCTCTAGTGGCTTGGCTGCTTTGCTTTTCTGGTGTTTGGGTTAAACCCCAATTTCTATCTCTGGTTTTTAATTATTTGTGCTACAGGATGCTCTGCTACTAGCTTTATAGAGACAGGAAAGTTGTAGGAACCAAAGCAATGCAAAAGCCGGAACCAGGGAACGCACCAGTCCTGCAGCCGCTGACAAAGAAGTGAGTCCCCAAGATGCTGACCGAGGAGGCAGTAGTATGGTTTAAGTTTGAGAGAATGTAAGACTTTAAGACAATCCTGAAGCCATTTTTGACAATTCTGAATCCTCTCAGCCTCTGTGCCATAGTGCTTCCCCTCCTCCCCTGGGAACCAAGGACCTAACAGCTACACTCGCACGTACTCAGTTCCTGAACAATTACCCATATACGTATGTTTTGGTTCTGTCCCCTGGGAAATGGGGTCAAAATGTCCTCTTACCTCATCTGATCTGGCAACAGCTCTCCAGTCAATTATCGGTAATAGCCCTTTCGAATAAGCCAATCAGAATAGTCAAAGAACAACCCCACTTGCTTCTGTGGCCTCTTTAAAAGTAGACTGTACCCTCGGTCTCCCGAATGCTGGGGGACCCTGTCATGACAGAATTAATAAAATCCTCATGCTTTTGCATCGGCTGTGGTGTGTGAGATGGTCTCTGGGGGCGACTCCTTCTCGGTGTTTGGACGCCAGAGCCCAACAAGAACAGTAGGACGATGACTGTATATGCTCCTAAAATTAAAAAGATAAACCCAAAGTAAACGTAACAGGATCAATAAAGAGGCAGAGGGGCTGGAGGGAAAGCTCGGAGGTTAAGAGCACCTGCTGCTCTTGGCCTCTTCTGGCCTCCACTGATACTAAGCGTGCATGTGACGCACATACTCACATGCAGGCGAAACATTCATGCACATAAAAATTAAATAAAATAAAAAAGAGGCAGAATATAAAAGTGACAGTTTTGCATGGTCCGGAGAATGATTTACGAAAGTGATATTTTTGTTTTTGGATGAGTGAATATGTCAAGTCCAAAGTAAACCAAAGTCAAAGAACACATCATGAGAGGTGGATAAATAGAAAAACACCATCAAAGTGATTGCTCAAAATAGCTAACAGAAATCGACTGGCAAAAACCCACTGAGACAGCCAGCTGGAGCTGCCAACCGAGAGTTCACAGTGTTCCATGTGAGCCTTCCAGCGGAACACACAGCACCGTAGAGGCAACATTATTAAACTGGGTGCTCGCACCATCTAGAATAAACCAACTGGGGAAACTGAGGCAGTTAGCTGGAGCTTTTGATTGAAGTTTTTTTTTTCTAATGGATGAGTTTTCTTCAGTTGAAGTTTTCATTTTATTTAAATATATTTTTATATTACAAGATGAACAATAATAATCTTTATTGGAAATGGTTTTTACTTTTTCATGTTGTACGGTATGCATAGTTGCCTGTAAGGGGGGGTGTGTTTGTGTGTGTGTGCTGACACTTGGATGGGCGTGAATGCGGAGTGGGAGAGGTTGGTCAAGTTGCCTCTCCTGATTAATGCCAGAGGAACTGGAATGGGACAGCAGGGGACCACGACAGCAGAGCACTTGGTTGTAATTAGCACGACAAGGCTCGTTTTTATTATTTCAGCTCCTTAGTTTACAGTTCGGCAGAGAAGCCTGATTCACGGCCCAGCATGGTCAAGGTAATATAAAGCACAATGAAGTTATTTGTCTTCAAAGAAACGTGTGAGCTACGAGAACACCATTGACCCTAGATACTCTCCAGCAATTGAAGAAGGCCACAGGCATTCCTGTGTTCCTTCCCATACGTCGAGGACATTCCAAATTCCTTTCTTGAGAAATAGAAACATCAGACGATCCCATGGCCATGTCACAAATTCATTATATCCTCACATAATTCAAATCCCAAGAGTGGAGGCCTGAGGCTGAGGCTGGGAAGCACCTTGTTCTCTCTCCACCTCAGATAAGCCAGGGTTTGCTGGTATGGCTAGTGTTGCTAGCCAGCTTGCTCTGGACATCCCATCTCTGCCTTCTGTGAATGGAACCACAGGCAGACCATCATGCCCACATGGTATTTACATGGTTTCCAATCCTCAGATTTTTTTTTGGCAAGGACTTAACCACTAAGCCATCTCCCCAGCACCTTTAAACTGTTTTCAAGTCGCCATGTCTTTATTTTGGAGCTGGGGTTTTTGTTATTGTTGTTGTTATTACTGTTTTGTTATAGAGTTAGGGGGAGCAGTCTGTGGTTACCCCCTTTATCACCATACAGCCTTTTGGAGTTAATTCTCTAAATCAGATAGAGCACCTCATAAATTCAACAATACATGTACAGATAATCTTAATTTGCTACGTTGTGCCACTATGTAATTTCGACTCAACTTTTCTTTACAAAAAAATAAATAAAAATAAACACAGCAAGTAAGCAAGGGAGATAGTGAAGGGGTAAAATACTTTAAGTAAAGGTAAATTTTATATAATAAGATTCTTGTCCCAAAAAGTAAAAGCAAAAATGGCTCCCCCAAGATGTATAAAGGTAAGTAACAGAAAATCTGAGTTATGCAAGGTTTATAGAGGATGAGACTTAGAGAATATGTGGTTAATGATTAAAGGTTATTAAAATTTCTAAGGTTATATTGATCTATTCATGCTAACATTGACAAAAACTGACTTCAAAATATAAAAATGTATGTCCAATAAAGATAACCACTTGTGTTTTTGCTAACTTTTTTAGGTTTTTAACTACTTGAGAAAACAGTTTAACAACAACAAGAAAAAAATTCAAGTTTTATTTAAACGGAGCTTTACTTATGTATTACCCAAAAGTTAAAAGTACAAACTGTAAAAACCTTCAGAGCCTTTAGCTACTGTGGCTTAGAGGCTCTCACCAATGACAATAAATCACCGAAAGGATAGCCGATATGTTGATCCTTGACTCTGGGCCCCAAGACCCAGGGGACTATGGGACCTGTGGTAAGTCACTTGTTCTCGTGACCAGGAAGGCCATAGTCTCCAAAGACTGGACTGTGAACAGCACACATTCTACAGGGAGAATTGTCAACAGAGAGGGAAATGTTCCTAACTCATCTCCACAAACGATCCGGCTAAAACGAAAGTGCCTAAGAGTCCTGAAGTACTGAAGAGTAGTCTCTGAAAGTCTCGATTAGCTTTGAAAAGGGGGATCTGTGGCCATCTATATGGTCTACCCAAATAACCAAAACAACATCTGTCCTTCAGAACCACTTTTAGCCATTTAAAAGAGGCAATCTGTCAAATTCCAGAAAGTTATTAACTGGGTTTACATACCCAAAATGAAACCCTGTTCTCCAAAATCCACTGAAAACAACAACAAACAAACAAAAAACCAACCTACTAAAACAATAAAGCAATTAAACAGATTAAACACACTTTCTCTTCAAAGGTCAGACTCCCCCAGATCTGCTTTGCTTGGAACCCTCTGTCAATCAGAAGCTCCAAAATGCTCTGGTTCCTTTGGCTTCCTCAGTTGGTTTCTACCAAATGGCTTAATTTAAATCTAATACAGCACAGTCTTCCTGCTGCCTGCTCAACAAGCTCCTGCCAACACCAAAGGCACCAATCGCGGTCCCACACATGACACCAACACTCATGAAGCTATGACTTTCTTTCATCTACACACCAACCTGAAAATGTAAGAAAATATGGGACCCGTTGACAATAGCAAGCAAAATTAAAACTTCCTCAGGACAGTCCAGAAAGAAATAGTCAAGAGCCATATGAAGAAAACAATAAACTCTGAAACTCTTAGAACATGACCCCCAAACAAGGAATTTTGATGCTGAGAAAATGTTCAAGCCTTTTATTTTTCTAACATTATTTGGTAGCTGGGCGGTGGTGGCGCATGCCTTTAATCCCAGCACTCGTGAGGCAGAGGCAGGCGGATCTCTGTGAGTTCGAGGCCAGCCTGGTCTAGTTCCAGCTAGTTCCAGGACAGGAACCAAAAACTACGGAGAAACCCTGTCTCGAAAAATAAAAATAAAATAAAAAAAAAAAACATTATTTGGTAATATCAAGTTAGCCTCATCAAAATTCCAGCTGGATTTTTTTAAAACATACCTTGATGATTTATCAAATTTGTACTGAAGATTTGAGAAAAAAACGTATTCATTTTCTAAAAGAAAAAAAACTGAAAAAAGAAATTCTCAAAACAAACCACACCATTATAATGCTTGAAGTGGTGTGCCACTGGGGAGAAAGTCAGACAGATAATAAAACTGTTAGCGACATACTCAAATATAAGGGAATTTAGTCAGCAGTAAAGGTGCTGTTTCAAATCCCCAAGATAAAAGATATCTGCTCCCTATTTGGGAAAATAAATTAAAGTTAGATTCTGACTTCATAAAGAATAAAAAACATACCCCAGAGACAAATATTTAAAAGAAACATAGATAAATAACTAATAAAATATTTAAAAGAAACATAGATAAATAACTAATAAAATATTTAAAAGAAACATAGATAAATAACTAATAAAATATTTAAAAGAAACATAGATAAATAACTAATAAAATATTTTTTAAAAACATAGGGGCTGGAGAGATGGCTCAGAGGTTAAGATAACTGACTGCTGTTCCAGAGGTCCTGAGTTCAATTCCCAGCAACCACATGATGGCTCACAACCATCTGTAATGAGATCTGGTGCCCAGAATAATATATGTAAAATAAATAAATTTAAATAAAAACATAGATAAATAACTAATAAAATATTTAAAAGAAACATAGACAAATAACTAATAAAATATTTAAAAGAAACATAGATAAATAACTAATAAAATATTGGTGTAATTGAAGAGCTTCTCTTACTAAAAAACAAAAATCCAAAACTATGAAAACAATTTTACACCTGGAAATTCAAACTTCTATAGACAAGGCATATTTAACAAGCTATAAATCAAACCAATATCATTATTTTCTACATGAAAAACATACTCATAACATATTCAGCAAAAGATTCAGATCTAAAATATTTGATCTGTAAGGAAAGAGTGCAACAGAAAAACCCAAGTATTTTTTTTATTAAAAAAAAGATTGGCCAACCAGTTTATAAAATGATATTCAATTAGGTCAATAGCCAAGGAAATGTTAGATTATGAGATATTTTTCAGTCGTATGATTGGAAAACAAAAGATTGGTTCTATTTAGAAGCAGAGATGTGAGCACAGGCATGCTTACTCATTGTCAGTGGAGAGAAATCCTGTGCTTTCCTAGGGAACAACTTGCCAGCTTTGATCCACAGTGTAAGCTCCATTAGTCCATCAGTGCCCTTTCAAGATTCCTGCAGAAGCAGCTACATATATTCATGAGCAAAACTGTGCTTCTCAGCCTGCGAGTGAGCTACAGTTTCGGTGCAAACATAAGGCTATGTGGAATCTACCTTGAGGTAGATTTCAGGAGGTAAACATTTTTTTACACTAATTTCATCACCTCTGAAGTGAGAAATAAGAGCTCATCAAGATGGCTCAGTAGATAAAGGCTCTCACTGTCAAGCCTGGCAACCTGAGTACAACCCCTGGGACCCACATGGTAGAAAGAGAGAACCAGTTCTTGCAGGTTGTCCTCTGACCTCTACAACATGCACCATGACGTGTGCAGGTGCACACAAAGCAAATAAATAAATAAATAAATAAATGTAAAAACAAAACCAAACCTTATCAGTGAGGACTAGGGTATTGCCTACTAGAAGCTAATACATGGGCTGGCACATAGTTTGGCATTAGTAGAGAACTTTTTGATTTGGTTCCACGCATATATTCAATATGTGAAAGAACTATATTATTGTGGGATACCCATACTAACTACACACACACACACACACACACACACACACACACCTTTTTAATGAGATAAACTGGCACATGAAAGGTTTTTCTGCAATTAAACTACTCATATAAGTTTTTATCATAGGATACAAGTATTTGGAGGACTTCAAGACATTGATAGATGGTTAGGTTCCCTCCTTTCAAAAAATTTTTTATTTTAAATTTTCTATTTATTTTTCATATCAACCATAGTTCACCCTCTGCTGTGGGACAATGATCTTGTATCCTGTCACTCGTATTATTTTAATAAAACGCTGATTGGCCTGTAGTCAGGCAGGAAGTATAGGTGGGGCAACAACAAGAACAGGAGAATTCTGGGAAGAGGAAACGGTCAGTCTGCTGTCATCATCCAGACATAGAGAAAGCAAGATGAGAATGTCTCGTTGATAAAAGGTACCAAGCCACATGACTAACAAGACAAGAATTATGGGTTAATGTAAGTTTTATGAGTTAATAAGAAGTTTTAGCTAATATGCCAACCAGTTTATAATTAATGTAGACCTCTGTGTGTTTCTTTGGGACAGAACAGCTGCAGGCCAGGGTGGGGCAGAAATATCTGTCAACAACCTCCATCCCCTTCTCCTGCTCCTGCTAACCTTCCCCCCACCCCCATTCATTCTTCAGAAAGGGCAAGGCCTCCCGTGGGGAGTCAACAAAGCATGATATATCAAGTTGGGGGCAGGACCAATTCCCTCCCTTCTGCATCAAGGGTGAACAAGGCATCCCACCACAGGGAATGGGCTCCAGAAAGCCAAATGATACACCAGGGGTAGATCCTGGTTCTACTTCCAGGGACCCCACCAACAGACCAAGCCACAAAACTGTCACCCACATGCAGAAGGCCTAGTTTGGTCCCATGTAGCTTCCCCAGCTGAGGGCCCAGAGTCTATGAGCTCCTACTAGCTCAGATCAGCTGTCTCTGCGGGTTTCCCCATCATGATCTTGACCTCCACCCATACCTGCCCTGCCCTTTGTTCATAATAATCCCTCTTCCCTGTCTTTGAACCGAGTCCTGTAGCTGACCCAGTGTGTGGCTGTGGATCTCTGTATTTGTATCCATCAGTCACTGGATGAAGCTTCTATGATGACAATTAGGGTGGTCACTAATTTGATTACAGGGAAAGGCCAGTTCAGGCACCCTCTCCTCTATTGCTAGGAGTCTGAGCAGGGGTCATCCTTGTGGATTCCTGGGGATTTCCCTAGCACCAGGTTTCTCCCCTACTCCATAATGGCGCCTTCCATCAAGATAATGTTCATTGCTCTCCCTCTCTGTCCCTCCCCAACTCAACTATACCATTCCCCCTACCTGTCCACCCCTACCCCCAATTTATCCAGGAGAGCTCATCTATTTCTCCTTCTAGGATGATCCATAAATCCCTCTTAGGGTCCTCCTTGTTACTTAGCTTCTCTGGGGCTGTGGACTGAAGCCTAGTTATTCTTTGCTTTACATCTAGTATTTACTTGTAAGTACATACCGTATTGGTCTTTCTGGGTCTAGGTTACCTCACTCAGGATGACTGTTTTCTAGTTCCATCCATTTGCCTGCAAATTTCATTATGTCATTTTTTTAACAGCTGAGTGACAGGCCATTGTGAAAATGTACCACATTTTGTTTATGTATTGCTTGTTGAGGAACATCGGAACATCTAGGTTGCTTCCATGTTCTGACTATTATGAATAATGCTGCTAAGAGCATAGTTGAGCAATTGTCCTTGTGGTATGATTGGGCATCCTTTGGGTATATGCCCAGGAATGGTAATCCTAGGTCTTGAGGTAGATTGATTCCCATTTTTCTGAGAAACCACCATACAGATTTCCAAAGTGCCTGTACAAATTCACACTCCCATCAGCAGTAGAAGAGTGTTCCCCTTACTCCATATCCTCTTCAACATAAACTGTCATTAGTGATCTTAGTCATTCTGACAGGAATAAGATGGCATCTCAGAGTTGTTTTGATTTGTATTTCCCTGATGATTAAGGATGTTGAGTAATTTCTTAAATGTCTTTCGGCCATTGAGATTCTTCTGTTGAGAATTCTCTGTTTAGATCTGTACCCCATTTTAAAATTAGATTATTTGGTATTTTGGTGCCTAGTTTCTTAAGTTCTTTATATAGTTTGGAGATTAGCCCTCTATCCAATGTGGGATTGATAAAGACTTTTTCCCATTCTGTGGGCTGCCATTTTGTCTTTTTTTTTTTTTTTTACCATGTCCTTTGCTTTACAGAAGCTTTTCAGTTTCAGGAGGTCCCACTTGGGCACAGGAAGTTTTAACTAACAAAGCCCTTATCGGATTTAGGTAGTTTTCACAGCAGAGGGTAGGGATGATCTAAGCAAGCATATTCAAAACTTCAACTCATGCTGCATTCAGTATGGCTCCAGGGATGGACCTGAATGGGGACAATACAGGAATGAGGAAATGACAGACAAGTGGACACAGAAGAGCTGGGTTTGAGTAACTGGGCTATCTCATGGAGAAACCACAGTATCAGAAACTCAGCGTGTTTATTATACAGAGTTGAATAGAGAGTTTCTTGCATACAGCGGCACAAGGAGGCAGGGCTTACGGTATGCAGCTGGATCAAGGAGATGGTGTAGCTAATCTTGGTAGGAACAGGCTATGTGTAGGAGCAGTTGTCAGACCATGAATATCTAGAGGGAGAAAGCTACTGTGGACATTTTCTGCACACACTGCTAACATCCGCACATGGACCATAACGGAAGGTCTATCTTCCCATGGGTCTAAGGCTAGGAGCCCTTGATTTGGCTGTGCCTATGCCAACAGCACACATTCACTCAGGACTTCACTCATTCACTTCATTCCTCTGCTGCCCCCACACAACATATTCGTCCATTTGCATTAAAAAAAAACAAATCTATGGTCTCTCCTCACTGGAAAACACTTGAGTAAGTCACAGGAGTAAGGACTTGAACACGCCATCATATTATAGAGAAGAATATGAATGCTGAAAATACGTAATAGGCAAAAAGGCCATGAAAATAGGGAATTTACTATTTCTATGGACCTCCCCATAGCTAGTGAGGTGCCACTGAACCTCAACAATGTGGGATACCTGGTGCTGGAAAATTGTCTGTATTCTGTCAAACATGTTTTGAAAAAACGCTGATTGGCCAGGCAGGAAGTACAGGCGGGTCAACCAGACAGGAAGTAGAGGTGGGGCGATGAGAACAGGAGTATTCTGGGAAGAAGGAAGCTCTTCCTGCACTTCTGCCCAGACCACCAAAGAAGCAGCATGTAATCTACCCAGCTGAGAAAGGCACCGAGCCATACGGCTAACATAGATAAGAATAATGGGTTAATATAAACTACAACAGCTAATAAGAAGCCTGAGCTAATGGGCCAATCAGTTTATAAGTAATGCAGACTCTCTGTGTGATTTTCTTTGGGGCTTAATGACTGCAGGAACCAGGCTGGACAGAAACCCCAACAAGGCCGCTCCTCATGTTACAGATACTTTTTTTTTCTAGACAGGGTTTCGCTGTGTAGCCCTGGCTGTCCTGGAACTTGCTCTGTAGACCAGGTTGGCCTTGAATTCACAGGGATTCACCTGCCTCTGCCTCTCTGAGTGCTGGGATTAAAGGCATGCACCACCTACCACCAGCGTGAGAGATAATTCTTGATTTCATTGTAGTCACTGGTGAAATTCAGGCACTGTGTGATTCTCAACTAAAGACATTGGGTCCTTCACAATACTCTTGGACACTCAAATTCACATTTAGTTTGTTTCTTCCTTTTTTTTTAAAGAAAAAAACTTAAGTAAGCATCTTTAATGGAAGTTTTATATGAGACACCTCTTCTGCATCTTCTCAATTGTTTCTCCCTTGTGTTTGTTTTTCTCCTTTCCTACTGTTGAGACTTGGCTTCCCTTCCAGGATCTTTTTTGCATTCTTTGTCCAGCTTTAGCCTGGTGCTAACCATTTTGCTGGGGTGGATGCCCACGTGGACAGTTGTGCTATTAGCTTTTTCTTACTGCACTCAGTGTAGATGACGTATTTCTCACTGCACTCAGTGTAGATGACGTATTTCTCACTGCACTCAGTGTAGATGACGTATTTCTCACTGCACTTGCTCAGTGTAGATGACGTATTTCTCACTGCACTCACTCAGTGTAGATGACGTATTTCTCACTGCACTCACTCAGTGTAGATGACGTATTTCTCACTGCACTCACTCAGTGTAGATGACGTATTTCTCACTGCACTCAGTGTAGACGACGTATTTCTCACTGCACTCACTCAGTGTAGATGACGTATTTCTCACTGCACTCAGTGTAGATGACGTATTTCTCACTGCACTCAGTGTAGATGACGTATTTCTCACTGCACTCAGTGTAGACGACGTATTTCTCACTGCACTCACTCAGTGTAGATGACGTATTTCTCACTGCACTCGCTCAGTGTAGATGACGTATTTCTCACTGCACTCAGTGTAGACGACGTATTTCTCACTGCACTCACTCAGTGTAGACGATGTATTTCTCACTGCACTCAGTGTAGACGATGTATTTCTCACTGCACTCAGTGTAGACGACGTATTTCTCACTGCACTCAGTGTAGATGACGTATTTCTCACTGCACTCAGTGTAGATGACGTATTTCTCACTGCACTCAGTGTAGACGACGTATTTCTCACTGCACTCAGTGTAGACGACGTATTTCTCACTGCACTCAGTGTAGATGACGTATTTCTCACTGCACTCAGTGTAGATGACGTATTTCTCACTGCACTCAGTGTAGACGACGTATTTCTCACTGCACTCAGTGTAGATGACGTATTTCTCACTGCACTCAGTGTAGATGACCTATTTCTCACTGTACACTTGGACCACTTTGCCAACCTGCTGGCCTTTGTAGTTGGACAACCTGAACTTCATCTTCCTTTCAAATGGGCAGAGATCAAAACACTGTATTTCTGCCTCGCCTCTCTGGAAAGAGGAGAAGACCGTGCACTGAAATGCTGTTTGAGGTTCTTGGTTCAGTCAGAAGTCACAAAGGGATTGAACTTCATTTTGGCCTCTGTGATCCAGTGAAGGCCACCGAGTTTAGTTCCTTATAAATCAACTTTGTAACTTATGTGATAGGTAACATTGTTTCTCCCCATCTGAAATGACTATGTCCCAAGTGCTTTCAGAGGCATCTCCTGAGCCTAAAACTGTCTGACTATAAAGATTCTAGCACAGGGAATTTTTAAATGTTTGTGAGAATGGAGAAGACTCTGGGCTCCACATTCCGCTTGTATCTTAGGAACGGGAGCACACGGGTACAAGGCGTCCAGTTTTCAAACCTAAGATATAGGCTTTATGGGGTAAACACGTAGGATACCTTTGGGCTCCTGCCAATAGGAAAAAGGAAAGGAAGGTTGAAACAATGCTTCGTGGTCTTGGTTAGAAAAACCAGTGTCCAAAGACATTTAGGGACCATTTTGCTTTCGTTCAACCTTATTATTTAGACAACCTGCTCTTTGTGTGGAAATATATTTGAAAAGCTAAATTCCAATGTCAACAAACTGAGACTCTTCAAAGGCTCACACAGACAGTTTACTGCTCTACAGTGACCTGGACACGTGACATCGCATAGAACAAACCCAATGGCCAGGAATGAGAGTCAAAGGCATTAAGTGCAAAAAGAGATCAGGCACTGCCATGGCAAATGAAAGTCCCGAAGGAAAATCTCAGTTCAGAACCGCTGACAAGATCTGAGCTATTCTCATAAACAGTTACTTGATGGCATTCCAGTGTTGGGCCCCTATGCCCCTATAAAGAGGAGTACCAATTCTCTGAAATGAACTTACTGTGTGCTGTTTTTCTGCAACACTGACCTTCCAGGCACGATTTGCCCAACTGGTACAATAGGGGTGTGAAGGTTGTGAACCAACTGATTGAGGACTGTATTTGAGGCCTGCTCTGCGGGAGGGAATTCACACTTGGTCAAAAGTCTGTGACTTGGAATCTCAAAGACCCTAGGGGAAAATCTAGAATAATGTTGCCTTGCTAAATGGTTACATTGTTAAACTGCCTTCTAACCATCTATGTTTGGAGGTTAGTGTTCCTCTCAACCTTGGCTAGAGAAACTTCCCTCTGCAGGGCCAGCAGTCAAGGCAGAGACTCATAATTCATAGTCAGAGTGTTGAGTGACTGCTGAGTACATTCGTATCACCATCTATCCACTGGTGAGGCTCAAGGGACATCACGGAAGAAGAGGTGGAAAGAATCTAAGGGCCCGAGGATGGGGAAGAGTGTTGTGTCATGCTGTCTTTTGAACATGGTATGGTTACCGCACTCAGGAGCTCACAGCAACTCTGGTTACATGAGTAAGACCAGCACCAGGTCTACAATAGGGTCACTACATCCCATCAGGCAGCACTAATGGGGCTCAGTGGGTTTCAAAAAGTGTAGTAATAAGGGCGGCGGCGGGGTTGAGTCCCCAACACCCAGCCGCCTGCCCGGCTAGCTTATGCCCCGAAATAATTACACAGACACTGTATTCTTTTAAACACTGCTTTGGCCCATTTCTATCTAGCCTCTTCTAAGCTAATTCTCACACCTGGACTAGCCCATTTCTTATCAACTGTGTAGCGCCCCTAGGTGCGCTTACCGGGAAGATTCTAGCCTATGTCCATCCTGGGTCGGAGCTTCATTGCTTGCGTCTGCCTGGGAGCTGGGACATGGCGTCTCTCTCTGAGGTGTCTGCTCCCCAGCGGAGAGCTGTCGAGTCTGACCTCACTTCCTCTTCCTCCCGGCATTCTGTTCTGTTTACTCCTCCCACCTATCTCCTAACCAATGAGAGCCAAGCAGCTTCTTTTATTTTAACCAATGACCTTCCTCCATCAAAAAAGGAGTATGGGAGGCAGGAAGGGGTGTTTGGGAGGGGAGAGGATTAAGATACACATTCTTACACATGTGTGAAACTGCCAATGGATAAATAAAAGACAGACTATTAAAATATATTGTATGTCAGCTGGTGTGGTGACCCACACCTGTAATTCATGAGGCAGGGGCAGGTGGGTCTCTATGAGTTTGAGGCCAGCCTGGTCTGCATAGTGAGACCCAGGAAAACCAGGATCATGCTGTCTCAAAACAAACACCCCCCCCATGTATTATATGTTATTTGATGCCAAAGATGTATAATAACTACATTAAAGTCTGAATGTAGTTTTTCCTTTTTTTTTTTTTTTTGAGAAAGAAAACCGAAGTCTCTTTCTTTCCAGTTCACTGTAGGGTGCTGACATCATCTGAAGTCCAAACTTCTCTCTGTGGTTTGCAACCCTAACACCCTCATGTCTGCCCCATCCTAAGTCCAAACTTCTCTCTGTGGTTGCAACCCTCACAGTCCCATGTCTGCCCCCTCTGGATGCTGCCAGTGAACCCCTTTTACCCTCCAGAGCAAGGACAGAGAGGAGAGCAAACATGACCTGTGGGTGACCTGTGCTTGATCACGCTTGCTTTGGTAGCAGTGGCAAATGCTATGGTTATCAAAGGGGTGATTTTGTGACCATTAATCTCATTGAGTTGCTTGCCAGATGCTTGCCTTCCTCTGCGGAGGAAGAATTAAAATAAATATTATGGTTTCATAACCCGAGTACCAACCAGAAAAGCATTCGTTCCAGACTTTATCTGCGAGCTAAGGCTGACTCACTAGACTCATAACCCATTTCTGCGCCTTAGCTGGCCTACTTAAGGCTTATCTTCTCTAATTCTCAAAGTTTTAATGAACACAGATCTTAAATTTGGAACTGCTTTCAGGCACCTGGCTCAAACATTGAACAAATACTGAGGGTTCATACTATGGGGCAGGCACTGTTGCGTAACCATAATGCAAAAGTAACCAACAGGCTGGTCTGTTTCAATCATGCATGCATTGGATAAGGGTCAGAACAAGGAACCTTGCGTTTCCATCACCTCAGACATCAGTTCTTTTGAGTTAGGAACATTCATAATTCTTTTGGCTGCTTCATCAGAAGTATTAATTTTTGTCAGGAACTGGTACTTTGTTGTGTAAAAGAACATTTAAGATTCCTCCTATGCCACTGTCTCCCTGTCCCTCCCTAACTGCCCTACCTCCATTCTCCATCCTTTCTCCATCCTTTCTCCATCTTTTCTCTACGTGATGGGTAGAATGAGAATCTCCCCCATAGGCTCATGTTTTTGAATACTTGGTTCCCAGCTGGTGGTGCTGTTTGGGGAGGTTTAGGGGTTGTGGCCTTGTTGCAGGAAGTATGTCACCGAAAAGAGTTTTGAGAACTTAAAGACTCATTCTATTGCTCTCTCTTTGTGCTTGTGGTTCAAGATGTGAGCTCCACATGATGGTGGCAGACTCTCATCCCTCTGGAGACATAATCCCAAATAAACCTTCCCTTCCATAAGCTGTCTTGTCTTGGTGTCTTGCCACAGCAGCAGAAAGGTACTCAAAACACTCTAGTAGTCACTGTTCTGCTCTCTTTCTCTCTCTCTCTCTCTCTCTCTCTCTCTCTCTCTCTCTCCCTCCCTCCCTCCCTCCCTCCCTCTCTCCCTCTCTCCCTCTCTCTTTCATCAGCATTTTTAGTGTCTGATTTAGCTGAGACTGTCCAGTATTTGTCTTTCTGTGCCTGATTAATTTTATTTAAAGGACAGGATTTCATTCTTTTAATGACTGAGCGATAGCCCATCATGTGTGCAGTAGCACATGACTGCAATCCTGGCACTCAGAAAGCTGAAGAGGTAAGATCATGAGTTCAAAGCCAGCTTAGGCTACATAGTGAGTACACCCTAGGCTACACAGCTAGACTCCGTCTCAAAATGTGTACATATGTGTATGTATACAGATATCTTTATCTGTAACTTATACATGTATATAGACATGTATATATGCCATATTTTCTTTATGTATTTATCTATGGAAAGATACCTAGGCTGATTCTGCGTTTTGGCTATTGTGAAAAAAAAGCAGCTGCAATAAACATGGGGGTGCAGATAACTGAAACTGATTCTCTCCTCTTTAGATATATAATCAGTAGGGGAACTGCTAGACCATATTGCTGTTCTATTTCTAGACCTATGAGGAACCCATCATTTTCATGATTGTGCTAATTTGTGTTCCCGCCAATAGTGAATGGGAACCCCTCTAGCTTCATGCACTTCCAGCACACATGGGGACTCTTGACAGTCTCCAAATCCCTCATTTTGTCTTCTTTCCTTCACGTGACTTCTTGTGCCCTGTACTCAGACAGAGTCCCCAAAGCCAGCCTCCTTCATTGCACTTCTCTATCGGTGACTCCTAGGGCCTTGGCCTGCTCAGTGTAGCGACTCCCTGCATCATGCTGACTAAACCACCATCCCCTGCCGAGGCTTCTGTAATGGCCTTTTGTCTCTCTGCTTCCACCCTGCCCTCTACAGAGTCATTTCATATAAGATCCAGAGTAAATCGCTCATGTGCACTTCCCAGTTATTTCTCTTAGCTGTGTCTTAAATGTCAGGCTCAATGTGTCAACGATCTATTTAGTTTAAAGCTAGCATCTTATCTCTGGATTACTTCAAGTTGGAAAGAAATACGAATGCTTTTGATTAAGTGGCAAGTGGTTGACAGTGTCACTTTAGCAGATTAGAATCTGGAGGATGAAGTCACACAGGGAGGCCAGGTGCCAAGTCCTTCTAGAGGAGCTCCTGAAAGTCACACATCTGTCCCAAGGTGTTGAGGGAGCACTGACATAGAAAAGCTGTCCTACACACACAGTCTAGCCCAACTGTGCCGTGTTGTTTGCTTTTGTTAAGCCTCGATCACTCTTTTTAAAATTATTTATTATTGAATCGAGGGAGGAACCACAGTGTGTGTGTGTGTGTGTGTGTGTGTGTGTGTTTGTAGGTCTGAAGCTAACCCACGAGAGTCAATTCTCTCCTTCCACTATGTGGGTTCCAGGGGTGGGGCAGGCCTTCAGGCATGGGTGGCAAGCCTCTTTACCCTCTGAGCCATCTCAGGGGCGCTACGTCGGACAACTAATTAAACCATGCTTAAGGCCAAAATAGGTGGCCTTTGACTTTCATCTTAAATCAATACTCCTCTCTCATCCCCAAACCTGAACTCTGTTCCTCATGAAGTCCCTTATGATTCATTTGCCCAAGAGAATGCTGTAAGAGACATAAGATAATCCGGCCATATTTTTAAACATAATTTAAAACTCTGTTTAATCCCTGAAGATGTCTTTAAGCTAGAACTTCTGAGCAAAGTAACCCCGAGAGCCCCACAAATCACAAATCACGTGGGTAGCTATTGTTGAGACACCCAGGCAAGTCTCTCCTCTTACCCAAGCTTAAGTATACACTATGTACAATCACTTTCTCAATATATCTCAAACTTGGCTTCACACGACAAGAAGCCAGCTCTTGTGAGTGGAGAGTGTCTCAGGCTCCAGCTAGCATTGTCTGCTTGGACTGTTACTGAATTCTATTTCCCCAGCATGGGCGGAATCTGGTGCTTGACAGTCACCAGTGTTGGGTGAAATAACAAAGACACTCACAAGCCAACCCCTTGGTAAACAGTTCAGCCAATCGGGCAACTTGGGGAGGCAAGAGAATGAATGATCAGAGTGCTGCCATAGTCATGATTTGGGGGGCTCTCAACAAACCAGGTCCAGCTGTTCACCTCCAAAAAATCAAATGGAAAAATACAACAGCGAAGAAAGGAATTTGTTTAATACAGGCTCTACTGGAAAAGTGGGGCCAAGTGCGTTCAGCTTCACTGGTAAGGGACAGTTGGCACTCTATCTTCCTATAAGGGCACACTCTGCTTCGTATTGTAAAAAGGAGTCCGCATGTGCCCACTGAGAACACAGTCTTCATTTTGAGTTCATCTTTAACCCAGATGTAATCCAGGTGGTAACTTGATTCCAGAGGGACGCAGCAGGGATTTGAGATCCCGTACAGGACACCGCCCCCTTGACCTGGTTGATAATAGCCTCAGGTTAGGCTCTGAGTGTTCCTGGAGACATCTTCATGATGGCAGAGGTCAATTCCCTTAGCCAATTACGGGACTGGAACTATATCCGGAAACAGCTTTGGTCCTTCATAGGACATGGCCAATGGTTTTACCACACACGGACATTCTGTCTGCAAGGCTACTCTTGGAATCTTGTTGGGGGGAAAGCTCTCTCACACCTTACTTGTGTATTTTTTTTTAAAAAAATATTTATCTTATTATGTATACAATATTCTGTCTATGTGTATGCCTGCAGGCCAGCAGAGGGCACCAGACCCCATTACAGATGGCTGTGAGCCACCATGTGGTTGCTGGGAATTGAACTCAGGACCTTTGGAAGAAGCAGGCAATGCTCTTAACCTCTGAGCCACCTCTCCAGCCCCTACTTATGTATTTTTTAAGACAAGATTTTATGTATCCTAGGCTGATTTTGAACTTGCCCTGTTACTGGAGATGACCTTGTTCCTCCTGATCCCACCTCCCCAGTGCTAGGATTACAGGCGCCATTATGCCCAACTAATACGGCCTTGGGGATCAAACCCAGCGCTTGGGGCATTCGGGGCAAGCAGATGCTCACTGAGCTTTGGTAGCTATTATCTATTAACACATTCCTCCTATGTAGCTCAGGTTAGCCTGAACTCTCAATTCTCCTGCCTCACTCTTCCCTGTGTTAAGATTACAGGAATGTATCCTCGGGTTCTTTTCCTAAGTGTCTGGTCCCTAACATATCTTACGAGAGATAAAAGTTAGTCTTATGTTGGTGTTTTCAGTCCACCTTGTATTACTGGTTTTGGGGCATACACCCCTTAACAACACATGCAGAGCTGCTCAGAATCTGGCCCAAAGTTTAAAGGAGACAGATAAGAAATGAGGCGGAGGTGACCAAGCCTGGAGCCTGCTGTTAGCTACCCTAGGAGTCAGAGTTTTTAGCAATGACAGCCTCTGTGCCCTTAGTCACAGCGCACTGCTAGAGCCCTGGCCTTCCGCACCTGCGTGCTTCGGCGGCGTGGGAGCGCGCCCTCTGGCGGCGCGCTGCACTCGGCGCGCCCGCGCGCGGGAGGAAGGCGCGGGGCCGGGGCGGAGCCTCTCTGGGGATGGCGGGGGACTTGCCGCGCTTCCTGCGGGCGCTGCCAGCCGAGAGCGGACCCGAGGCGGTGCGGACGCGGGTGCAGGAGCAGGACTTACAGCAGTGGGGCCTGACGGGTGAGCGGCCGGCGAGGCCGGGGACGGGCGGGAGCCGGGAAAGCGCCGGGAGGCGCAGGCCCATGCGGGGACCGGCCCGGCAGCCTGGAACGTCCCGGCCGCTCTAACTCCTCCCAGTTCGCGGTTCCCCCGCCAACTGTGCAGGCGCACTTACTTGTTGCAGCTCCATAATTAACTCTCAGAGCTGTGTAGGACG
The DNA here is from genome assembly GCF_037038515.1 of Microtus pennsylvanicus. Classification (NCBI taxonomy): domain Eukaryota; kingdom Metazoa; phylum Chordata; class Mammalia; order Rodentia; family Cricetidae; genus Microtus; species Microtus pennsylvanicus. The sequence continues at coordinate 116,565,259 of NC_134585.1, forward strand.
CCGAGCCTCCTAAAGTTTGTCCTGTCGTTCCCTCCAGTGCGTTCGTGTTAAGCCCGCTTGTGCTTACGAGCCCCATGTGTTCGGAGCCCAGCTGTGTAGGCTCCGGGTGTGCAGACCCCAGTTGGACCCGGAGCCCCCGCTTCCCAGGGCTCCCACTCTGTTCCGCGCCCCCAGCATCCTTTCCTGGGAATGTGTGCTGGCTTAACGGAAAGTCAGAACGTCTCATCAGTCATCACACTGTGGCCATTATTTATTTCTGTCGAGAGCAGAGCGAACTGTGAGCTGTAGGGTGCAGAGAAGCAAAATTAATACCGGTCCTCGGACCCAGTCTCTTAACTAGCGGACAAGTGCTTTTGAAAGTTATAAAGAAGCATTGACTTAACTTATTCGGTGTGCCAAGTACCACGAACATGTGAAGGGCTTGTTCTGGAAAAGCAACAGAAGGAGCCTTTCTGCCAGGCGGTGGCGCACGCCTCAAGTCACTCGTGTGTCAGAGACTAGCCGATCTCTGTCGGGGCCAGCCTGGTCTACAGAGCGAGTTCCCGGGCAGCCAGTACTGTATAATAGAGAGACCCTGTCTTAAAAAAGTAAAATAAAAAGTGCCTTTCCTTCTGCTTAGAGGAAGGACAGGTGCAGATGATGAGGAGGTGGAAGAGAAAGGTGATTCCTGGAGTCCTGCAGACCAGGCAGTTCATATCAGTGTTTTTCTTTTATAGTCAACTTTTAAATTTTTATTTTTGAGATTATAAATATAACAAATCTCCCCCACTCCCCCCCCAACGCTCCCATAAACCCTTCCTTGCTCTCATTTAAATTCGTGGCCTCTTTTTTTCCCATTTAATTGTTATTTTATGCATATACATACACACACACACACACACACACACACACACATACATTCCTAAGTGTAACTTGTCTGTTTAATGTCACTTGTATGTATGTTTTCAGGGCTGACCGTGTGGCAGTGGACAACCAATTGGAGAAGACCAGTTATTTTGCTCTAGCTCTCCTCAGTAGCCTAAAGTGTTTTTGTGTGGCGTTGAGGCCTCGTGGGCTTCTCTTTGTCCATTTTGGCCTGTTCCTTGGTATCATTCTCATGTTTAGGCAGTCATTTTGGTGAGACTGACCATAACTTCTGGTGTTACTTAGGAGACCCAATTTCACAGCAAAGTCCCTGATCCACTAGCTCTAAAAATCTTTCTTCCCCCATGTTCACCATGTTCTCTGAGCCTTAGGTGTGGGAGCGTTTTGTAGATGTATTTATTGAGACTGGGTTCCACAAATCTGCAGTTTGATTGGTTCTGTATTGGTGGTCTCAAGTCTGTTGCAAAGAGAAGTGTCCTTGACAAGGGGTGAGGACTGTTCTTACCCGTGGTTAGAAGGATAAATGTTGATAGATCATTAGGGATTATGCTGGCTTAGTACATTAGTGGGTGTAATTCTCCTCCAGTAACCATGACTTCACTATCAGTGAGTAGTTATCTTAAATTCCAGGACCAGGCATGGTCGCCCTCTTGTTGAGTAGATCTTAAGTCCAGTAAGAGAGCTGCTGGTTACCACCCAGGTATGCATGCCATTACTGTGCCTCTTGATGGCATGCTGGTTGTTGGTTTGGCTCATCGGCGGCATAGCTGGGTAAGACTGTTGGTTGCCTCTGACCTTTGGAAGCTTGCGTGATGCCTTCTAGTATACCATGAGAGCTAAGGGAGAGGGCATTCAGATCAGTTCCAGCCCAGGGGTGTCTGGGCCCTGTTTCTGAAGTGCATGGTGTCTTCAGCAATAGGCACTTACTTACCTTCTACCTCTGGTGGGCAGCCAGGGAAACAGCAGTGAGCTGTATGTTTTGGGAATCTCCTGGACAGCCCTGACCAACAACTAAAAAGAGGGCTTCTCATGTCTGATTTTGGAGTTTTTGTTAGGTGGTCTTGGCTCTGAGAAGGAGCATTGTCAGCCCAGAAGAGGTTTGTTAAAGATATATATATATATATAATGTGTATTATGGGTTTGTTTTATTTTTAGAGAGTTAATAGTATGATTCTTTGTGGCTTTTTCAGATATCTGTTGACTGAGGTTTCTGTCCTGCCTGGTCCCAAAGAAACACCGAGACTTACATTAATAATAAACTGGTTGGCCTTTTAGCTCAGGTTTCTTATTCTTATAACTTACATTAGCCCATAATTCTTGTTTGTGTTAGCCACATGGCTTGGTACCTTTTATCAGCGAGGCATTCTCATCTTGCTTCCTCTGTGTCTGGATGACAACTGCAGACTGAGCCTTTCCTCTTTCCAGAATTCTCCTGTTCTCTTTGTCCCGCCTCTACTTCTTGCCTGGGTACTGGCCAATCATCATTTTTATTAAACCGGTACAACTTGTAAAACTTTACAGGGTATAAGACCATTGTCCCACAGAAGATACCCTTATTGTTTTTTTACCTTCCTCTCTCCTTCTAAGTAGTTAGCCAGGTTTCCTGTACCAGGCTTGGTTTTTCTCTGGTTGAGCAGGTCTTTCCTTCCCACCGCCCTGGCAAGACTTCCTCTCCCGTTACCTTTCCTCCATTTTGTATCTAAATCTGGCTTTGTGAACTGGTCTTTGTGTGTTCAGCATATCTTGATTCTTGATTAATGTTGTCTATGTGCCTATTTGCTTGCCAGTGGCCTTCAGAATGTTACTTTACCTCTTATCTCTCTCTCTCTCTCTTTTTGTATGAGTACTCTGCATGTCTGCCTGCAGGCCAGAGAGGCATCAGATCTCATTACAGATGGTTGTAAGTCACCTTGTGGTTGCTGAGACTTGAACTCAGGACCTCTGGAAGTGCTCTTGACAGCTGCGCTATCTCTCCAGCCCATGGGAATGATACTTTAAATTATGCGGAAGGCCCAGAAATAGGTGCAGATCAAATCAGGCTGCATTTAACACATCAGGAGGGGCATATATGTGTAGGTGCATTCTTGGTAAAAGGAAGTGAGCAGACAAGAAGTTGCAGGTTTGAATGCATGGGATAGAACACCAAATGCAGAAGCATGTGTTGGGGTGTGTGTTTATGATGCTTAGCACAGGTAAAGAAGATAGATAGAGCCAGTACTGAATATTAAAACTTATAGTTGCTCTTTCTGTTTGCCTGAATAAATGCAATATTCTAAGTTGTCAATCCATTGAGAGCATTCAGGCCTTTCCTTCCAGTATGAGTTCATGAAATAATTTATGCTCACGAAAAAGAAATTTTACTTTACAATCCTTCCAGTACACCTTCTGTCTTGCCAGTATCTGGTCCTATATGCCCATGTTTAGGGAGGTCCATAACTGGGGTTCCATATGGATATGTTATTGAAACCATAATTTTGAATAATTTCATATATTGATCCATAGTTTAGGCAGCCCTTCTTGGCTATTAGGTTATTTTTAATTTTTGCTTTCATAAGTAACACTTTTTTTTATAGCTGTGGATTTAATATTGTATTAGATTTATTATTTTATGTGTATGCATGTTTTGCCTCCTTATATGTCTGCAGTTGTGTTCCTGGCATCCATGGCAGTCAGAAGAGGACATTGGATCCCCTGGGACTGGAGTTACAGATAGTTGTGAGCTACCCTGTGGGTGCTGGGAAACCCAGGTCCTCTGTAAAATCAGCAAATGTTCTTACCCTCTGAGCCAACTCTCCAGGCCACAACGTGGTTGCTTAAGTACTCTAGATAGTGTATCTACAATACAGAGGGTAAAATGTTTATATATTTCCATATATTGAGCATTCGTTTCCAGTTTGAGAATATAAAATGGCTATTTTATTGTTCACTAGAATTTTGTTTGGTTATGTTTGCTTATTCATCTTTGGGTTCAAAAGGCACCTTAGGAACTTTTTTGGTGTGATAACTATCCTGGAACTCACTCTGTAGACCTGGCTGGCCTTGAACTCAGAGATCTGCCTGCCTCTCCCTCCAGTCATTTTGTTGGCTGGTTGTTCTGTCACTTTGGTTCTCTGCCTAAGGTTAGAAAACAATGTATTTCCCGATTCCTGTGGTTTTGCTATGACCTAGCTGTAGGAAGGCAAGCACGTGATTTGGCGCAGGACAGCCACAGGACATCTTGGAGTGGCATGCCTTGATATGTGCTCCAGGCAGTGGTTTGTTTCCCCTCCAGCTTGCTTCCTTAAAGGGGCACCCCCCCCTTATGTTCTGCTCCTGTAACCCACCACCCACCTATTTTGCCCTCCTAGCCCCCCATTTGGGAACCCCCTACCCCTGAGCTATAAAAACCTTGTCTTCCTCATATCCAGTGCTGACCTCTTGAACCCCACTGTAGGGGAGGCAGCTCATGTACACAAATTAAAAAACTTGATTTAATTAATCGCTTGCATTCAATAATTTGGCCATGATGATTTGGATCAGTGGTCTTTCTCCTCCCGTCTTTGAGATTAACGGGGAGGCGAGAGCAGTTGTCGACCAAGAGGGGCAGCCTGGGCTAAGAGACAGATCATGAGAGTAGATGAAATAACCAAGTAAACCAAATGGCTGCATAATATAGGAAAGGGTGGCTGGGGGAAGGGCAGCCAAGCCCCTGTGCGGGAGAAATTTAGGGTAGGGGTGGAGTATGCCAGCCAGGAGGACCCTGGAACAGGTAGGACTGAGGATCGCAGGGAGAAGTTGTCACCAGTGTCTGCTTCCGTGTGTGAAATAGCAGCAGCTCAGTCCTTTGTCCCAGGTTTGAGACCTAACACTACCCAAACAGTTATCTCTTGCTGGGGACCAAGTGTCCAAATACATGGGCCATGAGGACATGTCTCATCCAGGCACTGTGGATACTCCTTCTGTAGCACTGTTCCATGTTGAAGCATGGTCTAAAGTCGTCCTGACCGCATCTTTCCTTAGCATGCACAGTCCGTGTGCCAGCTGTCGATCAGTTAGTTGCTTTAGTAATGCTTACTCCCAGGAGTGAATAACGGTGGGAGACTTTAGCCACAGAGGTCAGCACCTCAGAAGACCTCTGTCAGGTGTATCAGGTGACAATGACAGCGTGCTTTAGGCGTTTGAACAAATGATAGCTGGCCACCGAGTCTGCATCAAAAGTAGCTGGGACGTGAGCCAGTGCTTCCGGGTCGGGTTTGGAGCGTGGGAGTTGAGGCCGTCTTAGAACCTGGAGCCTGCTGCAAGTTCTGTTCCTTGGACCACTTCTGTCTTTCTTTTCTAGGGATTCATCTGCGCACTTATCAACTGGAAGGAGTCAATTGGCTAGCCCAGTGCTTCCAGGGCCAAAATGGCTGTATCCTGGGAGACGAGATGGGCCTGGGGAAGACCTGCCAGGTACGCCACCATGAGGGGAGCAGAGTTCACCGCCACGCCATTCATGGCTGTTTTCACCCGCTCATCGCAGCGTGTGTGCCTGACCAGGGTGTGAAGTACATAGAGCAACATGATGAGAGTTGCCTTTTCTATTTCGGGTTTTTAAAAATTGTGCCACCACCATTGTTTGGCCTGTTTTGTTGTTTTATTTACTTATTTTTTTTTTAAAACGTGTCTGGGAGAAGGCATGCTTAATTATGAGACCAGTTAAAGGGCCTGGTTCAGGGCTTTTCTCCATAGAAAAGAAATTTGCCTGCCCTGGCGTCAAGTTGACTTCGACTTCCTTAGCAGTACTTTATGGGTCTGCTTTCTGGGTCTCTGTCGGGACAGCATAGGGTGAATGTGGGACCTGTGGTTTCAGATTCACTCAGCCAACTGATCGAAACCTGGAGAGTCAAAATGGTGGGGCATTGTTAGGCAGCTGGAGTATTGATATTGACACTTTTGTCTGGATGATCAGCAAAACTGCCTTGGGTTGACATGTCATCTGTGGGTTTGGGTCAATAGGGAGTCCAGTTACATCATGTCTCATGGTTAATTACACGGGTTTACTAATCTATAGAATATTAAAGTCAACATAGTCAGGATACACAGCACAGGCAAGCCAATTAAAAACCAGGGTGATAGGCATTTCCGAGTCTGGAGAGGTTTCACAAGTGACCACAGGGAACAGAAGCTAACCGCCCCCTTCCAAGACTCACGCTGTTTGTACCAACCTCGGTCTGAAGCTGTGCAGAGCCCAGCCTGGTCTTAGGTTGGAGACTACCTCACTTGAGCAGGCACACTTTGCTCATCCATCCAGGTGTTACTCAGAGAGCAGCGTGACCTCTGGAGAGGGCATCCTGGCTGCCGTGAGGACCCAAACTTAATAGACTCTTTTTTTTAAAAATATTTATTTATTTATTATGTATACAATATTCTGTCTGTGTGTATGCCTGCAGGCTAGAAGAGGGCACCAGACCCCATTACAGATGGTGGTGAGCCACCATGTAGTTGCTGGGAATTGAACTCAGGACCTTTGGAAGAGCAGGCAATACTCTTAACCTCTGAGCCATCTCTCCAGCCCCCCTTAATAGACTCTTGTATCAGTGCAGAACCTCCCATGTGCCACCTGTCTCAGTCCTTGTCCTCCTGACCTCACCCAGAATGAATCCTACTTGTCTCTGCCTTTCAGTCTTTAGCTTCCCCCACATGTGCCACCCCCAAATCTGGTTTGGTAAAGGTTTGTTTAGAATTTATGCATCTATATCATGAAGATGATATGGTCTGGCGTGCCCTCGTCGTATTTCTTTGCGGTGTTCACACAGGGTTAGTGCCAACCTCACAGAACGAGTCAGGGTGTGTTCAGTTTTCTGGAAGGAATTATGTAGAACTCGTGGTCTTTCTTCATTTAGTGCTTCTCAGAACCCAGCTGGGACTCCAGACGTTTTGTTGCCCTCTCTGCTGTGTGGCGATAGACATGAGCTTTCTCAAGTGGCATCTTGAGGGCAGCTGAAGGAAGCAGCTGTGACACAACCCAGTCACCCAGAGAAGTTTGCCCTGGGTGTGTGCTGGGAGGTCCAATTGCACAAATAATTTTAGCAGGAAGTTATTCTACTATAAACCCATCTATTTTAAAAACCGGCTACCAGTTGCCTCTCTTCAGGGTTTTCCGGCCATAGTCATAAACAGCAGTGCGCATGCATTGCAGACAGTCTGAATTTTGTCAGTTTGATGTTGCCATTGTAACTTTGCATTTTGTGTTTTGCAACTATCCCAACTTAAATGTTTTATAGGTGAAAGACCCTTCTTGTGCTTTTGTAAATTAATCTTGATAAAATATTTTGGCATGTCGCTTTCTCAGGGTCTTGATTTATGTTTATGACTGTCTCTCCCTCACCCCATAGAAATACCTCCGCATTTGGACACAGCATCTCCTCGTGTCTTTATTTTTACCATGCAATGGATCACCTTTCAGCAGTGTATACAGACGTGTCCTGAAGGAAGTCTTTGGGCTTACAGAGACTTCCATTTTATCCATAACTTACTGGGATTTCCCTACTATAATATGTGTTCCAGTGTCGGACCCCGTGTGGGTCCAACACAGATTCCCTAACTGGACTGGAACGGAGTCGCGAGGAATAATCCTACACAATTTACACAGTCATCATGGAAGGGCAAGATCTCTCTCTCCAAAGATCTCTCATTTATTCTCCAAACAGCTTATATATCCTCACATCAATAGAGCAGGAACACATTAGGCTGTCTCCTAGGCAACCAGGTGCCTCGGGCTCAGGTCACATCTGCATCTAGCAGTCAGGTAGGCCATGAGTTAGCATCTTTATAAGACATCCTCCAAATTATAAAGGGAGGAAGCACCGAACCTCTAAACTCTTAAGCCATCAGCTTTAGCCAACATCTCTTCTCAGGTAATTTACATTTATAACAAAAGAAACTAGGAGCAGCACATCCTGGCTATTGTTAGGCAGAGACAGCTGGTCTGCAGAGTTCCGTGATCAGCTCAGACCGGGCTAATGGCTCTTGTGCCATACCGAGAAATATGGGCCTACATTCCAGGAAAGCATGTTTTCTCTGCTGTTATAAAACTGGGCCTCAGAGAATGTCCAGCCAAAAGAACAGACTTCAAGTACACGTAGAAGGGAGGAAAGGTGTAGGGAAAGAGGGGAGGGGCTTAGGAAGGAGGATCCATCCTCATCGGGTGAACCCAGCCAGCACAGATAGTCACTACATGTGGGCCATTCTTACAGTCATGTCCTGGTACTACTGGCATTTTATTTTAGAGGGTTGCTGGGATGACCTTGTCCACCAGGAGCCTTGTTTCCCTTGATTTCTATTCTTCCCTGGCTTTTTTCTTTGCATTAGAGGTTCAGTTACATAAATACTGATCCTCACAGCTTACTAACTACTTAAATAACTCAATGCCTAAAATCCCCTTGGCAGGTTTCCTGAGGCTTCCTTGATTCTCCCAAGGAGAAGCATACTCCTTAACGTGGAAAAGATTGTACACAATTTCATTGTAAAACAAGTTGCATGTAGGTGTGTGTTCATGTGTGTTTGCGCGCATGCGTGGTTATCTTTCATGAGGAAATGGATCAGAATGGACGTCCTTTGCTGTGTTCCAGACCATCGCTTTCCTCGTTTACTTGGTGGGAAGACTGAACGATGAAGGGCCGTTTCTGATTCTTTGTCCCTTGTCCGTTTTGAGCAACTGGAAAGAAGAGCTGGAGAGGTACAGAATAAATTAGATGAAATTTTATTCTTTGCATTCCTTAAGAAAATGTGATAGAATAATAGTGTCTTACACAATTAATGAGTTTATTCTAGAAAGGCCTGAATTGAAGCAAGGTAGGTAGACACTGGGTACCCAGCACAGGAGGGTCCAGGTGTTACCATTACTGTTTGACAGTTTAAAGGTTGGTGCTCATTTTTAGTGAAGTTTGGTGAACTGAAGGGGAGCTGTCCTTCCCATATTGATGTCGGAGGTGGCTGATGTGGGAGGTTTCTTTTTCCAAAGTCAACACAAGGCCTTTTGACCTCACTCTAATGTGTGAACATTTCTGTCAGGGCCTTTCCTGAGGCTTAGCAGTGACTAGGTGTGATTTGGAGTCCCCAGGGCTCTCTGGTGCAAGGCCACCCAGGGTCTGCTCTTGGCCTATCTCGTGATGTGTGGTTTTCCAGGAAACCTGCCCTGTCCCGTGGCTCTAGCATTTGCTCTGTTCATCTCTTTTCTTTGCCCCAGATTTGCTCCAGGTCTGTCCTGTGTGACATACGTGGGTGACAAGGAGGAAAGAACCCACCTTCAGCAAGACCTACGACAGGAGTCTCGATTTCACGTGCTGCTGACTACCTATGAGGTAACCGTCAGCTTCTCTAGCAAGAACTCCTGACCTGGGCGGAAGAAGTTGTTAAAGCCACTACAGTTCTGTTTAAACAGAGCATACTTTTGGGGGTCTGGAGGGAGGGAAGTGACTCTCCATCACATCCTCAGAGAAGCTTTGTGACTGTAGAAGTAAAGGATTATGGGACTTCATGTGGGTTAGTTTCCTTCCCTCTCATTCCCACTGCTTCATGGGGAGGGGCCTCGGAAGTGATGCCTGAGCTGCCTCTTGGTTGATGAATAGAGGTGGTGAGGGAAAGGGGTTCTCTTTTGGTAACTGGAGCACAGGAATGGAGGACACTTAATGTCTTAGTTAGGGTTTCCCTTGCTGTGATCAACACCATGACCAAAGCAGCATGGGGAGGAAAGGGTTTATTTCATCTTACCCTTCCAGGTAATGGCCCATCACTGAGGAAAGTCAGGGCAGGAACTCAAGGCAGGAGCTGATGTAGAGACTGTGGAGAGGGCTGCTTTCTGGCTTGCTCAGAACCCAGGACCACCAGCCCAGTGAGCTATCCACCGTGAGCTAGCCTCATCCCCATCAATCATCAATCAAGGAGATGCCCCACAGACCTGCCCACAGGCCTCTCTGCTGGGGGTCCTGTAAGCAAGACCTTCCCCTTAGCCAGACTCCCTTTCATTTGGACTTAGGAGGCTCAGAGCTTTGTGTCTGAGGTGGTGAAGGAAAGGCAGGACCAACCGCTGCAATCGGAGACAGTAACCACAGGAAGTAGCTTGTCAGCACTGCGATTTGTTAACTTCTTGTCCTTACTTTTTCAGATTTGCTTGAAGGATGCCTCATTTCTGAAATCGTGAGTAGGTTGAGCTGCCCCAGGGACTGCTGCATGAGCCGTAAAGTCTTGTGTTCCGTTCATACTGTGGTCGCCTGCCCCTCTCTGCATTTGTCTAACTTTGGAGTATTGATGACTAATGTAGATGTTAGGACTTCTGATGAGTGTCTTGTTTCATTCAAGTGAGCAATATTATCTTTTCCTCAAGAGGAATGCATGCCTTTCTCTCTTTTCCTGTCTATTTTAATATAATTTTATTTGGTGGAGGGTACTAGAGATTAAAATTAAGGATTTGCACATGCTAGGCAAGTGTTCTGCTTGTGAGTTCATAGTGTCCTAGCCATTTTCTTTTTATAAGTGGTTTGTCTGCCTGCTCGCCTGCCCTCACTGTGTGTGTGTGTGTGTGTGTGTGTGTGTGTCTGTCTGTCTGTCTGTCTGTATGTCTGTTGTGTCTGCCTGTGTGTGCAAGCTGACTCTCTATCTCCCACTGTTTCATTGGCTTTCTCCTGTCTGTCATTGTGTGGCTTACTCCAGACCAGCTGACCCTCGAGGGTCTGTCCAGTTCTTGTCTCTGTGCCCTATGTTGCCGCAGGAGTGCTGGGACCACAGATGCACTCCCATATTGGCTTTTCCCATGGGTTGCAGGGATCCAGCTCAGGCCCCCAGGCTCGCTCATCCATTGCTTTCACCGGCTGTGTCAGCTCCCTCCCTTCCTCAGTGTGTGCTCATCTGTCGGAAAGAGACTGAGAATGCCCAGCAATGCCAGGAAAACTGGTTACAGAGCAAACCTACAAAGACAAAGTCCAGTTCGGGAATGAGAAATGTCCCCAGGGGCTGAAGGGGTGGCGCAGTGGTCAGAGCGCTTGCTGCCTTTCAGCAGATCTGAAAGAGCACTCAAGGGACCGGCTCCCAAACACATGTAACTCTAACGCCACCTGCAGGCGAATTCAATGCATCTGGCATCTGCAGGCACCTGTACTCTTGTGCACATGCGTGTAATTAAAAAAGCTCCTGAACTTTGTCCTCTGACCTCCACAGGTGCACCATGGTGTGCGTTTGCCTGCACATTGTCTCTCTCTCTCTCTTGCACATACACCTCTTCTGTGTCCTCGCTCTCTTCCTGTCTCACTGTCTCACATGTGCTTGCGCACACACACACACACACACACACACACACACACACACACTCACGATACAAATTTAAGAGCTCATCAAGACCCTCCAAAGTGTGTGCCCTCTGCTTTGCAGATAAAGAAGATGAAGCTTAGGTAACCCACAGAGGCTCCAGTGCTGTGATAAGCACATGCCCAAAGGCAACCTGAGAAGGAAAGGGCTTATTTTGTCTTACGGCTTACAGTTCATCACAGAGGGAAACCACGGCAGGAGCTCGAAGCAGATATCATGGAGGAACTCTGCTTCCTGGCCTGTTCTTCTTGACTTCCTCAGTGACTTTTTCTAATACAGCAGGCCTAGGGATGACACCACTCACCGTGGGCTGGGCCCTCCTATATCAGCAATTAAGAAGATGCCTTGTAGACATGCATACCCACAGTCCAGTCTGGTGGAGGATACCGCCTTGCAGACATGCATGCCCACAGTCCAGTCTGATGGAGGATACCGCAGTTGAGGTTCCCTCTTCCTGGATGCGTGAGTCGGCAACCAAGGTTAGCTCTATAGCTAATGTTAAAAATGGCAAAGCAGGCCTCCTAAGTCAGCATTAGTGCTAGCCAGCCTCTTTTGAAGTTCTGGAATGTCACATTTCTAGGGAGAAATACTGCCTTTCTATCTGAGGTAATCGGTTCTAAGCATACTGGCAGGAGGATTTAAGAACCCAAATAACCAAGGAGCATTTATAATGCTGACTCGGTATGAGTCCCACGACATAGATGTATTCTTTCACGGTTAGCTAAGATTCTGTCTCCAATTGCTGTGTCGTCCTTACTGAGGATGGCAGGGGAATGTAATGTCTGTACTGAAGAGATGCATTGTGGATATTTCAGACTATGCATGCTAGCGGTATAAACAGCCCAGCATCTTTTGGATTACAGACTCACAAAGTCTCTTCGGGGGGCCTCTTAAGAGCATCCTTTGATGATGATTTGACCCAGTGTATTTAATTTTTCCACATTCACCTTCTTGTAGCCTTGTTTCGTTTAATAAGTATTTTTGGATATTCGCATGTATAAACATGTCTCCTTCAGGGAACCGGGCCACCTGTTTGTGGTAACCTTCTCTCATGACTGCTGCCCCACTGTGGAGACCTCTGCATGTTACCAATCTTACATGCATCTGCTCCTGGTCCCCTGGATTCCTTGTGCTCTCCCTGGGCTCCTTGTCCTCCCCCCATCTGCAAACCTCCGTGATCCTCTTCTGTTGACATGGCTCTTCTCGTCTTCTCTTTTTGTACCTTAGGAGAAGACTTCCTTTTCTTAAGCCAGCCTCTGCATAACGTCTTTCTCTGAGTTCAGAGGAATTTTCTTTCCACCCCATGGTTTCTTTGTCTGTCTGTCTGAGATAGAATCTTCTATATAGACCAAGACAGAAGATCTGAGTTCTATCCCAGAACCCACCTGGGAAAGAAAAGAATCAACTTTTGCAAGTCATCCTCTGACCACACACTGTGGCACACACGTCCCTACCCCATAAATATAAAAAAATTAAAATATAATGTAATATCCTAGAATTATTACTAGTAAAACTAACAGTCTTAGTATGTTCTACGTTTTAACTTATTTTTTTGTAATTTTCAAGAACATACAATATTTATATTTTGTTTGTTTGTTTGTTTTGAGACAGTGTTTTGCATGTAGCCCTGGCTGGCCTTGCTGTGTAACTAAGGCTGCCCTCAAAGGTGGTGTCCTTCTACCTCTGCCTCCCAAGTGCTATGATTTCAGTTGTGTTCCCTCACACCCAGCCATCATTTGTGTTACAGTGACCGTATATGCCTTTTTATATAGTCGTTTTATCGCCTATTCTTAGATATTTAAGTTATTTTCAATTTTTGTTGTTTTTAAGTAATACATCCTAGAACATATTCACATATATCCTAGAACATACACACACACACACACGCTTACCATATTTGGGGAAGATTGTAACAGGTTCTCAAAAGTACCTGTTAAAAATGTGCTTCTATAGCCAAAGTGTAAAATTGGTTTATGCTGATGACATAACACTTAGGAGACTGAGGCAGGAGGATTGCAAAATTGAGGCTTGCTTGAGCGACATAATAAGGCATAGGCAGTATAGAAATATATGTATGTGTATATCTGTATGTACTTTCATGACTGAAACCGGTCACTTGCTCTTGCTAGCTACTGTCCAACAGATCACATTCTGAGGTCACTGTGGACCTCGGTGTCACCAAGGGGGAGACACTGGGCCTGGGCCTGTTCCGCACTTCTTGCTTAAACCCGCTTCTTTGTCCTCTGGGTTGCAGCTGTCTCGACTCCCGTTTCTGCTTTTGTGAGCCTGACCAGATCACCTAACCTTTCCAAGTCTTCATCTCCTTATTAGCCCGATCCTGTCTATCCATCATGTTCTTTTGGACTAAACACACAGAGCTACCAGTTTAGTACCTGGCACATGGTTATAAATGTTTCTCCTTTCTCTCTGGCTTTGGCTCCTCCCTCCCTCCCTCCCTCCCTCCCATCTTTTATGTCTTGGGGGAAAGCCCCTTGTGTGCACCCACTCCCGCAGCTGATGTCCGTGCACAGGGCTGTGTCTCAGTGGGGAGGTGATTCGGGCGTGCTTCTAAGGCCAGGCCTGTGGTTAGTCTAACAGTAGCTGTGGCTTCATAACGAGGTGGTTGGGAGACGCGAATGAGTTGCACGAAGCTAAAAGTGGATTTTCTCTCGCAGCTTCTCTTGGAGTGTTCTGGCTGTGGACGAAGCTCATAGATTGAAAAACCAGAGCTCCCTGCTGCACAGGACACTTTCAGAGGTAAATCCGCAGGGTAGCCTGGGCTTTTGTCTAACTGCTTGCTGTTGGAGATCATCTTTACAGGGTGGTTTTAGTTTTACAGAAGAATTGAGCAGAAGGTACAGAGTGGCCCCTTGTCCCCACTATATCTTCCTCGTTGACCAGCACCCGTCAGAGCAGTGAATTTGTCACAGGTGTCGGAACACTGTCAACATTGTCGCTCAGAAGCTGTAGCTGACAGATTCACTTTTGATGCTGTAGACGCTGCTTGGTTGGGAGAAATACGTAATGACGTCTGCCCACCACTGCGGTGTCACGTGTAGTGATTTCATTGCCCTGACAATGCTCAGGAGCCCCTCTTACTCATCCCTCCTCCTAAAAAACGTTAGCCAGGGCAGTGGTGCACGCATGTAATCCTGGTACCCAGGTGGCGGAGGAGGCTGCGCAGTCAGAGCCTTTTACAAGATACTTTAGGCCTGAATAGCAGAGATTTAATTGAAACTTTTCTTTTTAGTGAGATTGCTGCAGGGCTAAGTGAACATTCATGGGAGGCCACCAGAAAGTATGTACTGTCTTTCGTCTTATCCTTCGTAAGATAATGTTTGTTAAAATCTGGTTATCAAATGCGACCCCACCCCAGTAAAGTGCATTTCAGTTTCCTTTGGATTGTCTTGGACCTCTTTACGGAGATAACCTCACTATAGATCAATGTGGTAGCAGATAGATTGGGCATATTGTGCCTCTCCCCAGTTCACCGATGCAGCTCACATGAAGACCAGCTGCAAACCATTGAGTGTCACCGTCATCCTCCTGGTCTTTGTCTCTTGTAAATATGATATGTTGTCCTCATCCTCTCTTGGCCTCTCCCACTGTTCTGAAAACATGAGAATGATTTTCTCGTTTTTTGTTTGTTTTGTTTTGGGTTGTTTTTTCTAAGATACGATAAGTAGACTGTCTTCCTCCTAGTTGAAAGGCTTGTTCATTCAAGAGACTACACATCAGTTCTGTGGTGATTAAGTTTGGTCCCATCCCATAGTAAATCCCTTACATCTAGAGGGCATTTGAAAGGAGACCCTTGATCTGAGTTCTGTAGTTCCTGGCCTGGAAGTTGCAGCTTTGGGAGGTGAAGGCAGATACATTCTCTGTAGATTCCTGCGCCCTCATAGGCATCCTCTTGCTTTTTGGTGCCATCACCTTCTCTTCGGGACCCTTACTAGTATCTCCTTCCCAGGAGGTTTTATATTACTCCACCGGTGCTACTTTAGGGCAATACCACAGGCTGGGTCATACTGAACAGATGTTTGTTAACCTCAGCTCTGAAGGCTGGAAACCAGGTCAAGGTTGTAGGGACTGTGTGGTGGCAGAAGGGCAAGAGAAAGAAGAGAAAGCTCGCTCATTGAGTCTTTTAAAAGGCCCTCGATCCCCCTCAAAAGTGGCCTCATTGCCTCTTGGAGGGACACCTCCTGATACTTGGCATGTTGGCAACACCTGTGCTTTGGAGGGAGCACATTCAAGCCATAGCAGCGGTCATATCTAGGTATCTCTCCTTGTAAGAGAGTTCTTAATAAACTCATATGCAAATTACTGATGTACATTGAGAGGAGAAACAGATACTGTAAAGGGACCCTAGGCTTGTGGGTTTGAAACGGGGAGCCTGAGTTTTATAACTGTCTTCAGAGCCTGCACATACTTTTCATCAGGAAGCCCAGGCTCAGAGGATGGAGCGAGGAGACTTCTCTGGACAGGTCAGCATTCCTTTCTAGGCGAGGCTTGAAGTACAGATCGTTAACATTTATTTAGGTGGGCGGTGGTAGCGCAGGTCTTTAATCCCGGCACCTGGAAGGCAGAGGCAGGTGGATCTCTATGCATTTGAGGCCAGCCTGGTCTACAGAGTGAGTTCCAGGACAGTGAGACATGCCTCTCCTCCCCAGCCCCAAAAGAAAGCAAAATGTCCAACAATCAAACAAAACCATTTATTTTTAGACAGCACAGTGGGAAGGGGGATTCTTTCTGTTTTTCCCCTTAATATTGTTTATGAAAGTTGAAAGTGACCTAAATATGAAAATGGAGAGTCGGTGCTGGGATTTATGTTTCATACCCACAGTACATTTACAACCAAAGCTGTCATAAAAAGTTATGTGGAAGAATGTTTAATATTTAATAAGGAATGTGCTCATACAATATTTTATACACGGAACTTATAAAGTACTATAAAGACAGATTGTCTCTGATTTTTTTTCAACTCTTAAGTTTTGATGCCAAACTTTGAATCAGAAACTCAACTCATATCCTAGGAAAGCTAAATATTGTGACTAGTAGTCACCTTTGTAGCCTTCTGTTCTTTGACCACTTCGGCTCTTCGCTGAAATACACTTGAAAGATTCTGGTTACTGAACTAAAAGGACTCAGTCCATGTAGTTGAAACACTTCAGAAATGTTGAGAGGAGCGGTGGGCTTCATTCCCAGCACCCGGCCACGCGGCTGCCCGGCTCCCGCATGGCTAGCTTATGCCCCGAAATAATTACACGGAAACTGTATTCTTTTAAATTCTGCCTGGCCCATTAGTTCCAGCCTCTTATTGGCTAGCTCTTACATATTGATCTAACCCATTTCTAATATTCTGTGTAGCCCCACAAGGTGGCTTACCAGGGAAGATCTTAACCTGCATCTGTGTCTGGTGGAAGAATCATGGCGACTGCCTGACTCAGCTTCTTTCTCCCAGCATTCTGGGAGAAATGGGCCAAGGCAGTTTCTTTATTAATTAACCAATGAAAGCAACAGATTAGAAAGAAATCACTCCTACATCACAGAAACATTGTCCAGCAGGCAGAGCAGGCACAAATGGGTAGATAATGAATGAGATGGCTGGAACTGTTGCAATCAGTTTCGTTGGTTGTATCACATTGCCCTTTCGTCCTGCAAAAGCAGTGTGTTGTCTGATGATCCCTCCCCAGCCAAAAGATAAGCAAAGACATTGCACCACTCCTGCATTAGTGCTCCAGTATGTCCTCTGTGTGTGTGTAATGCTCACTGTATTTTTTATTTAAAATAGCATACATATGTGGTATATGGCTCTCCTATTTTCTTAAATTAATTTTGATGGTTATTGTTATGTCAGTTCAGAGGTCAATCATCCTTGATCTAATTTTTTAAAAAGATTAAAAATTTTTTTTATTTATTATGTATACAGTATTCTGTCTGTGTGTATGCCTGCAGGCCAGAAGAGGGCACCAGACCTCATTACAGATGGTTGTGAGCCACCATGCGGTTGCTGGGAATTGAACTCAGGACCTTTGGAAGAGCAGGTAGTGCTCTTAACTGCTGAGCCATCTTTCCAGCCCTTCCTTGATCTAATTAATATCTCTTTCTTAAGTCAGGGTTTCTTTATGTATCGCAGGCTATCCTAGAACTTGCTCAATAGACTAGGCTATCCTCAAACTCAGAAATATGACTGCTCCTTTCTCCCGAGTGCTGTGATTAAAGGCATGTTCCACCGTCCAGATCTAATATTTCTTGATAATGTTGTTCTTTTTTTTTTTTTGAGCAAAGGAAAAAGACTAAGAAAAATGAGAAAGAACTCCCAAGAGTACGAGGTGTCTCAAGGGAGGAGTAATCTGTTGTTATTGTTCTCCTTAACTTTTAAATTTCATTACTAATTACTAGTATGTAATCACTGATAAAGGAAATTCCTTATTTGTAACATGAAGGGCTGGCTTGGCTTCTTGGGGTTTCTGTCCCGCCCAGTACTCCACAGCTGGCAAGCCGCAAAGAAAATCACACAGAGATCTCCGTAAGTTATAAAACTGATTGGCCCATTAGCTCAGGTTACTCATTAGCTTATGTAGCTTATATTAATCCATTATTCTTATCTATGTTTGCCTTGTGACTCAGTACTTTTCACAGCGGGGCAGATCACATGTTGCTTCTTCAGAGTCTAGGCAGGAATGGAAGGAATGGGCTTCCTCCTCTCCAGCATTCTCCTGTTCTCATTGCCCCACCTCTACTTCCTGTATGGTTGACCCACCTATACTTCCTGCCTGGCCAATCAGTGTTTTATTAAAATACATGATTGACAGAATATAGACAATTCTCCCGCACCACTTGTTTTTGGATTTCTCATTTGTTTCTGAAAGTTTAAAGAAGTCTCTTCTGTTTGGAACTGTCATGTGGCAGAGAGTCCAGAAGCATCCAGAAGTCTTGGTACGCCATCAAGTTTTGCAAAAGGCACTGTTTTGGTATTGATCTTGTTCTTTACCTGTAGTGGAGCATTAACATTTTTCTTCCTCAGCTCCATGTGTGGAGGGGCCTGGTGTGTTAGCTTTTTGCTTCCTCAGCTCCATGTGTACATATGTCCTTGTCTCAGTTGCTTTGGTAGCTTCCCCATGTGAGGTGCATCCTGTAATTTAACTTTCCAAGGTTGAATAGCGGGAACGGATTGACCGCTCTGTAACACTTGCTTGGGAAGTGATGTGACCTGCATCCTTACAGCACTGTCTTCTTGGAGGACCCTTTTCTGCTCCTTACAGCTGAACCCAAAGTCGTTTCCTTCATCAAGTAAAACACACAGCCTGCACCCGAGCCTCCCGGTGTTCTGTGCTGTGGCCATGTTGCTCTTTGTTGGGCAACCCAGTCTTTCCTCCCGCGGTGGCAGACTTCTGATCTTGTTGGTCTGTGTTTAAGTTCTCAGTGGTCTTCCGCCTCCTGCTCACCGGAACACCCATCCAGAACAGCCTCCAGGAGCTCTACTCCCTCCTCAGCGTCGTGGAGCCTGATCTCTTCTGCAGGGAGCAGGTGGAAGACTTTGTCCAGCGGTACCAGGACATTGAGAAAGAGTCCAAATCAGGCAGGTTCCTCTCTTCCTGATCATCCCCAGGAGGGCGTGACACAGAAACTGCCCTCGTGTCTAACAGATATAGATAGAGGAGATGACCAGAAGACCAGGGAGCTAAGGAGCCAGAAGCCAAAGGGCCAGTGTTAGGTGCCTCATTGGCTTCGCTTGTCTGCCTGTGCTCTGCTGTCTGGACTCATAGATCATTCTGGAAGAGGTAGGAGGGTGCTTACTACAGGCCCTGCTGTCAGTGTTCTGCGGCACGGGTGCCTCTTTTAAATCGTGCACCAAAGCCAAGAGTTTAACAGAGATGGGATGGAGACGTGTGTGTGTGTGTGTGTGTGTGTGTGTGTGTGTGTGTGTGTGTGTGGCGGGCGGGGAGGACTTCATCATCCTTTATGGCGGTGGCAGCTTTCTCTTGTACCTTTGCCCCTGTGTCTCACAGAATTATCTGAATATCTGGATATCTTTGATATTACCCTAGGATGCTTATACAGTGTTTTTATTTTGTATATATTGGGTAAGAATGAGTTGGAAGAGGTTTCCCAGTAGAACACCCTAGGCTAAAGATTTCTCCCGCAGAACTCACATGGTTAGAGTTGCCAGGTAAGTTTCAGATATCCAGTCAAATATTACATGAGCATATTGTATTACAATAGTTCGTTGTTACGTGAAATTCCAGGTCAGCTGGCTACTTGTCCTGCGTGTTTTATTTTCTGTATCTGGCAGTCTTAACATGGAGTGTAATTCTGATTTAGGATGGTTTTAGAAGTTCCATATACCTGGTGAGGGAACAAGCGATTTGACGTCAAAAGAGCCAAATTTGAATGCTGACAGCCTTGGTGGTCAGCTCTGTGGCTTGTGTCCGAGGCTTGACTCGTGCGCTGCACCTGACTTTGCTATTGCAATGGGCAGTTACACCTTTCTAAGCCGCATTGCTGAGCAATAAGAATAAATGCAAAATCACCCCGGGATTAGGAGAGCCTCCGAGAAACAGGACAGTTAGTAAGAAGAGAGTTTGTTAAGTGTCCCTGGTTCCTGGGTTCAGAGCTGTGACAGGTGGAGAGGGAAGGACAGGTGACTTGGCTGAAATGCACATTCAGAGAAAATGTGTGTGAACTTTGACCTGCTCTTGACACCTAGCGTTTGCACAGTTATGAGGTGCAGTGCAGTGTTTCGAATTGAGTCTTAATTGCATTGGGTAGTGATCAGCTCAGGTAGTTGGCATATCGTCAGTTGAACTTTTATCATTTCTTGACGATGAGCGCTTTCAAATGCTTTTTCTCTACCAGAGCACACTGCAAATGTGCACGAAGTTGTCAAAGAAGAAAATCAGTAAAGGCTTATTTTGAGCTATACAGCACAGTATTATTATTAAATATATATGTATATGTAAGTGCTCAGTATTGGTAGTTGTTAGGGAAATGTGAATCAAAGGCACAGTGAGGACTGGAAGTTGGACTCTGGGTAAAATCACTCACTGCTCTTTCAGAGGATCTGGGTTGGGTTCCCAGCACCCACATAGCAGCTCGCAACATGTATAGCTCCCGTTCCAGGGAGCTGCCCTCGTCCAACCTCTGGACGTATCTCACACATGGTGTCGTTATAGACACGCCAGCAGAACACTAATACACATAATGGTAAATAAATGCATGCAAAAATATAAAAAAGACAATGAGATACTATTCACCCCAGTGGGATGGCTGTTATTTAAAAGACCCCTCCCCCAAAACCCCTACAAATGCCAGCAAGGATGTGGAGAAAGGGAACCCCACTGATGATGGGGTGAATATAAACTAGTGTAAACAATACAGTACCAAGGTACCTCAGAAACCTAAAAATGCAACTGCCATTCAGAATAGCAGTCCAAATTGGGTCCAAAGGAAACTAAACCATACCCACGTCACTCTCTTCATAGTAGCCAAGGCAGAACTAACTGTCCACCATAGATGACTAGATAAAGATCACAAGGCACAGAGCTGTAGGATACTGCCTAGCGGTTAAAGCCCGGGAAGGTTCTCTTTCCCTGGGGGAGGTGATGTAAGATTGCCTCTTGTCCAGCTGGGCGGCATCAGCACTCACAGATTTCCAGGCAGCCATGAGAGTGAGACTTGACAGTGCCCTGTGCTGCCAGACCTGCTTGAATAGAGCGGCCAGTGAATGATAAGAATTAGTCTGCTTTTGAGTGATATCGTTTATATTTACTCTCTCTCTCTCTGTATGTACTATAGCACATGTGTGGACGTCAGAGGACAACTCGTGGGAGTCAGTTTTCTCCTACCGTGTAGGTTCTAGGGATCAAGCTCTCTCACCACACGTGACAGCAAACACCTTTGCCCATTGACTGGCTTGCTGGCTTTCAGCACTGTATTTATTTATTTATTTTATTTTAGTAAGTTGGGTTTATTTTGCCCCACTGAAGACTAGTGAAGTGTTCAGAGCATTTTTAAGGTACACTAGGATAAGCCATGATGTTTGGTAGATTAAGTATGTTAAACACATTTTTCAACTTGGGATGAATTAGCAGGGACCTAAGCCCTGCTGTGCGTCCAGGAGTGTCTGGAATATGAAAGATCACTGTCCCGACTCAGAATTCAGATTGCTGAATACCTCGATTGTAAACTCCAGTTTTTCTTCTTAAGCAGCAAGTGAGCTACACAGACTCTTGCAGCCATTTCTCCTAAGACGAGTGAAAGCCCAGGTAGCCACGGAGCTTCCCAAGAAGACAGAGGTGGTGATATACCATGGCATGTCAGCGCTACAGAAGAAGTACTACAAGGCCATCTTGATGAAAGACCTAGGTATGGGGATGCGTCTGTTCAGAAGCCGAATGAGTGTGGTTTTCATGTAGGAAGTGTGCAATCATCAGGCGCTCTCCCCCTCTCCAGCAAGGAGGGAGTGGAGATGCTGGGTGATTCTCAGGTCTACCACAGTGAGTGTGGCAGTGTCTCAGACTCCGTCTCCTCTGGCCCCATTCCCCTTGCTGCCTTGAAGCAAGCACTTCTAAGTACTCTAGTCCTGCCCTCTGTCTTTCCAGCCCATTGGAGACTTAACGAGCTGCAAAATGCTGTTGGCTCAGATTCGCTGAGGAGGGAGAGGCAACAGCATGACCTCTTGATTTCCATTTTATAGTTGTCCCGTGCCTCTGGATCCGTTACAGTGGGAAGATCAGATGTCTGAAGAAAGGGTACTCAAGTTCACTACATCCAACTTACGGTTTATTGTTCCTTCTTAAAAGAGAGAGATGGCTAAGCAGTTTCACACAGGTGTCCAGTTTAGTCTGAGCAGTTACACAGGGTTTGAGGTCCCGTGTGAGGCTCTGGACTTGGGAGGGTGGGTTGCTCTGTAATCCATCTTTCTTGTGGTCTTTACGATTTCAGATGCATTTGAGAATGAGACGGCAAAGAAAGTCAAGCTGCAGAACATCCTCACGCAGCTTCGGAAGTGCGTGGACCACCCGTATCTGTTCGATGGTGAGAGTTGCGGGGCTCTGCCCTGCCACGTTACCGCTTTGCTTACGGTCCGTGGCCCAAACCACGGTGAGGCATGCCCTTCACCCTTGTTCAATCCACTCAGATCATGTTTTTCTTTTCCTTTTCAACTCCAAGATCCAGTCACAGATCCTGCGTTGTGTTTGCCCCATCTCTTTGTTCTCCCGGAAGGTGGACACGTTCTTAAGGTTTTTTTCACTAACTCATTTTTCTCAATGCATTGACGGTTTTGGAGACTCGAAACCAGTGGCTCTACAGATCTGAGTGTTTCCTCACAGTTCATGTCTCCTTGTCTTGAGCCCACTCAGTCAGCCCTTCTTCACCACATTATGGGTGTACCGGACATCTCTGTACTGGCGGTTGTCTAGTGTCATGGTCCAGTCAGTCCCTCAGAGACTGTGGCAAGGGTGCCATTGCTTTCTGAAACACTCTTGGTCTCCATGGAGCACTTCGTCTTGCCTGCCTGCCTCAGCTGTCCCCCTGTACTGCCCGTGTCCTACTGATGTCTGTGTTTCTGACCACATCTGCCCCCTGTACTGCCTGTGTCCTACTGACGTCCGTGTTTCTGACCACATCTGTCCCCTGTACTGCCTGTGTCCTACTGACGTCCGTGTTTCTGACCACATCTGTCCCCTGGACTGCCCGTGTCCTACTGACGTCCGTGTTTCTGACCACATCTGTCCCCTGCACTGCCCATGTCTTACTGACATCGTGTTTCTGACCACATCTGTCCCCTGCACTGCCCATGTCTTACTGACATCGTGTTTCTAAGTGCCACCTTAGGCCTCCACCTGTAGATTAGATTTTAATTTTCTTTTTCTTTTCTTTTTTTTTTTTGGATTTTTCGAGACAGGGTTTCTCCGTAGCTTTTTGGTTCCTGTCCTGGAACTAGCTCTTGTAGACCAGGCTGGCCTCGAACTCACAGAGATCCCCCTGCCTCTGCCTCCCAAGTGCTAGGATTAAAGCCGTGCGCCACCACCGCCCGGCCTAGATTTTAATTTTCATTTAAGCTGGGACCTTTGTTTAAATTTTTTTCTTTCTTTCTTTTTCTTCCTTCTTTTTTCTCTCTTCAATTTTTCCTCCCCCTCCCCCTCTCTGTTTTGAAGTAGGTCTCACTGTGTAGTTTAGCTTGGCCTGAAGCTTATTCTAAGTCCTGACTAGCCTCAAACTCGTGAATATTCAGTCCGCTTGACTCTGCATTAGAAGTGCTGTATTAAAGGCCTGAGCCAGCACACCCACCAAAGCTGGTAATTTAAAAATATGCTCTTATTGGAAGCCCAGGGACAATCCTAGGACTTCTGGGCACGTAGTCCCTATCGTAGGAAGGCCTAGTGTAGAGGTTTGTTGCAGTCAGGTAGAGTTCCTAATGCTGCCGCTGTTTAAACAATTCATGGACTCTTAATCCAATGCACATTTGGCTTTTGTTTGTTGTAATGGATGGGAACTTGTAGATTTTAAAAGCAGCTCTCAGGTAATGTAATTCTGACCGCTGCCTCATACCTCGGAATGTATATGCCATCTCTGAACTGTTTTTGGTTCACTTCTCTAGAGAGCCTGGACTCTAGTTTAGGTTTCTTGCCTATAACATCAAAGTTGGTTTGCACCGTAGATAAGCTTTTTTTTTTTCCTTTGAGGTATGTTCTCCTTTGTGATTGGTGTGAAGAAGTACTGAGGTTATCATACAAACAGATAATCATAAAATTCCTCAGCCACAGTTGAGCCTCGGCACACCCAGTGTAGGGAGTATGGGGTGCTTTGCCGGCGGCCGACAATCAGCGTTTCTCCTTGGGGAATCTGCTCCCAGTGTAGGGAGTATGGTGTGCTTTGCCCGTGGCTGATAATCAGCGTTTCTCCTCGGGGAATCTGCTCCAGTGTTGCACGTTAGTGGAAGTGGGTTCTTTCTTCCCTAGGTGTGGAACCAGAGCCCTTCGAAGTTGGAGAGCACCTGATTGAGGCCAGTGGGAAGCTTCATCTGCTGGACAGACTGCTGGCATTTCTCTACTCTGGGTAGGCAGTGGGTTCACACCCCTCTGAGCAAGTAACCATTGAAACCCAAGTGCTGACAGATTTCTCCAGAAGGACCCAAGTTTTCTTTCTTAATCAACCTTGATTAAGGTTCCACCTTCCATGGAAGGATGCTCCTGGCTCCTGCTATCCCATCCCCCACTTACCCCCCATGGTCATCCTTTTGTTTGGATTCCTATAGCTGTCAGTGTCCTCCTCTGATGTGCTGTCTGACTCATCAATGTTTGGTCACCTTATCACTCCAGCCTTGTCTGTTTCGCCAGAACAGAGATGGCGCTGATCTTTCCCTCCATGATTGCCCGTTGGCAGCCCATGTTGAATCAGTATCTATCATAGGGGCTCAGTTAATATTCCTTCTTGTTAACCTGTGGGTCTTGGTCTAACCTCAAGAGGATCTAAGGGGACATTTTTCCAAAGACACTGAATTAGGCAACAAAAGATCTTGTGTAGTAGTGTTTGGCTGATTCCTCCATGAAAAAGGGGGAATCTAGACAAACCCCAGATTCTTGAGGATTTCAGTTCATCCCTTTCAGACCCATCCTAGATATGGCCTGAGATTTAGCAAAATTGCCCACTAGGAATATGCAGGATTAATAATTGCATGTTAAATGATTATATGCCGTGCGGTATCTTATTGGTTAGAGTCAATAATGTATATCTATTTGTTGTACCCAAGGAATTTCTGAATTCTTTATGCCTGATTTTTTTTCTTTTCATGGACCCAGAAAGGTTATATGTCCAAGGTCACTACATGGCAGAGGTGAGATTAGAACCCCCCTTCCCTCACACACACATGCACACATTTGGGGCTGAGTCTTCCAGGAGTTCTCTTTAACTGTTGCTCTGAAGCACACAGAGACCAGGTTAGTTCTCGCGGCGAGAATTTTGTTTTGATGGCATTGTGCTTTATTCATGATGTTTTAAAGTCGTGCCCAGTTAAAAGGCTTGACTTCGTTCATTCTTTGTCATTGTTCTATTCATTATTGTTGTTTTGAGATGGTAGCTCACTGTGTAGCTCTAGGTGGCCTGGAACTGTCAAGTATACACCGCGTAGACCCTGTTGGCCTTGAACTTGAAATGGTCCTGCTGCCTCTGTCTGCCAAATGCTGGGGTTTCAGGCATGAGCAACCACAACCACACCCTTGTTTGTTTTTAGAAGGGGTAGAATTTTTTTTTTTTTTGATTTTTGAGACAGGGTTTCTCTGTTGCTTTTTGGTTCCTGTCCTGGAACTAGCTCTTGTAGACCTAGACCAGGCTGGCCTCGAACTCACAGAGATCCGCCTGCCTCTGCCTCCCGAGTGCTGGGATTAAAGGCGTGTGCCACCACCGCCCGGCTTGAAGGAGTATAATTTTGATTTTATTTTTTATGCATGTGGGGTATGCATATGTGTGTGTGTATGAGACACACACACATTCGGAAGTACATTTATACATACATACATACATACTGAGGCCAGAGGATAACTTCATGTGTTATCAGAAACACTGTCCACATCCTTTGAGACAAGGGCTGTCACTGGTCTGTAGCTCGCTCACCAGTTAGGCGAGACTAGCTGTGCAGCAAGCCTAGGGATGCTCCTGTCCCTGCCTCCTAGAGCTGAGATGCTGCGCATGCCACCACACCCAACATTTTTTAACGTGGGTTTGAGATCAAGCTCAGGCCCTCATCCTTGTGAGGCAAGCAAGCACTAAACAGACTGAGACACACACGCCCCAACCCCCGGCCCTTCACTTCATGAATGTCAGTGTCAATATACCATGTATGGGCAGTACCCACAGAGGCCAGAAGAGGGCATTGGATGCCCAGAATTGGAGTTACTGCTAGTTATGAGCTGCCAGTTAGGTTCTTGGAATGGAACCCAGCACTCTGAACTGCCCAGCCATTTCTCCACCCCTCGCTTCATTCGTAATCTGTCATCTTATGTTGTCCCTTTTCTTCTTTCATCATGTATCTTGGGAAGTGAGATGCCATTCGTCCCTTTCTAAAGTAATGCGTTTCTGAATTTTCAACCAAAGTAGCTGTAAATAATAGTAACTTTCGCCCCAAGTAAGATTAGGGATAAGCAGCTGACAGTGGCCATCAAGGTCTTGAGAGGTGTGTGTGTGTGTGTGTGTGTGTGTGTGTTTGAATTTTGCATTTTACTCTTTATACGTGTGTGTTTATCTTGCTTTTGGCATGAATGCTTGTACTTGAATGCATTGACTTTCAGTGTGTGCTCTGGCCCTTCTGGAGCTTCCCGTAGCCTGTGTGATTGACAAACACCCCTGGGATTTCTCCACTGTAGTTTAAGAACTGCCACTTTGAAAGGGACAGCGCCAGGTTTACTTGCATCCTTTACATAAAATACTTACGAGTTTCTGAGGAAGTCTTTAAATTATATTTCTACTTTAGTATTTCATTTATTTATAAACTTGGATTCTTTTTTTTTTCCAAAAGAATTTTGCTTGAGGGAAATATACCTTCAATATTTCCAGAATTGTCACTCTCTCCTTTCTTTCCTTACCAGGGGCCATCGGGTTTTACTTTTTTCCCAAATGACCCACATGCTGGATATTCTGCAAGACTACATGGATTACAGAGGTGAGTCCCCTTGTGCACCACATCTCCTGACTCATTTGTAGCGATACCAGTCACGTATGTAACGTATGTGACAGTCATATGAGGTGTGGCGCTTACAGAGGAAAAGTACGCCACAACGTGACTCAGAGTCAAAGGAAGACAAGACATGGAGAGTGGAGTGAAAACTGGCAGCGTGGGGAGATGTATGAGCAGACACACGCAGCCACATTCCCGCTGGCTATGAGGTTTCTGATTATGGCACCGGGGCAAATGCCATGGAAACGTTATCTGTATAACAGACATATCTCAGTGACAACTTTCCAGTCATGAAACATTTGCCTCAGCAGCCGACCCCTTGCTCAGACTCGCTGGACAGATGAAAGAGTAGAAAACCCACAATCAAATGGCAGAGAGGCTGGGCCGGTCGTTTCCATTAACAATAAGGAGTGGGGTTATTATATGAGCACTTTGCTTAATATTGCCGTACAGTGCATGTGAGATATTGGAAAAACCTGTGTCTTTGGTTGCTCTCAAGGCCCCTGGAGACGTGCCAGCTCCAGACCTTGTGGTTTAAGTTAGTCCAGACTGGGCCTCAGAGCTATACTTAATGCTCCTCAAATGCTGTGGGAAACCTAGGCCAGGGCTCCCTTGCAGGGCTCTCGGAGCACAAGAAGAGCTCAAGTTGAGAGCTCTCTTTGGGTCTGGAGCATGATGACAGGCGGGAGACCCTGCAGCTCCAGAGAAAGGCAAACACCGGGCCACCAGACTCCCTCCTCACCAGCTTCCGGACTTCTGCTTGCTTCTCACTGAATGCAGTTTGCCATGGAGCCGGCTTTCAGGATTGCTCGGGAATGGTTCAGAACTATGTACTCAACACCACTTCAGCTGCACTTAAGAGTAAAAATGTGTTAATGCCTTCTTTTATAAAATGATAGCATTGCCCCCCTATAAAGTTAGACTTTCCCCCCATGGAAATTATTAGAAGTGGGGATTCTGCCTGTGTACGAAAAGGGTAAGGCTGATGTCTGCTTTTGGACTAATTTTTCCCCCCAGAATCCTTGAAAAAGAATTAATGTTGTCCATTTTCTCCTCTCTTCAAGGCTACAGCTATGAGCGTGTGGATGGCTCTGTGAGAGGAGAAGAGAGGCACCTGGCCATTAAGAACTTTGGAAAACAGCCCATTTTTGTTTTTCTGCTGAGCACCCGGGCAGGTAGGCCACATGGGTTCTGATGAAAGCAGGCAACGATCCAGGAGAACGTTTACACCCCGACCATTAGTGCGTTTCCCTAATTCTCTAAAAGACAAGGTTATCAGCAAGGAGTTAAAAGGAGGGGGTTGAGGCCATCACCATGGTTGGTTAAGAGGATGGACTTCTGAAAGCGTGGTGACCGTTTTATGGCTCCTACCTAAGCTACCCTCTCATCAAGGAACTTCAGCTGAAGTCTTGAGTTCTTAGAAACGATCCTAACCTGCTTTGGCTCCTGGCCTGCAATGTCCGGAGAGAGTTCCATAGGAAGTTTTATTTATAGTTAAGGAGTGCAGCTCTTCCCCCAACTGTGATTTGGGGAATGAGATAGCTTCTCTGCTAGTTACCTTCCTCCAGAAATACTTCTCTAACCCAGAACACGCTTAGTGAGTAATTGCTTTAAAATGTGATTATAGTAAAATTGTCAGCTACTTAGAGTTTGACAATGTCTATATATAACTTCAGTCATAAATATTATCTCACATTTGGGATATGTTATTAAGAGGGTGATTTGTTTTATGCATTATTAAACAATTTGACATTAGCTTCTGGAAACATTTCTTTCTTTTTTTTTTAGATTCTGGATCATCCTTAAATCACTTTTTAACCCATTGGCTAGTCTTATTAATTTATTTCTTTAAGAAAACTTTTAATTTATGTGCATATGCCTGTTTTGTTTCTATTTGTAACATAAACATGCAGGTGTCCTTGGAGGCAAGAAGAGGGCATCTAATCTCCTGGATAGAGTTGTAGGCCATTGTGAACCACCAGATAGGGGTTTTGGGAACCAAATCCACGTTCTCATGCTTTTACCCACCTCTCCAGTTTCTCATTATCTTATTTCTTATAAATTGAAATCCTCCTGAAGCAGACAGGGTGAATACAGAGATGTGTGTTCCCCTATTAAAGAGAGATCAGCATCTCCACGGAAAGGGTTCTGTCTTATTAGGAAGCATTCACCGAATGATTAGTATGATAAGGGTGAATAAAAGAAGCTCTAGATGTAATCCTAGGTAAGGGGATTATTCTGTCAGCGTCTGCCTTATCTGTCTAATAAAGATAATAATGCATGATGTAATCAGCTCATGTCATCCTCTGTCTCCTGTAGTCTTAGACAAAGCGTAGGGTTAGGTCAGGTAGCCTCGGAAGAACAGTCAGTTCTATCTGTGATACTTTAAAGATTTCATCATTTCCCGACTCAGAGGACAGTCTTTTGTTTGAAATGTCTAACGTTAAGAAGGACGAGCCGTCCGCATTTTAGTTAATTTCCCTGGAGGACCCAGGGCAGATCCTGGAGGAGCAGAAGCACTGGGCACTGCCTTTTCCAGAAGCGTGCTGTCGTGGCTCGCCGGCCGCTGTGTGTTCCTCAGGTCTGCAGCAATCGATTTGTTCAGCAGTTCGTCCTGTGTCCAAAAGTTTCTGTGAATGAATCATATCGCCACCAGGGGGCAATGATAGCTCATGAATATGTCTCAAGCAGTTATGAGCAGAGCTTATTAAAAAGATACCACTCATGGGCTTGAGTGTAGCTCACACACGTGCCTGTGTAGCATGTACAAGGTCCTGGGCCCCTTTCCTGGTCCTGCAAAGAAAGTGGATCACCCTTTGGACAGAGCCGCCTTTCAGCATCGTGTGACTCCTAACCACCAGGCCACAAGGGCAGGGTCGGGGTGGGGTGGGGGTGATGCTGCAAATTTTTGAAGTGAAACAGGTACCTGGCAGGTGTTAGAGTGTAGTGTACAAACAGGAGCTGGAGCTGGTGTGGTGGAACAACCTGCCTTACTGGCTGTCAGGAAGAGTAGTGTTAAGGACTGCTCCAGCCCAGCAGTTGGAGGTCAGTCATCCTGGGCCACACAGTAGGACCCTGTCTTGAACAAAAAAAAAGGAAGGAAGGGAGGGAGGAAGGAAGGAAGGAAGGAAGGAAGGAAGGAAGGAAGGAAGGAAAAGAAAAACTATAACAGCAACCACAAAAGCCCAGGAAATGTAGCTAACAGGTTTAAGAACCAGACATGGACATGGGAGTCTGAACCTTAGCTCCTTTACCTTCTAGCTGTGCAATTTCAAATGATGTCTCTGTATTTCCATCTCAGTATTAGCAAAAGAGGTGAAAATGAATAGTTAGCGCCCATAAGTTTTTTGCGTAGGGCATAAGAGTTGATTTTCGTAAAATGCTCAGAACCTCGCTTGCAACTGGCAGGTAAAGCTTAAATGTATTAGCCCTGCTAGGTAACCTAGCCCCGCTCCGTAATCAGTCATTATCAGCTCTTTATTCCAGATTTAATTTTAAATATTCCTGCTTGTCTTGAGAGCCAGCTGGGCATCAGGAGTCCTTCTGAGAAGTAACCTTTAATTTAAGCTCCTGGAACAAGCCCTGTCAGGCCCCCTTGTTTCAGCAGCAATCTCTAATGACCCTGGCAAGAACCAGTCCGTTTTATATTAGTTTTTACATTAATCAAAGAAAAGACTGTAATTTGCCTTCATGGTTCTTTTAATTCCCGAAACCCATGGTCGCACCTCTCCCCTTTTCCTGTAGCACCAAAGAAAACCTAGAAAATTGCTGCAGGAGGTGGTTTGGTTTTCTCACGCCGTGCCTGGTGGGTGTGGATGCAGTTACAGGCGCTTGGCTAAGGCTTTCTTCAGAGCAGGGGAGGCAGTCTCCTGTTCTGCCCTCCTCCATCAGCATGTCAGCAATCTTGCAACCTAGCCTGGTCTGCAAGTGTGAGTCAGGGCTCTTCCCTTACAAACGCCCTCACAGATTGTCCCATGCTCACCGTCCTTTTCTGAAGGAGCGTGCACCCTTTTCCTTGTAGACTGTCCTAGGCTAATGTAGTCCAGTGTTTTAGGTCTGGGAGAGCTGAAACTGCTTCACGCTCCTGACTTGAGCATCTTCCTTTGCTGCTTGTCCCTACTTCCCCGTTCTATCCTGTGTGATGATTACATTCTCCCAAGTCAGGCAGTAGGAGGCCGAGGGAGCAGGTGTGACCATGCTGGGCTCTGGAGTTGTGGACGAGTGATGTTTGACTGACTTCAGTTGTTAGGGTGACCCTGTCTGGACCGTCTTTATTCTCCAGACTCGTGTGTGTGTCTCGGGTGACTCTCCCTTGCCTTATTTCCAGGTGGAGTGGGCATGAACTTAACAGCAGCAGACACCGTTATTTTTGTTGACAGTGATTTTAACCCTCAGAATGACCTTCAGGCGGCTGCCAGAGCTCACCGAATTGGCCAGAACAAGTGAGTGGGTTCAGCGTCAGTGATTTCCACTTCCTTGGTTTGCTAGACACTCCTGGCTTGAGAAGAAAGGAGAAACGTAGTCTTGGTGACAGCACCAAACAGGAACTGAGAGACCCCAGTACGAGCCCGGCTTTGCTGTTGGCTTCTGCAGCAGCATTAGTGGGTGGCACCATAGTCCAGACTCGTTTTGTTGAACAAAAAGCCAAATTATGAAAGGGTTAGAAGGAATCTTTAGAAGCTATTTAATTCAGTGAGCTCACTAAACAAAACAAACAAACAGCAACAACAACAACAAAAACCGGTCAACACCAATAAGAAATGAGCTCAGTGGTGTTTTTGTAGATTTGTCTTATATTGCTTTGTTTGGGTTTTTTTTTTTTTATCTTTTGGTCTTTTGCTTGTATATTATGTTTCCAATGCTTTTTTTTAATGAGTTTTATTTGTGTGTGTGTATGTTTCTTGTGTTTGTTCTTTTTTGTTTTTCTGTTTGTTTTATTAAGAAAGAAGGCCTGGAGTTGGAGGGGTAGGAAGGGCCTGGGAGGAGAAACAGTGGTCAGAATATATTATATGAATTGCCCCTGGGCCACTTGATGTTACAGAAATTTACCAAAAATTATGTGCTCGCCTTGGGCCTGAGGATGACACGTGCCTACAAGGTTTTCCTTGGCACAGATGACACAGTTCAGGTCACCTCCGCATCCTTTCGTCCATATCTGGAAGGCCGGATCAGTCTCCAGCTGTGCTCACTGGTGCATCCTTTCCTGATGTCCTACGCACTCATCACCGTCTGCTGTCACTTGACTGGCACACAGGTCTGTTAAAGTCATCCGTCTGATCGGCCGGGACACCGTGGAAGAAATCGTGTACAGGAAAGCAGCCTCCAAACTGCAGCTTACCAACATGGTCATGGAAGGGGGTCATTTCACCCTAGGAGCCGCGAGACCGTCCGCTGAGGCCGACTTCCAGGTTAGAATCTCTTCTTACCCATAGGCTCATCATGACTCGTTCCTGCGTTGGTGCCTGCTATTGTGCAGGGGACTTCAGGAGTCAAAAATAGGCTTGATAGGTACAGAGTAAAGGGAACAGGTGCTGTCTGTCTGTCTGTCTTGGATTTAAATCTGAGCCTCATTACTCCATCACTTCAGAGGTCTTTCTTTGCTTAAAACAAGGGTTCCATTAGTTTTATGTCTGAGGATGCTGAAAACAATTAGAGAATTAAAAAACAAACTAAGGTTATCATAACAGTTGATTCTGTACCTTTGTCTTGGTTTCTTTTCTTCTTGCTTTGAAAAATACCAGACAAAATCAACTGGAGAACGGGTGTGTTTTAGCACGCAGCTCAAACCCAGCATGTTTGGGAAGTCAGATCCACAGGAGCCTGAAGCAGCTGGTGACATCATATCCACAGTAAAAAGGCAGGGAGCCAGGAATATTCGGGCACAGCTTACTTTCTTTTTTTCCACACAGTGCAGGATCCATACTCAGGAAGTGGCGTCCCCACTTCCTTGCCGCCTTCCCATCTCAATCACCCTAATCAGCGCGAGTTTCTGGTGTGCCTGGAGGCGTGTGTCCAGATGCTCTCCTCCAGTGTGGGCAGACCCTTATCACAAACTCTGGGTTTTCTTTGGGCTTTGGTACCAAATGCAAAGTCAGTTGCATTGGTTCTGTATAGCAATGTTAAATATAAACATACCCAGATGTTGGTGCTTCAGTGAGCTATGTAAGGAGTTTTGACACTGTTAACAGCCTACCTTAAAGGTTTCCAAGTTCTGAAGGAGACTATCTAGAGTCCAATCCAAAAGAGCAAGACACAAGTGAACCTGAGCTATTGTGTGAGCATTTGCAGGGTTGGGAGCTGCAGGTGAGCGCTAGGAAATACCACCTGAGCCGTCTGTGCCTCCCATCATCACAACTAGTGGATGAGAGGCTCAGGGAGGCAGCGGAAGTCTCTGGGGAGTGCTGGTCTTTGCCAGAGTGGTGTCCATGGGATGCTGCGGTGGGAAAGCAGATTGCCAGAGGAGCCAGCCAGTGCTGAGATCAAGAGGCTTAGCTGAGAGAGTTGGGAAACAGCTGTGTCTGACTGCTCTTGCTGCTCCTGGAAAGCCTGTGATGATGAGTTGGTGAGAAGTGCCATAGGAAATACTTGAAATTACCATTACTCTTAGCAAAAAAATAAAAATAAAAATCAGACACTTATCCGTATTGTATTGTTGCTGAGATTGTCAGAGTCAATAACTGTGATAATCCTTTATCCCCATCTGCTTACCCATCATTCTGCTGTTAAAAGCTTGCTTGCTGTCAGCTGTGATGGACAGCAAATACTGGGTGTCCGTCAGAGAAGGAACGTCTGAGCCATTAGCAAGTCTCCCACATCACCTTGTTTTTTTTTTTCTTCATCAGAACTAATTGGACTTTTGTTTTCTCCATTCAAGTTAAGTGAGATACTTAAATTCGGCTTGGATAAACTGCTGTCCTCTGAGGGGAGCAGTGTGGATGAAGTAGACTTGGAATCCATCCTGGGAGAAACCAGAGATGGGCAGTGGGTCCCTGATGCTTTGCCTGCCGCAGCAGAAGGAGGAAACAGAGAACAAGAGGAAGGAAGTGAGTTGGGAACCAGATCTTACCGTCTGTGATCCATTTTGGGTTGATTTTTTTTTTTGTGCAGGGGGAGCAATGTGGGTCTCATTTTATTCTGCTGCCTGTGGGAATCTGTTTTCCCAGCACTCTTCATTAAATAGACTGGTTTTATTTTTTGTTGTTTTGCCCAAAGTGTGTTTTTGACCTCTGTAAGAATAAGGTACCTTTAACTGTTCGGGCTTCTTTCTGGGACGTCTTTTGTGTTCTGTGTGTCCACACAAATGCCATGTTGTTTTTGTATCTATGGCTCTGCAGTATAATTTGAATTTGAGTATTTTGACACCTTTGGCATTTTTTCTGCTATGCTAAGGGTTGTGTTAGCTATCTGGGGTCTGTATGCTTCCATATAAGTAAGAAATGTCGTTGGAATTTTGATGGGATTTTAGTGAACACATCAATTGCTAATGTAGCCATTTTTACAATATTAATTCTACCAATCAATGAGCATATGAGGTCTCCCTCCATCTTATAGAGTTTCTTGAATGAAATTCCTTAGTGTCTTTCACCTTTTCGTTGGATTTGTTTTCCTGGTTTCCATGCATTTGTGTGGTTTATTTTTCTGGCTATTGAGTTCTGTCTTTATCATACTATGATCTGATAAGATACAAGATATTATTTTTATCCTTTTGCATTTGGGAAGATTTGATTTGTGAACTGGGTGTAGTGGTGTATATCTTTAATCCCAGCACTTGGAAGGCAGAAGCAGGTGGATTTCTGAGTTAGAGGTCCGCCTGGGCTATGTAGGAAGACCTTGTCTCAAACAAGCAAACAAGCTGGGAGATTTGATGTATGGCCTGGGATATGTCTATTTTAGAGATTGCCCCATGGGCTGCTGAGACATGTGTATCCTGTTCCTGTCGGATGGAGTATTCCATGTGTTCTGTGGAATAGTTTAACTCTGAGGTGTCCGTTGTTTTTTCGTTTGGATGACCTCTCTCGAGATGCGAGTAGGTTAATATCTGACCTTTTATGTCGGGCTGTATTTGTTTTACTAATTTGGGAGCCCCAATATATAATATATATAATATAATATGTAGTGACCGTCTTTCCTCACTAATCTTGGTATGGGGTCGTCTTTAATCAGACATGAAAACGCCCACAGCACCTTGCTTTGTTTGTTTCCCTGACCGATGCCTTGTGTCCTTTGATTCTTAGATTGTGGTTGTCTACCAGCCTAGTGTATTTCTTGGAGACAATGGATAGTTAATTTTTTAAAATTTTAATTTATTTGCCAGCTAGCTAATCTGTGATTCATTTGTTGAGTTCATTTGCATTTAAGGTTGTTGAGATATTTACTACTGGTTGTTTTGGTTGTTATCTGTTCTTTACTGTGCCTGTTAGTGTTGGGAGTTTCCTCGATTACTCTGTTGGGCATGAGGGATTCCTTTCTAGTCCTCCCTTCTTCAGCCATTCTTCTCAGGACTTTCACTCTTGCCCTTTCATGACTGAGTCTCTCCCTTTCTCCTCTGTGTATAGTATTCCTGTAAGTACCTTCTGCGGTGCCAGATCGGTGGTCATGACCTGCCTTAGTTTGTGCTTGCCTTGAAATGTCCTCCAGCCCTCCCGCACCACGTCTGTATGTGTGCATGTGTGGGGTGTTATGTGCATGTGTGTATGTGGGTGTATAGATGCATGCGTGGATGCTAGAAGAAGGTATTAAGTGTCTCCCTGTTTCACCCTCATCCTTATTCCTTCAAGGCAGGGTCTCTCCCTGAACGCGGAGCCCCCTTTTTCGTCTAGGCTGGCAGCCAGCAAGACCCAGCCATTCTCTTCTCTCTGTCCCCAACAGTACTAAGGTTACAGGCATGCAGGGGATCATGCCCAGCTTGCTCGTGAGTGCTGGGATCCCAACTTAGATTTCCCATGCTTGAACCTAGTGTTTCTTTTTAAAGGTTTGCTTATTTTTATCTCACGTGTTTGGGTGTGTGTACCACATGCTTGTGGAAGTGAGAAAAGGGCATCGGGAGTTAGAGATGGTTGTGAGCTGCCGTGCGAGTGCTGGGGATCCATCTTGGGTCTTCTGGAAGAACAGCAACTGCTTTTAACCCCAGAGCCATCTCTCCAGCCCCTTATGTAGTGTTTATTGATCTTGTCTGCCATCTTTGATATTCTTTCTGTTTGATTATATTGGTTCTGCTGTTTTTGTTTGATAAATTGAAATTTTCATTTTCAACATTTCTATATTGTTTCCTTTTTCAAAATTTCTTTCCAAAAAAATTTTTTTTGAGCCATATTGCTGCTTTTCTCATCCGTTAAAGCTTTCCCTCTGTGTTGCTGACTTTTCTCCAGGTCTTGAACGCATCTATTTGTTCTTAACCTCTTTCAGGTCACAGAAAACCTTTGCAGTCTTGGTCTGGAGTTTGCCTTAGTTCGGTGGCTGAGCTGTGACTGTTGGGAGAGTCATGTTGCCTTGCTTGCCCATGTCTCTCATTTCTGCGTCCAGATCTCTCGGGCCATACAGCTGAGGATGACCAGTAGGTGGCTTCAGAGTTTGATCTGCTAGCTGGCCTCAGAGCTGTCAAAACCCAGGGTAATCTCAGCTGATGAGATCTGTCCTGGGCCACCAAGGGCAGGGCTGTCTCTTCCTGTGCATTTCCAAGGCTGGACCCGTCTTCTGCTACTCCCCTGCTTCTGCTGTCAGTGATGGCCCTCCTGCTGGCCACAGCTGCCCCTCAGGGCCTTCTCTCCTCTGGGTTGTGGCAGGCCACACCGAAACTCCCCCGCCTGGGTCTGTTCCTTGATCTCAGACCCGTGGATTCGTTCCTTTTTGATCAGTAGTCTTAACATGGCATTCAGGCTGCTGCCTTCCAAGTCATACAATGTGACATGGTGGGCTTTCTCTCTGAGGCTACGCTGTCGGCTGGAGGAATCACTGTCTCACCAAAGCCTGCCGTTGGATTTGAGGCTCGTGAGGACTGTGGTCTTGTCCTGAGTGTCCGCTAGCTCACCTTCATGAAGAGGTTTCTGCCCTCTCCAACCCCCACTCCCACCTGCTGGGGGACCTGCCACACTGAGGTGGCCTGCCGTCCTTAGCTCTTCTCTGCTAGGCCTGCACTTCATAAGTTTCCAGAGCTCCTCCTCCTCTATTTCTGTCTTTGGGATAAAGTCTTTCCCCTTCCTGTGACCGCAACACAGAGGCAGCCTCTAGTCTGCCATCTTACCCCAGAGTGAACAGCTTACCTCTGCGTGTTTTAAAGATTTATTTGTTTTTATTGTTATGTGTGTGAGTGTCTTGCCTGCATGTCTGTCTGTGCACCACATGCATGCAGTGCCTGAGGAGGTCACAAGATCCCCTGGAACTGGAGTTAGGGACAGTTGTCAGCTTCTGCGTGGATGTTGGGAACTGAAGAAGGTCCTGCAGTTCTTTAGTGCCGAGCTGTTGCCCCACCCGGAACGGTTTACATTTTAAACCCAGCATATATGATAAACAGTGCAGGTTGTGTTGTGCATTTGACATGTGTGTAGATGTTCCCCTCCCTCCTGGATTTGGTCAATGCTCTGAGGTTTTGAATTTGAAATGTTTGTTTGTGGTCTTGTGTATCCCAGGCTGGCTTCAGATTCACCATGGAAGCCAAGCATCATTGGCTTTGAAATTCTGATCCTCCACATCTGCTGCCAGAGCTGGGATTAGAGGCATGCGCCACCGTGCTGTTCTGTGGGGCACTGGGAACTAGGTGCAGGGCTTTGTGCCAGCTGAGCCACACCCACAGCCCCCTGGAGTGTTTTTGTGTGGAGAATGTGCCCCGTGTCTCATGGCGATTGTCAATGATTGTTTTCCTATCCCAGCAGCCACAGGAAGTCGGTGATTCTAGCTCACCTGCCTTCTGCCTGAGAAATGGTACATTCTGTTTTGGGTGGCAGGTGGGCTGGGCACGTCTGCTTTGGGCATTCACTTTCGTTTATCCAGAAGCGGATTTTCCATCACCTGCTTACTCTTTCCCTTTGCCCTGTGGTGAGAAGGAGAAAGTTACCCCACACCCCAGCACAAACACACAGAGCCCGGTGTCTTCCAAAATATCTGGCTACATCTTCTTTCTGGTCCTTTCTCTTCCTTAGTAGTCATTGCTCTGGTGCCCCTGTTCTCAGCCCATCCTCACTGCCTGCTTGCCTGTTCAGTGTGCGTCTGGCCTTCTAGTAGTGTGGGCATTGGTGCTGACCCCACTGGTCCGGATGCCCGTTTCTCTGTTCACTTGCAAATGGGAGTTTATAGTATTTCCTGACTCTTCATTTTGTAATAGGCATGGACCGGCGAGATTTTTATGGGATGTGTGGAGAAACCAGAATTCGGACAGCTGGCCATTTCAGGTGCTCTGACGTCTGCCGTGTTTTATCTTTAAATCCCCGCATGATAGCAACGCATTCATGGTCTTCAAGATGCTTTCCGGTCTCTGTTTTAATTGTATGCTGCTGTCATTTCAGGGGCATAATAGTGCCCCCGATTCTTCTTTGAGAATATTTGTTATACATTTAGAATGAATATTACAGGAAGGGCTTTTGAAAAGATTCCTGCCCCCAATATTGCTTCTTTTTCTTCCAGGTTTTTTTTTTTTTGAATCTTTTGTTCTCATTGGTAGTTTTCTAGAAATGCCTGGTGTCCCGAGGCTAACAGCAGCAATGCTGTGAGCAGATAGGTGGAGAGGTGCTCCGGGGCCTCACTCCAGCGCTAAGCTTGGTGAGCCAGATTTTGCCCTGAGGGAACCTTCCTACAGACTCCTGTTTGAAGTCTTTAATTGGCCAGGGTCAGAGACAAATTCTCCCCTACCGTCCATGGAGAGTGAGGGGTTGAAATAAGCTCAGTGGTTTCAGCTGAAGAGGAGGGTGCAGCAGAGGTTGTGTTTCCAGCATTTGGTGGCTCATATTCTCTGAGGTCTCCGCCTGTGGTGCTCTGCCCTGTGAGTCCCAAGCGTTGGCCAAGAGGGTCTGTTCTCATGGGTAACTTGGCTGAGCACCCGGGCCCGCTCCCATGGCCCTGTTTATCCATTGTTCCTCCAGCCACTCTATGTTCTGGGGAGAGTGCTGACCCTTTCCACGTCCTCTTGCCTCATTTGTCTTTCTTAAAACCCCGTTTCTGTCAGTGAAGGTTTCAGGTGAGGGGGGAGTAGATGCACGTGGCCATATTTTTAAGTTATATTTGATTACCTTAAATACCAAAGCTTACATCCATTTCTCCACTCACTTAGATTAATTCCAGCTTATTTTTTTTTCAACATTTGCCAGAACAAAATAAAACTGCAATGTTTTCAGAAAGATCATTACACTTCTAAGTCAACCCGACTGCTAAGAAAATTATGTATTTTTAGACAGGCCAACTGCCAGGAGAAAAGAAAAAAAAAATCCCCCATAGGATTAACATTTGGAAACTTGTCTTTGATGAACGGGTCTAGCCTCCCTGTGTGCTAGGTGACTGAACAGACAGGGGTTTTGTGAGGGTCTAGGCAGTGATTCTTAACATTCCTAATGCTGCAGTCCTTCAGTACAGTTCCTCACGAGGTGGTGACTCCCAACCATTGCTACATCATAACTGGTTTTGCTACTGTTGTGAATTGTAATGTAAATATCTGATAGATATGCAACCCCTGGGGGTCGCCACCTACAGGTTGTGGACCACTGGTGTGGGGTGTGGTTTCAGCCTCTTGGCTGCGGTATGAGGGTGCACGATTTAAAACAGCATCCATGGGTTTGAAAGACTGGCCATTAGCGCAGCCGCAGTGCAAACCCAAACACGACTGGTTTATCTTGAGTGCCAGGGTCTTTGAAAGGCACATTTCTGTTAGAAGTTAGAATTTCGTGGTGTATGTAGCTACATATGTTGATGGTGTTTTGACACTTCTCAGATCTTTATTTTCTTTTCCACTTGTTGATAGAGCGGCTCATTGGAAGCCCCCTGCTGATTTAATTAGCAAATGCCAATTAGAATTACAGCTGGGTAGAGTTTGGTACAAGTGTGAAGCAATTGATCTCTTGGGAATGAAAATGTTTTGCTTTCATACTCTCCAGGGAAAACATACTTATAGCTGACTTCACAGTGCTCTGAAAACACATTACGTGGTAATGTGTGCTGCTAGGCTCACTTCGGCTTTCGGCCGTTCTCATCTGTTTGTGGCTGCTAACCATGGATGGTTCTCGCTGGATTCCTGGTCTTAACTGTCACCACCCTCACCGAGCCTTTGTCTCTCTGCACCTGGCCTTAGAAATGTGTGCTGTACCGTGCCAGTGCTGAGCTGGGTGACTCACAACCGCGTGCAGCTTCAGCTCTGGGGTGTTTGACACCCTCTTCTAGCACCCCCAGGCCCTGTACTCATTTGTACAACCCCTCCCACATGGATACACACAATTAAAAATAAAAATAAAATCTTAAGAAACAAAACAATGAGATCTCACAGAGGCCAGAATCCTCCTTCACCCTTCAGCTGTGGGAGCTGAGGAGCGCCTCCATCCCTGTGCATGCTCGGTTAGCCAGGGCGCAGGGGAGAGGCAGGAAGGTGCAGTGTGGAAGCTTCAGCGCTGTAAATGCAGGGATCATCTGTGATGCTTCATTTTCTCACACGCTGCACCATTTGTTTCTGTAATATAGAAAAGCAGGGAGCGGGCTGAATATTAAATGCGCGCTTGGCATTAAGAAGTGGGATTTATTACAGAATCTTCAAGTCAGTGAGATTCATGCTGAGGAGCCGAGTCGGGTGAATGAGTGAGTGGCTGGAGATTCAGCAGGGTGAAGGAATTCTCCAGTCATTGGTCATCAAGGATGGACCGACTGGGTTATGAACCATGTTCTGTTCTACGAAAAGAGGAATACAGGACTCCTATGTAGAACTTAAAGATGTTCATGACATGTAATAGGCTGGTCTTGGCTCATTTTTTAGAATATGGGCCATTTACTTGTTCACCTGCTTTGAATAGCATTGATCCACTTCCCTGTCTGACATTTCTTTCTTTGGTTTTGTGTTCTTAGAAAACCATATGTACTTGTTTGAAGGTAAAGATTATTCTAAAGAGCCCAGTAAGGAAGACAGAAAGTCATTTGAACAGCTGGTGAATCTTCAGAAAACTCTTCTAGAGAAAACGAGTCATGGGGGCCGGTCGCTCCGCAATAAAGACAGCGTAAGCGACACTGTTTTTCTATAAAACCATAAACTCCGGGGCCACATTGTTCTCTGTGGATGGGTTGTTAAGAAACAGGAGTGTGTTGACTGAATATAATAAGTGACTGACTTTTGTATAAAAACGGAAGTGTTCTAAAAGCATTGGTCAAGCCTGGGAGGGCTGAGAGATGGCTCACTGCTTAGGAGCCATTACGGTTCTCAGGAGGCCCCAGGTTCCCAGCACCTACATGGCGGCCCACATTCTTGTGTAACCCCAGTTCTGGGGGATCCAACGCTGTCTTCTGGACTCCGTAGACTCCTACACACACACACACACACACACACACACACACACACACACACACACACGTATGCATATATGCAAGTAAAGCACTTATACACATAAAATACAAAATAAATCTTTTTTTTTTTTTGAGACAGGGTTTCTCTGTAGCTTTGGAGCCTGTCCTGGAACTAGCTCTTGTAGACCAGGCTGGCCTTGAACTCAGAGAGATCCACCTGCCTCTGCCTCCCAAATGCTGGGATTAAAGGTGTGCACCACCACTGCCCAGCTAAAATAAATCTCTAAAAGACATTAAGGACTGACAAGATGTTTCAGTAGGGAAAGCACTTGTTATGCAAGCCTGACAACCTGAGTTTGATTCCTAGAACCTGTGGTAGAAGGGCAGAACTAACTCCCAATGGTTGTCCTCTGACCCCCTCACTTAAGCCATGACTGTTTCTCTCTGTCTCTCCCTCCCTCCCCCCACTCTCTCTCTCTCTCTCTCTCTCACACACACACACACAAATGACAAATAAAATAAAAACTTATCTAAAAACATTAAAAATTGAGCATAGTGATGCAAGCCTATAATCCCAGTACTTGGAACTGGAAGCAGGAGGATCAGGAGTTCAAGACCAGACTAGCTCCATAACAAGTTCAAGGCTAGCCTGGCATACATGAGACCCTGTCTCCAAACTTATATCAAGAAGTGAGTATGTGACTTCATGCAAGGAAAAGCAGCTCGCGGTCCTCTTGAGCCGCCCCTGTAGGGATCGCGTTGTTACAATAAAATAGCACATCTGCTATTGGCATTCATGATAGGTAAGAGGATGGCAGTCACAAATGTCACATGATGTTCCAGTGCCTGGCACTGCATGTATGTTCTCTAGAGCCGTCACTGGGTCTGAGCTGCTGAAACTGACCTGTTTCAAGGGGAATCGTGTGATGCATTTATAGACAGAGTTGTGTTAAAACTGTTTAAACTAAAACCGGCTTCCTACAGACTATGACTTCAATCAAGAAAGGA
Organism: Microtus pennsylvanicus; assembly: GCF_037038515.1. NCBI lineage: Eukaryota > Metazoa > Chordata > Mammalia > Rodentia > Cricetidae > Microtus > Microtus pennsylvanicus. Next base: position 116,607,593 of record NC_134585.1, read on the forward strand.
AGGTTAGCTGGAAGTACTTGTTCCTCATGAAATGACTGACTGCCTCACTAATGCATTGACTGAGTTTAGTGGCCATGGTGCCTGTGAGGGGTCATGTGAACCCGTAAATTACAGCGACATACTGTCAGTGCCCACCACACAGGCAGTGTGGAGATGTTTTGTTCCCCTTGCTTCTGCACAGAGTGCTTCAGAGGAAGCTTGCAGAGAAGCAGGCAGGCCCTGACCTTGCTGACTGTGAGTCTTTGCCTTCCTAAGGTTCTTATCCCAGGCCTGACAGAAGGGCCCATCAAAAGGAAGAAGATCCTGAGCCCAGAAGAGCTGGAAGAGAGACGGAAGAAAAGACAGGAAGCAGCAGCCAAGAGGAAGAGACTAATGGAGGAGAGGAAGAAGGAAAAAGAGGAGGCTGAGCACAGGAAGAAGTGTGTCTACTGTATACCAGGCTGGGGTCCCTACTGCTGGTGGGGCGTCTTGTGTAGTGAGCCCACAGCTGACATGGTTTTAAAGCCAGAAACCCGTGACCACTCCAGCAGTTCTTATGGTAGTCAGAGTGTATTTGTAAAGATTAAATTTTTACATTTAGTCCTCTGTGCCAAGGTAATGGTGCATTGCATTAAACAAGAATTTAATTACTTACCTATTTGTTTATTTTGTGTGTGCTACAAACTACGGCGCACACACATGGAGAGGTCAGAGGAGAACTTGCAGGAGCCCCTTCTCTCTCCTCACCCTATGGGTTCCTGGGATTGAACTCAGGTTCTCCGGCTCTGAGGCAAGCACTTTTACCTGCTGAGCCCTCTCGCTGGCCCTGGACTGGGAATTTAGAAAGGTTTTGTTGTAGCTGTGTGGTGAGGAATTGTTTAGTTGAGCAGCCCCTTCCAGCTGTGTTCTTACAAACAGGCTCCTTGTAAGCTTAGCAGGGTAGCAGTTAGGCCAGTCACTAAAACTTGCTTGTTTACACTTAAGTAGAAAACTTGGGTGGGGGCTGGGAGATGCCGTTCACAGTGCCACTTGTCACTGCCTGTGAATAGATGGCCCCAAGGGGTCATTAATTGCTTCCCTTTCTGGTCTGGTGAAGGATGGCCTGGTGGGAATCCAACAGTTACCAGTCCCCCTGCCTGCCCTCAGAAGACAGCGAGCCTGAGGACCTTGAGGACGGAGAAGATGAGACTTCTGGCGAGCTAGATGATGAAGACCTAGACTCAACCTCCATCAAGTATGTTAGCGGTGACGTCACCCACCCTCAGGCTGGTGTGGAGGATGCTGTCATTGTGCACTGTGTAGGTACGAAAGTGGGACCCTGGAAGGGTAAGGTCAGACATGACCTAAGAGTGATGACCTCAGGGCAGCATTGTATGGTCAAGGGGCGTGGCTTTTAGCTGTGAGGCTTGACTCTGTCCTTTACTGGCTTGAGTTATCCAACCTCTTTGGGCCGAAACTTCCTTACTTCATATGGGCTCTTGGTGTCAGCTTTATCTTCTGCAGAGTATATTTAAGAGGGTAAAATGAGGTGACGTTTGGAAAATAAATACATTCTCTGTGGAAAAGCAAAATTCCAAGTGTGTCCCCGCTTGTGATCATCACACTAACTCCCCTGGAATCCTCTTTCGTCTGCAGCCACGTGAGTGCCGTGCAGACGTCTGCTCCTCAGGGTGCTCTTCCCGGTCCCTGGGCAAAGCCTCTTCATCGTTTCTATCTTATCCTGTCCCGTTCTCCTTCACCGCGCATTTTGTCACCTGACATGATAACATATATTTGTTTATTTGACTATCTCAGTGCATTACAAAATTAGCTTCCTGGAGCAGGGACTTTTGTTATTGTTGCTCACTGGTATAAGCCTGGTGCTTTAGAGCAGTGCTTGACATGTAAGATGCATGAGCCAATATGTGTAGAATAAATGAGTATAAATACAAGGTTTAACCGGCTGTGCTGGTTCCAGCTTGAATTGAGTCCTACGTTTCCTCCTCCTCACTGTGTATGGGCGTGTGTGCTTAGGCCTTCCGGCGCCCACTCCACTGCGTCCGTCTCCTCTGTAATCTCCGCCCCGCGTCTCACCTCCAGTAGGTCTAGACACCTGTAGGTTCTTGCTGAACGCTTCATTTCTGAGATTCCTATTCCGACTCTTTCTGACACAATGGCCAAGTACACCGTCTGGAATATTTCTAGGAGATTAGATAGATTTCCTTCTCTAAGAAGTCATTCCCCCACAAGCCTGTCTTGTGTGCCTTTGGACTGGACTTGCCTCCTGTCAACCAAAGCTTTCTCTCTCTCATCAGATGATTCTGGCCGCTGGGGCAGAGGAGGCTTGTTCACGGCTCTGGAGGCACGATCAGCCGAACCAAGAAAAATCTATGAGCTGGCTGGGAAAATGAAAGGTAAGAAGCGAAGAGACGAGAGGGTCAAGGACAGCATAGGACAAAATCCTGCGTCTGATGGGTTAGCAAGCCCTGCAGGATAGAGAAGAGCTGGCTGAGGCCTGGCTTCTGCTGTCATCAGTGTAACTCTGAGGCAGATCTTCCTTGGTGTCCATAGACCGCATGCATAATTTGTGGCTGACATTTTCCCCACCTTCTTTGGGGCTGTAATAAGGAAAGTGGATTCAAGTTGTCTCTTTGTCACACTCGCCATTCCCAGCGCTCGATGACTAGAGAGGATCTAGGCAGTTCCTGCACAGCCCCAGACAGCCCAGGGTGGAGCTGTTGTCCCAGGGGAAGAGGGAAGTTAAGCTTAAAAGAAAGGTTAGCCACATCATGATACCATCCGGGAATAGTCTTCTGGATTGGGAGAACAGTGCAGCAGGATGCGGGTGTTTTAGGATGCCTTAAAAGATTAGGGCACGGGAGATATTTATCATTTTTGTTTGAACAAAAAAATTCAAATTGCTCTGTGAAGCCCAGCACTAAATCGGCCCATTTGTCTAGAGCATCAGCTTGATTTGATTTGGTGGTGAGGAGATATACGGATAGAAACAGTAGAGTGCAGCGTGTGAGTGATTTAAGACAAACAGGAGACTCCTAAGGAAGCTCCGGCTCAGAGCGCAGCACCGCGATGCCACAGGGGTACTAGGCTGGTAACGTGTGAGGACCACTGAGTTCAGAAAATGCAGGAAGGCCGTAGATGAGTCCCGGGCCAAGATGAGGACAGGTTGGGAGACGGAAAACAGCCATGAGAAATTCAGAGGGCGAGGGAGTGCTAAACCCGATTGGAACAAGCCATGGTGGCCCACACCTAAAGTCCTGACGTTGGGGGAGGAAGACAGGAGGATTGCTGCAAGTTCAGGATAGGATGATACAGAGTGAAATCATATTTCAAAAGGCAAGAAAATAGCAAAAATGTGATTGGATTTAGACAATGAACACATAAGGAAGATTGGGAATAGCCCTTCAGTGATGTTAATGATCCTTTGTCTCAATTTAAAACCTCAGACTTGAGTTTGGGAGGTGTCCTTTTGTTTCCCATTGATGATAAAGAATCAAGAGAGAAAGGACAAGATTTGGTAAGTAAAAACCTGTCACCTATCAGAACGAACGCTTCCCTTGAAAGCCCCGTCTACCCCTCAGGTGCTCGCTGCCCAGTCTTTGTCTTAGCGCAGTTAGGGCTACCACACCTGTGCCACAAACATTGCAAGTGTTGCTGGAGACTTCATGACCACAAGAGGCAACAGTGGGTTTGGCTTCTGTAAGTGGCTTTTCTTCTCAGCTTGTGCATGATCAGCCACCCTCTCTCCATGTCCTCACAGTCTGTCATCTGGGGGTGCACATCCTTGATGTCTTTCTTTGTATGTGTGTGTGTATGTGTGTGTGTATGTGTGTGTGGATGTGTGTGTGTGTGTGTGTGTGCATGTGTGTATATGTGTGTGTATGTGTGTGTGTGTATATGTGTGTGTATGTGTGTGTGCATGTGTGTATATGTGTGTGTATGTGTGTGCATGTGTGTATGTGTGTGTGTATATGTGTGTGTATGTGTGTGTATGTGTGTGTATGTATGTGTGTGTGTGTGTACACCCATGCAAGTGCATGTGCGTGTGCATGTGGAAGCCAGAGATCAACCTCCTGTGTCTCGGGCCACCCCCGCCTTGTTCGGTTCAGACTGGATCTCTGTCCTGGATCTCACCAGTAAGCCCTGGGATCCAGCTATCTTCAGCGCCCCTATTTGGGATCGCAAGTGCATGCCACTGCACCCAGCTTTTTATGTGGGTTTGGGTCTGTGTATTTGAACCCAAGTACTCTCTGTCCTGAGCCATCTTTCTTGTCTTTCAAGGAAGTTTTCCTCCACCTCCAAAGTTTCCTCTTAAAAGTACGAGTATAAGCTTGGATTAGTACCCAACCTCATTATAACTTAATCTCATAAAGACCGTCCATATGTAGTCACAACTTAGGTTCCAAGGGTTTGGCATTTCAACATAGCAGTTGGGGAAGGGACATGATCCATCCTCAACAGACAGGTAAATCAGGCCACTTCTGCAGGGCTTTTCCAGTGCCTCAAACACCGCCTTGCTCTTTCCCTGTGGCCTAAACAGTAGGCCCTTCATGTACAGGCATAATTTTTTTAATCATTTGTGTCAATTTAATTTTTATACATTCTTTATTTTGTGCTGTGCGAGTGTGCTTGCCTGTGCGTGTGTGTTGGGTGAGAGGACTTGCAGGTGTCTGTTCTCTCTCTCCTCCATGGGGGTCCTGGAGATCCAACTCGGGGTGTAGGCTTGGCAGCCAGCCCCCTCTGTTTCTTTTTATCATTAGTACTCCACACGGTGCTGGCTCATAGAATATGCCCGAAAACATTTTCTGAGGAGAATAAGAAAATATGATGCAAGATTCTGGAGCTTCATCATTTGTGTTTATACGAAAATTTGTGTGAAGGATTATACTTTCTAGCCGGCAGAGTGCAGGAAGCAACCCACACCTCCCCTGCTTTGCATCTTAAAGATTTCCTGCGTGCCTGTCGTTTGGAGTGTCTGTAGTGAGTTTTATTTTTTACCACATCCTACCTGATTGTCTCTGAGGCCCAAACCGATATTTGGATTTCGAGCCAGATCATTGCTGACTTAGAAAAAGCATTAGAAAGTGAGGCTAAAGACCTGGTGGTCTGTGTGGCTAACACTGAAGTGTTTTCTGCTTCCTCCGTGATTCCTACGACATTGCACAGAGTGTCTGTGCATAAGGAACAGAGTCGAGTGACTCTGGAGGCTGCGAGTGTGGCAGTGTCAGGACACTTGCTTAGCTTGCACTGGGTCCTAGGTTTGATCCCCAGGGCTGCTAAAGAAAGTGGGGTGCTCGCAGTGTATAGCAGCATGCCTGGGTGGGGTCCCATTGCTTTGACCTCAGCAGTTCCCTCGAGGACCTGTGGGAGACTTGGGGACACTGTCTTCATAGGCTGTTAGGATGGGATGACTCTTGGCCTGGGGGTGTGGAGTTGCTGAGCACCAGCTAGAGGGCTGGAATGTAGGATGCCTGTCATCATATCAGCTGAGATTCGGAACAGTCCTCTTTTCCCTGGAGAGCATCTAGGAAAGTCTGTGTCTCCTCCCTGGCCCGCTCACTTGCTGGCAGTGTGACTGCCTTGTACATGTCAGTTCTTTACCGGTTGTTCTTTCTAGTTGGCCTTGATTGTGGCTCAGCACCGCGATAGCTCCAATGTCCTGTCTGGCATTAAGATGGTGGCCCTAGAAGATGGCCTCAAGAAGGTATTTTTAGCAGCAAAGAAAAAGAAAGGTGAGCCCTTCCTTCTGTGCCGAGGATGAGAAAAATTTCTGTCCAGATGTGTGCTGTGACTTTTGAAGGGAGGCAGTAAATGCTAAGAGTCCCCTTGGTTGCGGGGTAAAAGCGGGCCTCGCCCACATCACTTTGTGCCCACGTAGCCTTTTCCTTGTGTACTGTGCCTATCCAATGGGCATCGCTCTCATCGTACAGATTCAGAGGCGTTCCTCGGCTTCCCTGTCACACACTGTAACTGACAGTTCTTTTCTGCAAGACTTTAGTCTGTCCAAGCCCGATGTACCTCAGCGTTTGTGGAATTTCTTGACTTTTTGGAGACTTTATGCTTGTTTTAATTTATGATTCACCCACCAGTCACAATCTGTCCATCATCATATCTGCTCACTTCTAGAACCCGTGGGCTCTTGTCTCCCACAGAAAAGCTTACTTTTCCCTCGTTTGTTTCCTCCCCTGAACATTTTTGACATTGTAATTATATACTTTGCATGAAGACATCAATAATTATTCTCTTCTGTATGTAATTTTCACTGATTATCATAATCTTTTCAATAGCAAGTGTTCATCTTCCACGCATCGGACACGCCACAAAGGGTTTTAACTGGTACGGGACTGAAAGACTTATTCGGAAACATTTGGCTGCAAGAGGCATCCCAACTTACATGTATCCTTTGTGATCTGAATAGTGTGCTCGCCAACAGAGGAGGAGAACTGTGTGTGTTTCCTGACACTGCTCTTAGTCCGAGGCTAAGTCTTGCGTTGTGTTCCTCTCTCTGACACAACTAAGAATCACTTTCTAGCTTGTATATTCCAGAGATGCCTAGAAGTAGATTAAGATAAGGCTCAGCAGACAAAGATGCTCACTGCCAAGACTGATGGCCTGAGCTCAGTCCCCAGAATCCACATGGTGGAAGGAGAGAACCGACTCCTGCAAGTTATCTTCTGACCTGCACGTGCGGACACATGCACACATACACACACGCCAGCGCGTGCGCATGCGCTCACACACACACACACACACACACACAAATGAATATACTTAATAAGAATTTACCATTAAAAAGGGATATATGAGAGCTGGGTGTGGTGGCGCATACCTTTAATCCTAGCGTTCAGGAGGCAGAGGCAGGTGGGTCTCTGAGTCCTAGGCCAGCCTGATTTACAGAGTAAGTTCCAGGACAGCCAGGCTACACAGAGAAACCCTGTCTTGAAACCACTCCTCCCTGCAAAAAAAGAAAGACAGGCTGGGCATGGTGGCTCACGCCTTTAATCCCAGTACTTGGGAGGCAGAGGCAGGTGGGTCTCTGAATCCCAGGTGAGCCTGATCTACAGAGTGAGTTCCAGGACAGCCATTTCAGAGAAACCCTGTCTTGAACAATAGATGGTGATGGTGATGATTACAAGATAAAAGGGTAGCAAGGAGGAGCTCACTGAACAACTGCCGTTTGATAGCATATCGTCTTGCCTCTTCTCTCGAGACCCTTCAGGTCTGTGGTGGAGGCCGGGCTCTAAGAACTTCATTCTGTTCACTACAATGGGTTAACTTAAACAAGTGAAATTTTTTTTTTTATTTTAGAGCCTTTTTGAGGTATTCTTCTTTGTGTTTTGTTTAAATTATAGGTTGTGGGGATTGACCCTGGGTCCCAGAGATGCTGGGACAGCACACTCCACTGGGCTCCCCCTGCTCCCTTGTGGAGCACACTTCAGAGACACTGAACCCACTGTGAGCCTAATTTACATTACATCTACATTTACATTTGCTGAACTGATTTTTTTTTTCAAGACCTGGCTCTATAAATGAGCATTTTTGAGCTGTAACTGCACCTAGAATGGCTAGGAGCTGTGATGTAACCTCCAGGCTCTATGTACAGAAGCTGCATCTTTTTACCTCAGTCCTCCCTGAACTATGTGCACCCCATGTGGTCTCTGAAGCATTTATGGCCCTGTAAAGCTGTAATAAAGAAGTCACATTTTATGTGCTTGCATAATGTCAAGAATTTTAGTACATCACATAACAATGACAGTCACACGTTCTAACAATAGTAGAAGTCTTTCTAATGTGAAGAAAGGCCGTTAAGATGTAGGACCTGTAGAGTGTTTTGCAGTGCTTACCTGAAAACCAGAATTGGTAAAGTTAAGAGTGATGAGCTGTCTTCCTTAAGCATCTTTGCAGATACTACTTTCCTAGAAGTAAGGCTGCTGCCTGCCATTCACAGTCTGCATCCCCCTCCGCAGCACCGCTGGTTCCTTAGCAACCAGCCCAGCATCAGCATTGGATCCAGTTTTCAGCGACCGGCTAGAAAATCCATGCCCCAGAGTGACTGTTAGTTTTCAGGGAAAACGCCGCCTTTGGCTGGAACCTCAGGGATAGTCTTCATGGAATTTGAATTTTGTTCCCCTGGAATTGTTACTGTGATACAGTCCTTGTAATATGGATATGCATAGCTTATCTGGGGAAGCCCTCTGACTTCAGATTGTATAGCTTTGTATAAAAATAAATTTTCTGCCATTAATAGTTCCATTGTTTGTTTGTTTGTTTCCCCCTGAGTCTAGTTTTCTGACCCGCCACCAGACTGATTTACAGAAGGAAGGACTGGCTGTGTGATTAAGGAGCACTCAGTGATGACAGGCAGGGAGGCCCTGGGGGAAGAAGCCATCTCAGTCAGCTCCTGCCTTCAAAGATAGCACTGGGGTGGAGGACAGGCTCCTCATCGACACCAAAGGGATTCCCCTGCCTTCTTTACGCAGTCTTGGGATCTTGAAGAAAGCCTAAGGAGCTGGAGAGATGGCCAGGTGATTAAGAGCACTGACTACTCTTTCAGAAGACTGGGGCTTCATTCCCAGAACCTACCTACTATCTCATATTTGTCTGTAACTCCAGTTCCAGGGGATCCAATTCCCTTTTCTGATCTCCTTGGACACCAAGCACATGTGAGGCGTGTGTAGACATATATTCAGGCAAAATATCCATACACATAAAACAACAATTGTAAAAGTAGCATAAGTTGAGGCAATTACTAAAGGAGTGCCACACACAGAAGAAAAGGACAGTTTCATGCATGAGAACATAGAAAAGAGTATACATCACATGAGAAGAATGACCAGAAGACAGATGGGAAGAAATCACATCCAACACAGCCAATGAGAAAGCCCCCAACACTAGCAGGAGCAGAACTACCAATAAGCCAGAAAACCTGAACAAGCAACATGAGGACCATCAGTTATCACAATCCTCTCTCAGTGGTGACCTTGACTACAAATACCCTTAACCCACAAAAGACACTGACTGGATTGGAAAAACTAAATCCAACGACTCCATCCTCAAGGCTAAACTTAGAAAATACACAAATACTAAGAGATTGAACAATACGCTTTTGAATGAAGAGTGGGTTGTTGAAGAAATTGAGAGAATTCTGAAAATCAAACGAACACACGATCTACCAGAACTTCTGGGATGTAGCCAAGTCAGTCCCAAGAGAGAAGTTTAGGGCTATAGGATGATCAGAGAGATTTCAAACAACCTAGTGATAGACCTCAGGCTCTAGTAACGATTACTGCGGAAATGAATGAAAGAGAATAAATGCATTAGAATTAACCAAAGAGCTGTTTCTTTGAAAATTAAATGAGTGACAGACTCAGAGCTAAACTAACCAAAAGAAAGATGAGACCAAAATGAATAAATTTAGAGGTGAAAGGGGAATTGTGGGCTTGGGAAATGGCTTGGTAAGCGCTTGTTCTCCAAGCGTGAGAACCTGAGCTCAGATCCTCAGCAGCCAGGTAGGATGGCAGACACAGCTGAACATGCCAGTACCTGGGGTGTGGAGACAAGCAGATCCAGAGAGCTCACCGGCCAGCCCATCTAGCTCAGAATGCTTTAGCATCAATGAGAAACCCTGTCTCAGTGGCTACTCAGTGCCCTGTTCTAACCTTCATGTGCGCATGCACACACCTTTACACTCACACACTTTGCTAAGATTCCTTCCCAGGGGAAAGTAAACAGTGTCTAACCTTCCCCCTAAGGTTCCAGTAACACACAGGTACAATTACATTCTAGGAAACGAGTGAGTCTATGGGTTTATAGGGCATAGAATATACCTAACCAAGGCGGGGAAATACCCCTCTAATGAGAATATTAAGACACTGAAAAAAGAAAGTGAAGGAGACACTAGATCAGTGGTTTTCAACACGGGGGTCACAGCCCCTTTAGGGATCGCATATTAAATATCCTGCATATCAGATAGTTTCTTTATGATGCATAATAATCGCAAAATTACAGTTAGGCAGTAGTAGTGAAATAATTTTATGGTTGGGGGTCACCACGGCCTGAGGAACTGTATTAAAGGAGTGTAGCATTAGGAAGATTGAGAACACTGCTCTAAAACAGACTATACATGAGAATGTCATAAGGAATCCTGTTGCTTTAGATGCTAATTAAGAAAAAAATTTTTAAAAATCTATCTTCATGGTTTACCAGTCATTAGAGCTTCAAATTTATCTGAGTACACTCCCCTAGATTTTTGAAAAAACATTATTTTAATTTATTTCTTGAGAACTTCATGTATGTATACAGTGAATTATGATTATATCTACCTATTGTTTTTCCCCTCCAACTCTCCTGGACCCTTTCAACACATCTCCCTCCCAACTTAATGTTCTTTTCTTCTTAATGTCCCTTAGAACCCACTTAGTGATATCCATATGTGCATAGGAAATGGGCATCGGGTCATCCACCGGAGCAGGGGCAACCTACTACTGGTCACACCTGGTTGACCAGCCTGACTTCATTTTAAGATTAGAAACCATCTTATTACAAGGTCAAAACACGTTCATTCCTGTTTGCTGTAAAATTTGGATTTGAATAGGCCTTGACCCATTTTCTGGAATTTGGCATGTTCCATGGCCTATCCCCTAACCTCCACCCTGATAAGAGAAAATCTGCTCAATAATTTTGAAATGTTCAGCCAAGTTCCAATCTTACCAAAATTCCTCTGGAGCTCCCCAAATAACCCTTGAACTTCCCTAGTCTTGCAGCTATTTTGATCTGCACAAACCCCACTGTCTCCTGTGGTCAATGCTGTTTTCTCAAACCTCACCTTAGGGAGATAGCCCTGTCTGACAGAAAATAAAGCTTGCATAATTTGACAAAAGAATTTGGGTCATGGTTTTCAGTGGGATTAACACACCCTCAAGGAGCAATGGCTCTCCCTCTCCCAGCAGTCATCAACTGCCAACAGCTTCTCAGCTGCGGTGAGTCTTCATTACCCCCTTCCTCCTCCATGCTGGAATTCTGACTCTCTCCATCTTTTGCAGGTCATGTGTAGGGAACTACAGCTGCTTTGAGTGCACGACTTCCCGTGGCCATGCCGTGTTCTAATGACAGCATTTCACAGCGCTTCTTATTTTCCAGCTGCTAGGTTCCTTCTGTCCCCTCTTCCTGAGCCTCTGGGGTGGGGCTGATATTTATGCCTCCATTTAGGGCTCAATCCTCATCAGTCACTTACTCTCAGCACCTTAAGCAGTTATTTGTCTCTGCATTAGCCATTGCCCACTGCAAAAAAGTTCTCTAAATAAGGCTCAGAGTAGCATAGATCTATCTTCATCCACATACCATTTGACAACATGACCATTTAGCAAAATAACAACAGTAGGTTCTCCACTAGGACCCAGGACTTCCCAAACCATGGACTTTTGACCAGCCTTACAATATTGTGTATGGTTTCCCTCCTTTGGAGCAGTTCTCAACTGCAATCAGAAAAGCAGCTTGGTTACCCCTATAACTTTGATGTCACTATTACACTAGTAGCCCCATCTTGCTGAGCAGGTTGTTGTTGTTGAATATAAGGCCCAGTGCTAGCTAAGACCACTGATATCCTTTCTCCTCCTGTGGCCTGTAGAACACCTCCCAGTAGTATGAAAACTACTAAACTTACCAATCAGTTCAAGATTGATTTCTTTACGCCATGTAACCAAAGTTGGTGGTGTCTTCAGCAGTAAGATCTAACTCTCTAGTTATCATGGGCAGCTAAGACTAATGGCGATAACTTGTTTTGGAGACCTAGGATGCCTCCCTGACTAATAACTCACAGGGATAGATCCCATGCCTGGCACTGAGATTTTCATTTAATAACCCGTCTTCTGGGAGCAGCTCTGTTCACATCTGCAGGGTACTTCTGTTTAAACTCATGTGTGCAAATGTGTGCATGCGAGTGTGTGCACGTGTGTGTGTGTGCATAATATCAGTCTTCATTAACCCACTCCCTACCCCATCCTCTGTCCCATCTCCTCAGCCCTATCCCACTTAAACCTTTAATCCCCAGGATTCTTTGTTCTCTCTTCCATATCCCATGCATTCTATCTCCTATTTTTAAGAAAACAATCTCCCCCAACCATATTATGCATCTATTCTCTATTTACAATTATAGAAAAAATGTTACTCATCTTTAGTGAATCTTCTATAAGACACCGCCATTCTCTCATTTTTACATTTTATTGGTTTGACATTTCTTATTGTAATACTGTGTGCAGCGATGCTGGTTCCCAGCTGGTACTCTGTACAGTCATACTATTTGTTAAAATTAAAATTTCCACACCAGTTAGTAAAGGCTGAAGCACAGCCTCCTGGGAGTCCTTATAGACTTATAGTCCATAGTGAAATAAATGTGCACTGTTGCATACCACTGGAATTTGCTGTTGTTTGCTATGGAGCAAAAGATGACTAACACAGACAGCGAGAAAACAGACATTTCGCTGCAGCACTTATAGATGTTAGGTATAATCAAAACGGGATCTCTGGTTGGGCAACTGGGATCACACCTGTAATCTCAGTACTCAGGAGATAGCATCATGAGCTCAAATTCAGACTTAGCTACCAAGTGAAACACTGGCTCAGAGAGGGAGAGAAGGAGAGAAAGAGAGAGAGAGAGAGAGAGAGAGAGAGAGAGAGAGAGAGAGAGAGAGAGAGAGAGAGGGAGAAAGAGAGAGAGAGAGAGAATGAGGGCGAGCAGAAAGAGAGAGGGAGCTAGAGGAATATCCAGTTATCCCAGAAGCATAACATGGCTTAGACATACTTTGGGTTTGGATTATCACCGATGAAAAACTGCACAGGTATCAGACATCACTGCATTAGATGGGAAGCCACTGTTCTTATACAGTACTAATGCTCACAGCAGGGTACAGGAGTTAGAAAATGGTAACCACAGAAAGTAAAATTCATAGCAAAACATAAGGAATATCGCCTCACATTTACAAAAAGTGTAAGATATATCTAATTATTATTAGCATTTTGTATGTATAACTGTGGGTTTAAGTAGGTTTATCATCATATGATACTGTAGTTGGCTCTTTGACTACTAATATACCCGAGGGACAAATTGTATTATCACCGTAGGTTTCGAAAAGGACTTCAACAAACTAGGAATCATTTCTTATTTTTAAAATAAACATGAATCCTAAATGAAATAAAATAAAAACACCTTGCTGCTATTAACATTTTTGCTGAGGAAGTTTTAAAGCCGCTTCCATTATATCAGGAACAAAACAAAGAAACCTATGAATAGTCCTCCATCCCCTGTGATTTTATACCATCCTGGAGGTTTCAGCTGATGTAAAAGGAAAGAAAAAATTAGAGACATAAGGATCACAAAGACACAAAATGATCTCTTTGTAAAAGGAGAATCATTTTTATGTCTATTGTGAGATTCAGCAAAGGAGAAAATTTTTACATTGTTGAATAGCAGGGCTCCCTCTAGGAGAAGAGAGTTACAAGCATGGATGAAAAGGAACCTCACAACCTTAGACTGGAATTAGAAGTGTCTAGGTGAGTTTACAGGGTTTTTATTATTAAGTTTTTAGGTGTTTAATTATGGCACTGTGATATATATGACATCACTCCTTGTTCTCATTTGTTTTCTTTCCCCACCTCCCTCCCCCATATCCACTTTCTTCTAGTTACTTTACTTTCTTCTTTTATTCTCTGTGAGTGGGAATGGCCCCCATAGGCTCAGACATTTGAATATTTGGTCCCAGTCAGTGGAACTCTTTGGGAAGGATGAGGAGGTGTGGACTTGAAGGAGGAGGTACATCGCTGGAAGTGGCTGTGAGGTTTCAAAAGCCCACACCAGGCCCAGTTAGTTCCCCCTGCTTTCTACTCGCAGGTGCTTTGTAATCTCTCAGATGCTGTTCCAGCGCCATGCCTGCCTGCCTGCTGCCATTTTCCTGGCTGTAATGGTCATAAACTCATCCACTGGATTGCACTGATTCTTTAATACAGTTCCTCATGGTGTGATGACCCCCAACCATAAAATTATTTTGTTTCTACTTTATAACTGTAATTTTGCAGCTGCTATGAATTGTAATGTAATTGTCTGCTGTGTGATCCCAAAGGGGTTATGACCACATATTGAGAACCACTGGTTTAGAGAATGATGGAATTCCCAAAGAGTTTTAACTTGTGTTTCTCCGGTGGCTAAGAGTATTGAACGGGTTTTTAAATATTTATTAGCCACTTGCATTTCTTTGTGGAGAATTGGCTATTTAATTCGTAAGACCACTTACTGATGGTGATTTGTTTTTTGCAGTTCTTTATATATCCTGGACATCAGCTTCCTGTCTGGTAGTAGTTGGCAGAGATATCTTCCCTTTCTATAGATTGTCTCTTCACTAGAGGGATGGCTTTCCTTGCTGCTAGGGGCATCTTCATTTCACTAGGGGGATGGCTTCCCTTGCTGCTAGGAGAATCTTCATTACACTAGGGGTATGGCTTCCCTTGCTGCTAGAAGCATCTTCATTTTATGCAATCCCATTTGTCAATCTGGGGCAGGGGCTTTCCTATAGCATTGGAGTCCTGTTCAGAAAAATCCTATCCTGTGCCCATATCATGACATGTTCCCACATGCAGTTTCAAGTCTGACATTAAAGTCTTTGATCAATTTTGAATTGGTTTTTCTGCAGGGTAAGAGATATGAGTTTGTTTCATTCATATCTACATTTGGAAATCCAGTTGTCCCAGCACCATTTACGGAGGAAGCTGCATCTTACATTTATATATTTGACAGCTTTGGAAACAAAACTGAGGTTGTTATAGCTGTGTGGGCTCATTTCTGGATCTTCTCCTCAACTGGCAAATGTGTCTCTTTGTGCCGGCGTCCTATCACGGCTCTACAATATGATTTGGACTTGGATATTATTCCTTCTGTAGCTTTGGTTTTTTTCTGCTAATGATTGCTTTAGCTATTTGGGGGCTTTTAAATTCATAGTTTGAAAATATTTATACATTTGATTTTGAATTATATACATAAAATTGAAATGTATGTAAAACTGTAACATTGCCTCAGCATTGTGAGGCCTATAAATAATGTATTAACAGTGAATAACTGTAGAGCTCAAATTTTGGTTTCTAAATATTCTCCACTCAAAGCCTCCAGAAGACAATTTGAAATAGCTCCCAATGACCACAGTCTGAATTTGGGCATCAAAATAAATAGTAGTAGCTAAGGATATATCCTACTTAAAAAATGTTCCCCTTTTTTTTTGAGCCACCAATGATAGATGAACTATAGAAAGATTCCTTCAGAAACATTTCTGTTTCTGAAACAAAAAAAAACATCGTTTTTTGAAAATCATATAAATAAGCAAATCAAGCATAAATTAAAAATGGCACATAGCAAGTTCCAGGTCAACCAGGGCTCCATAGTGAGACCTTATCTCAAAAATAATCATCCATTGCCATCAAAACTAGTCATTTCAAATTTTAAAAGGAACAGCAAATAAAATTATCTACCAATGAAATTACCATAATTACTTATTAGTTACAAATCAGGAAATGACAATTTTACAGCTTAATAATCTAGCAGGCATCATGATTGTCACACAGGATCAGCAAGGGAAGGAGAGCCGAGGTGTTGCTAAGCATCACAGACGAATGCTTTCCAAACTTAAGGCTGGGAAATTCTTAGAGCAGGAAGAGAGACATAAGGTGCCTTGAGGAGAGCTGTCATACAAACTGCACCACCAACCCACAACGACAGGAGTCTTCTTGTCTTATGTTCCTCCCAAATCTTCCCCCCATGATGTCTGTCCTAGGGCTTTAACTACAGCCTTGGCACTTTGTAGAGCATCCTAAGAAGGAAGTCGCAACTGAGAGATTGTTCAGATAACACTTGCCTTTGGGCATGTCTCTGGGGGAAAATGTCTTGGACACTGGAGGACCTAGATCATGTGACAGCATCCATTTCATGGGCCCAAGGTCCTGAGACTATAAAAAGCTAGCTAACCATGAGCCTGTGTGAAAGACAGCTATACAGCATTCCCGCCACAAGTTCCCACCCTGATCCCCCTTGCTGATGGACTGGAACCTGTAATATGAAAAGGCCCTTCCCTCCCGTAAGTTGCTCTCAGTCATGGTATTCATCACAACCACAGAAGGAAGCTCGGATAATAGCAGAGGAGCACAGGCTAGTTTCAGAAGAGCAGGGCACATAAACAACACTCTGACGAGGGACCAGAAGTCAGAGGAAAGGAAGAAAATACAACACTCAGAGAGGGCCATTTATTACCACAACTAGCCAAAAAAGACAAATAACAGTTCGAACACATAAACAATACCTCCAAATATTAAAATAAAAATGTCGTGAGGTAAACCCAAAAGAGACCAAAACACGGGCACTCTTAAAGCCGAAAACAAAGTCTTTATTGCCAGTCAACAGACGCACAGGGAACTTGCCCACACCATGCAGCCCCAAGCCTGACAGCTCTTTTCCTTTTATGCACGAAAACTACATCTGGGTTGTCACACTTCAGTTAGCATCCAAGTCATCCACTTCAGCAACACCTCAGGTACTTCTGCATCGCTCGTTGTCCCTGAGTGCTAGCTATACTGGGCTATACTGGGCTAAAATAAAAACCCTCCTTCATTTGCTTTGGTCATATGCCTTTCACAGCAACAAGAAACACAAGTAACATATAAAATTGATTGTTGCTGTGATAAACACGATCATGTGGTTCTGAGGCCTTTTCAACACATTCGATGAGGCATATGGTAGAGTTTGTAGCATTGGAATGAACAGTCCTAAGAAGCCATAAGCATTGTGCCATTCTGGAGAGGCTGGGAAGGTCAGAATACAGAGAGACATGCAGACACTGGAGGCTTGGATGCTGATACTTCCGAGGGAAATAAGGATTCCCTCAGGAACTAAGCTATGGAGGCACTCATGTGACATTCTGGTAAAGCATCTGGCTACCTTCCACCTGTGTTCGGAGATCTTGAGTGAGGCCCAATTAAAAAGTAATGGATTAGTTTGTTTGGTGGAGGAAGTCCTAAGATAAGAGAGCATTCAAGCTGTGTCTTGGTCAGTTCTCGTTGCTCTTAACCAGGCCATCAGGGAGAGAGCAAGTGGAGGAAAAGCATATGAAAAAATATGCCTCACTAAAGAGAAACTGCCATTCTACACTGAGACCACAGGAAAGGTAAGCCCAAAACTACTAAAGACTCCATCTATTGAAAACCCAAATTTATTTGAAGGGAAAGAATCTCAACTGAGTCTGCCGCTTAAAGTTTCCTGATTGTTTAGTCAGCTTTCCATCAACTTGACACAGGCTATAGTCATCTGGAAAGAGGAACTCCCAGTTGAGAATGTGTCTCCGTGAGATTGGCCCATAGACGGATCTGTTAAGCATTTTTTGATTACTGAGTGATGAGGGAGGGTCCAGCCCACATTGGGAGTGTTATCCCTGGGCAGGTAAGCCTGCATGGATAAGAAAGCAGGCTGAGAAAATGATGAAGAGCAAGCCAGCAAGCAGTGTTCCCACACGGTCTCTGCATCAGTTCCTACCTACAGGTTTCTGCCTAGAGTTCCTGTCCTGACATCTTTTTTTTTAAAATATTTATTTATTTATTATGTATACGATATTCTGTCTGCGTGTATGCCTGCAGGCCAGAAGAGGGCACCAGCTCTCATTACAGATGGTTGTGGGCTACCATATGGTTGCTGGGAATTGAACTCAGGACCTTTGGAAGAGCAGGCAATGCTCTTAACCACTGAGCCATCTCTCCAGCCCCCTGTCCTGACATCTTGATTTCAGCTACAGACCATGACCTGAGAGTTATCAGATGAAACAAACTATTACTCAAGCTGCTTTTGGTCATGTTGTTTTATCACAGCAATAAAGCCCCAACTAAAACACTGACTAAAAACAACTCCTAGAGAGTGGCTTCCCCAGGTCAGCAAACAAAACCACGACAGTTATGGTCCAAAGGAGCCAGACTTCCACCCTGAGCTGGCAGCAGAACTGGCCTTGTGATCCACATGATTTTATAGACAAGGAGATCCTGGAGGCTTGATCATGAAGGTGGTGTGTGACAGGCTTGGAGACCTGCATGGAGTCCTTGAGAAGCCACTGTGTGACAATGAAGCCTAAGTTGCGATGGAAACCCTATGATATCGGAGATGCCAGAATCATGTAATATCTGCTGAAGGAACCTGCAAGAAACAGAGTGACCCAAGAGAGGCTACGTGTGTTATAGGAGAAATAGTGGGGACAGCAGGAGAGCCCTGGTCCATGGGAGCCCAGATGCTTCCATCAGGAGTTCCGGATGACAGACCCTGCTGAGGTTCAGGCTTGCTTCAGTCTCATCTTTCCTAGTTATGGCCCATTCCTCTCTTTAGGAACTGGAGCGTTTACTCTGTGGCATATATATTCTTTAGGAGACTTCCAGAGTCTCAAAAGAGACTTTGCACTAACATTTTTGAATTGTATTGGAACCGGTACAGACTATGGAGACTTTTGAAGTTAGACTGAAGACGTTTTGCATTGTGAATTATCCCCGACCCTATGAGGACAAAGAGTAGAAAGTCGTGGCTTAAGAGCAATATACTTTGGTTTAAAGTTGACAGGGAGCAGTAGTGATTGTCATCTTGACAGGAGTTAATATCCCTTAGGAAGCAAGCCTCTGGGGATGTCTATGCAGATGTTTCTAGATTAGCATCTTTGGGGTGAGAAGTCCCACACTAGTGTGTGTTTGTGGTTTGTGTGGACTGGGGTCCTGGACTGAACAGCAGGGAGAAGACAAGCTCAGCTTATCTCTCTGCTTCCTGCTGTGGATGGAATGCGCAGGGCAGTTCTTGCTGCCATGGCTTCCCACCATGACGTACTGGATCTTCAAGCTGTAAATCAGAGTAAACTTTTCCTTCCTAGAGCTGCTTTTGTGGGGCATTTGTCAGAGCAATGAGAAAAGTAACTAATACAGATGGGAAAAAAACAATGTAAGACTATTCTAGAATTGTATTTTCAATTTGAGAGCTATAGATAAATCTTCTCAACGCCCAAAGAAAAAGATGAGAGTCTTTTTCTTTGTGTTCTGTTTTGCTTTGACACACTCTCACTATGCTGCCTAGGCTGGTCTCGAACTTGAGAGGTCACCTCCCCCACCTCCTTAGATCTGGGACTACAGGTGTGTAACCCCATGCCTGGCATAAAGTTAGTTTCTTTTTATTTTTAACAAACTAATTTATTTCACAGAGTCTAAAACCTGTGAGCAGCCTCCCTCGTATGGATGGAGATCCAGCTTCTGAGGCCTCAAACTCAAAGTACTGTGGGCCAAAGTAGCGGATGACGGTGTAACCATCTTCGCCAACACTGCTGCAGCTCTTGCCATGGGGATGGAAGGCAACACTGTTGATAGGTCTGAAGTGGCCCTTGACTCCTCCAAACTCTTCTTCAAAAGCCACATGGAAGAATGTGGCCTCAAACTTGTCGATCCTGGTAGAGGTTGCGGTTATATCCATGGCTTCCTGACCACCCCCAGCACCACATGGTTAGAATTGGGAGGGAGGGCATGCTCTGTTTCCAGTGAATCTTCTGATGTTCAAGATGTATGGAGTCAAAGAGCTAAGCTCTGTTGTCCTTGGATGCAGTGACAAACGTGGTCACGTCTCTATGCAACTGGATATCATTGACCTGCCAGGAGTGTTCCTTAACATTCATCAACTCCTCTCCAGACTTGGCACTATACAGGTTGGGCTCTTCACAGCCTGCAATGATGCACTCCCCCAGGAGCCCCCAGATGCCACTAGTGAATCATTGGAGGGGATCTTCGTGTAGGGCTCATTGCTGTTGATTTGACTTGGAGCCCGTAGATCAAGGAAGCTCCCACAACACTGGTATCCCTTCTGCTTGTCTGTGGAGAACATGATGGTGTTGTCCCCAAAGTCAAAGTCACAGGCTCGGCTGGCTGAGTTGGTCTGAGTAGAGCCAGCTGCTTCCCTGTTTCACAGTCCCAGGGATGACAGCTATTGTCAGCTGAGCCAGTAAGGACATGGTTTGTGTCCCAGTCAGCATCCACACACCACACCGCTCCAGTATGGCCCATGCAGCCTCTCGTCATTCACAGATCATCCCACACTAACAGTAGGGAATTTGACCACAGTAAAGAAGAGGTCTCCTTTGTGGCTGAACTACTCATGACCCTGCAGCAGGATGGGCTTCATCCCCATGGTGACATGAGGAGGAAAGCAATGTGAGGAGGCTCGAAAGAGGACTGGACTCAAAGGTTTTCCTTTTTTCTTTTCTTTTCTTTCTTTCTTTTTAAGATAAAGGTGAAATAATTGCATCAGATGTCCCTTTTACAGCATGGTCAGCTAAAGGCAGTGGTCTAACCATGGCAGACAACTAAGGAAGGACTGTGGTTTGAGACTCTTGCCTGGCCAAGATACTGCTTACTTATCAGGCAGATGCACAGGGTTCAAATGTCATGTCATCCTCATCACAGACCTAAGGAAGATGCCTGAAGAAGGCAATGACAGAAAGCTTATGTCCCCACAGCTCCTATGCTGAAATATCAATTGCCAATGATGCATCAAATCTGAAAGGACAGAATCCTTAGGAACAGAATTATGAAAGAGAACATAGAGACATTCCTGTCTTTTTGCTATGTAAGATCACAGTGATCTTCTTCCAATCTGGTCCTTGTCTTCTCTCCCTCCAAGAATGGAGTAAGCAGACAGCAAAGGAAAACAAACAAGGGGGGCCTTTATTTGCCACTTGGGAACTTTATACATGGATTAGGAGAAACTTGAAATAGAGAAGGAGAATCAGGTTGGCGGGCAGTTGAGAGAGAGTGGCAGGGGGACACCTCTAAGTTCCCGGTGGCCTGGGGTGCCTGGCTGAGAGGTGTTACAGTGCCAATGGAGGGCAGCCCCTTGCAGAGCACGCCCACAGATCTGTGGAGGGTGATAGGGCTTCTCCAGCAGGTGCCGACATCTTTGTGGGCAGGATTCTGTCTCCAAGGCTTGAGCAGTTTCTCCTCTCTTCCCATCCTGATAAGTACTCTAAGAAGTTTGGCTCCAAAAGTTTCATTCCTCCGCCTCTAGAAAGCACTGAGAGCTCGACTTGGGCCAGAGCTAGATTAATAAAACTGCTCCACAGGTTTATATAGAATCAGGCGGGCTCTGATTGGCTGTGTGTGCATGCAAATGAGGTATGAATAGAGACCAATAAAGAGTTGTCAAGCCTGGGGATGAGAAGCCAAAGATCCCCAAAATCTGGGAGAGGTATTAGTCCAGGAACTATGAATTAGGGAAGGTGGAAGGAGAAAGGCATGAAACCCCAGCCTCACGAGGGCCACAAGGCAGAAGCAGCTTGCTGGCTGCAATGAGGCATTAGTGTGTCCGTGACTATTTCCAGGTGCCTGGGGCCTTCACTCCCAGCTGACACAACCAAAGTCCTGATCTCCCCGGGCCCACCCATTAGCTGCTGTGCGTTGTCCAAGGCCTGGGTTGCCGGGAGCTCCTGTATCTTTCATCTGGAAGGAGACAGATCCTTGTGCTGCTGTGGGTTGTCCGAGGCAGGGGTGGCGGGGAGCTTCTGTTATCTTTCACCAGGAGGAAGACAGATCCTTGAGAGACACAAAGCGTGAATGCATTCTGATCTTGTATTTCCCAACCTTCGGAGCGTAAGAAATGATTTTCTGATTTTATTTATCCACCTCTTTCTTAGTATGCAATGATGCATTGTGGGTGTCATCTTGTCTGGAAGGAGGGATGACCCGAGGCTTGGTAAGAAACTTCCAACTGTGACTATGAGAACATTTCTAGAGGAGATTGGCGTTTGGACCACAACTGGAATGGGAGAGACCCACCCTGATGAACTGGTGAGCCAAATGGAACAAAACCCAGAAAGGAGAAACTCATTCTCGCCTATCTAACCCTTTCTTTCAGAGCAGGTACAGTTTCCTGCAGCTCCTATCTTTGACCATCAGACTCAAGTTCATCACCAGCTGCCCTGAGGTTGGGTGGGAACTCCTAAACATTGAGTCTTGTGCTAGGCAGCATCACTGGTCTCCCCTCATCCTGTGTTCTTGAATTGGGCTGCAGCTTTCCTTTGCTTTCCAGCTTGTCCACCATTGTGGAACTGCTCAGCTGCTGGTCATGTGAGCCAATCTAACCCCTTCTCAACACAAGCTCCTCTATTCTGTAGATTCTGTTTCTCTGGAGAACCTTTACTACTAAGTATTTCTGCTGTAACAGCTTGAATGGACTAAGGCAGACTCTCATGATAAAGTGTCTTATTATTTACTTATTGCTATTATTGTTGCTTTAGTATAGTTGCAGTGGGGTAAGAGTCCATGAGGGCAAAGTTGGGGGCATGGTGACTAGAGTTGGAAGCCAAAAACTTACATCTTCAACTAGAAGCAGGAAAACAAAGAGTACTAGAAATGCCATGAGTTTTAAAACTCTTAAAGCCCACCAGCACACTTCTTCCAGCAAGGTTACACCTCCTAAACCTACCCAAACAGCATCACCAGATGGGGACCAAGTATTCATATCCCTGAGACTATGTGGGGGGCATCTCATCCAAATCGCAAGTATGTTGAAAAGAAAGTGGATAAACAGTGAAGTCTGAGTTCTACCTCTAGGTCTTTGTGTCTTTTTCACCAGCTACTTCCCCTTCCTTATTACATGCATGTATGTTTATGTCTAACTAGGCTGTGGTAGTCTCTGGAAATGTACAGTTTAAGTGATAAATAAGGACACGAGATAAGAGACATGTTGCAAGGAATTCTGAAGTCATCGTAGCATGTAAAACATTCTAAACAGTCTCAGTAAATCAGAGGGTGGCCTACACAGGTGCTGGGAGATGACGGCAGCAAAATCATTTTTCATCTTATCTGGGGATAAGATTAAGGAAGAATCTAGAATGAAACACTTTATTGGGTATCAAAGAACAAAATTATGATAAATTGAGCTTCAAAGGATAATTAGCTTATATTAGTAATTAACTCATAATTGAAAATATCTTGCCTACAAGGTAGAACTCCAGGGAGCTGCATGAAGGAATAAACTTTACATGCAAAACAGGCTGAGCAAAGCAAAAACAGGGTGACATGAGCTCCTACTCCCAACCCAGAAACTATCTCAACTGACATCTGCCTGCAGAGGAAAACTTAGTTCCCTTCAATGCCTGCTCCATGGAATCCCCATGCAAGTAAATGGCCAACCCAAAATAAAATCAGTGATCATTTTGTAGATTTGTTTTTGTCTCATATTGTTTTGTTTGGGCATTTTTTGTATTCCTGTTCTTTTGCTTGTATATTATTATGGTTTTCAATTTTTTATGTGTATGTGTGTTGTGGAATAATCTTTTTGTCCACTGTGAAAATGTGTCACTTTGATTGGTTTAATAAAAAGCTGACTGGCCAATAGCTAGGCAGGATTTTGGGAGCAGAGAGGATTCTGAGAAGAAGAAGGCAGAAATGTAAGGGAGATGCTGAGAGACAGGGAACAAGCAACACATGCAGAGGAGAGGTAATAGCCACAAGCCACACGGCAGCACATAGATGAATAGAAATGAGTTAATTTAAGTTTTAATAGCTAGTTAGAAACAAGCCTAACCTATCGGTCAAGCCTTCGTAATTAATAATAAGTCTCCATGTTGTGATTTGGAAGCTGGCTGACTGAACAGAAGAAGTCAGACTATTTTGAGATAAGGACCTAAAAAACCCAAGGGAAACAGAGTGATTGATTGACCCTCTCTCCATGTTCTCAGGAACCCCCAGCATTGGAAATTCCCCTCTCTTCCTCCCAAGTTTCTTCCTGTCCCCTCTAGCCACCCTGAAAACTCCTCCAAGAACTAACTTTATGGCTAATCCCAATCAGCCAATCGCTGACTCTGTCTTAGATTCAAGGTTGCATTATTGACAGAGTGGATTGGCTGTATGGACAATTCTGCAATATGTATGTTTCTAGGTTTTTGTTTCTTTGTTGTTGTTGTTTTTAAATTCTGTTTTTGTGTTGTTTGTCTGTTTGTTTTTCTAAAGAGAGAAAGAAAGGGCATGGATTTGGGTAGGTGGGGAGCTGGGGAAGATCTGGAAGGAGCTGGAAGAGGGGAAACTGATCAGAATATAGTGTATAAAAATCATTTTTTCTACAATAAAAAAACAAGGGGAATAAGAAGATTGGTCCTTTCAAAGTTACTCTTTTTATAGATGATATTATTTACTTTATGGAAAAGATTGTTAACTCCTTACTGATCTGTTACAAAGTAAACAATTTATATTTTAGTTAGGTGGTGCCCAACCTTAGGTTAGGCATGATTTCTTTAAACAGAGAAAATTAAGTAGAACATTAGGTTTTGATTACCAGTGCCGAGAAAGAGAAGATAATCATGAAATGAACTGAAAAATAAAACCAATTAACACAGCACAAAAAAAGAACAAACAACAATTTGATAAAATTGGCAATATTAGCAAGAGGAAGATTAAAGCATATTGTTAAATATAAGAGCGAGGCAATCACCTGTATCAGCCATTATATTTTATAAGGATGGACTGCATTTTCCCATAAAATATACAAAGTGACAGATAAGATTTAAATTGCCCACCTATATACTATTTATATAAAGGTCAAAATTAAAGTCATCCACAAAGAAACGTGTGACACACATACACACACACACACCACATAGATGGTCTTTGTCACCAATTTCTGGCACTGAGCTTCAAAACCCTTGAGCTTTCTGAGTAATAGGAATGTCTTTGTTATGCTAATGAGGCAACTCCAGGTGGAAGCCTTAGATAGCTTCAAAATGGTGACTGGCAGAGAAACCAATCACATGATTAGAAGGCTGGAACTCTCAGTGACTTGACCTTGGGAGAAAGAAGGATGCTAGAGATTAACTTCAATCATAAGGCTAGTGATTTAATCAATCCTGCCTATATAACAAATGACAGATAAAAAAAATGCCAGAACACTGAAGCTTTCAGGTGCTTCCTGGTTGGTGTACACTTCATGAGGGGGTGACATGCCCGGATCCCACAGGGAACCCCCTTTTCCCAGAGCAAGTCTCATGTTTCTTATGTTCTTGAACTGTATCTTTTGTTTTCTGTAACAAAAATGTAACTGTAGTGTAATGTTTTCGGTGAGTTGTTTATTTTTATTTATTTTTTAATACATATGTGTGTGTGTGTGTGTGTGTGTGTGTATGGGTATGCCATATATGGATACATGTACAGATGGATGTGAGCGGCAGTCAAAAGACAATTTTCAGGTGCTGATTATCTCTTTTCACCATGGAAACTCCAGGGATGGAACTCAAGTTGTCAGGCTTGGTACCACTATCCACTGAGCCACCTTGCTGAATTTTGCTTTTGGTGAATTTTATGAGTTATTCTCTTGAGTTACCAAACTTGAACTGGGTGTTTAGACACCCCCTTGTTTGTAGACAAGTCAGACAAAGTGTGGATAACCATTTATAACTGGCATCTGACATTAAATCTAGTTTGTGTCACTCCCAGGAAACGTCATATCAGTTCAACAATTGAGGAGTAAGAGTACTGAAATTAGAAGATGGGACTGAGATTAAACACACCGAGCAAAATAAAGATAACATTGTAAACTTTAAGGTAAAAAGAAAAAAATGAACTAGTGTGTATCAAAAATAACAGCAGTTAAATATACAAAGGTAAAAGAAACAAAAGAAATCCAGGGAAATGGGATAAATATATAATTGTAGAAAACAACAATAAAAATCTTTTAGAGTTACCTGAAGTTGCTAGACAAAAAAAAAAAAAAAAAAAAAAAAAAAAAAAAAAAAAAAAAAAAAAACAAAAACATCTGGAGAAATTCAGTGATATTATCAGTAAACTCAATTTAATAGATATGTGTAAACAGAGACTGCTTGTTTGTTTCCTGGCTGACCAGGCCCAAATAATCACACAGAAACGGTATTAATTACAACACTGTTTGGCCAATGGCTCAAGCATATTTCTAACTAGCTCTTATATCTTAAATTAACCCATTTCTATTAATCTGTGAATTGCCACTAGGCTGTGGCTTACCAGTGCTGGCATGTTACTCCTTTGACAGCTACATGGCACCTCTTTGACTCTCCTACTCTCTGTCTCTACCTCTGTTCAGATTTCCCACCTGACTTTACTCTGCTAAGCCATTGGCCCAAACAGCTTTATTCATCAACCATTAAAAGCAATACATATACAAAAGGACATCCCACATCATCTTCCCTTTTCTGTCTAAATAAAAGGTTTTAACTTTAACACAATAAAATTACATATAAAAACAGTTATCAAAAAAAATAAAAACAGTTATCAAGCAAAAATTATAGTGATAATATTTAGTCCATTTATATTTGGCAAATTAAGGAAAATACTCTATCATTTATCCTATCTTTGTGAGTCTAAAGTTTTATATCTAATTTATCCTTTATCATAACTAAGGAAAACTTTAACTGTCTTCAACTCTTCAAAGACCCCAGGAGGTTATAATAATACCTAAGTTAAGAGGAAGTACATTATAAGCAACTTTCAAAACTCTAAAATTGACAAAGACATCTTGCCTCCTGTACAGTCACTAAAGTTCTTCTGTAACATTAGGGCATCCATCTTCAGCCTACAGACCCATAGTATCTGGCAGACTTTTCCATGAAGCAGGAAATTTGAAAGACTGTTTTGCCTATCTTGTAAGTTTGTCGGTCACTTTCTTCTGTGTTCTGCAGAATGTCTGGCCATTTATTCTGTGAAGCAGGAATCCTGAAGGATCATCCCATCTTTTGGAATGTTCAGCAGTCACTTTTCTGTGGGTCCTGCATGTCCAGTTCATACAGCACACAATCAAGCAGTCCAGGCAAGAGCGGTTTCTTGTCCAAATGACTAGCCTTGCCACACAGAAGGCAAATCCCATAATGAGTTTCTTCAATACCCATCAGCTCATTTCTCATGTCTCACTGTTGAGCAAAGTCTAAGTTCTTAAAACATTTTAAATGCCATATTCTGTAAGTCCTTGAAAAGTTTGAAGAATACCTATTCATCTGAAATATATCTCTGTACATCTAGAAAACCTAACTAGCATGACTACAAGTTTGACCATGATAAATGACTGTTAATTTGTAATTTTAATTATAGATTACATTTTTAAATGGGCTGTATAAATATAATACATTAAACAAGAG
The DNA here is from genome assembly GCF_037038515.1 of Microtus pennsylvanicus. Lineage (NCBI taxonomy): Eukaryota > Metazoa > Chordata > Mammalia > Rodentia > Cricetidae > Microtus > Microtus pennsylvanicus. The sequence continues at coordinate 116,634,757 of NC_134585.1, forward strand.
TAGAAATATATATACACAGTGTAACAAATCAACCTTAAATTTGTATCAATAGACCAAGACCTTCTTAAATTTGTATTAATAGACCAAGATCTATACCAATGCAAAGTATTCATCTCTATGTGATATACCTCTTTAAATGAAAACAAACATTTATAAACAATAACTTTGGGAATTTGGGTATAGTATTCTCCAAACTGCTTCCTGCTATTTGTTTGGTGAAGTTATATAGGGATCACGGAGACTTTTTGGGGGCTCTTGTTCTATCAAATCACATTAGTATGGAAAAAAACACAGGTTCCAATCCTCTGTAGAAAGAAAAGTAGAACCTCTATTCTAAAGTAACATTTCCTTAGACTCAAATGTTGAAGTCACGATACCTTTTAAATATATATATGTTGGTTTAGCTTAGCAGCCTCCAGAAACAAATGTTTCTCTGCAGTCAAAATTCAAAGAAAACACAATAATGTACATAATCTAGACTCTCTGTGTATTTTCTATCTTTGTGTGGCTTATTTTTATTTACTCCTTTAGTCTACGACTGTCTGTACTCTTTTAATATTACTTTTACTGTCCCTTTTAGAGACCTTACTTCTTTTTATAACTGTCTATACTATTTTTCCTCTCTCCCAAGCTCACATACATTTTTAAATACATGGTGAGATATGTGCAACACCAACACTTGAGGGGTAGAAACTAAAGGATCAGAAGTTCTCCACTAACCTTGGCTATAGGTCACTCAGGATCATTCTGGGCTACCATGTTTCAAAAAGAGACATGCAGAAATAATACATCTCCTCTAACTACTGATGTGGAATTATCCCTCTGTCCACTGTGTGAATAAATGTTGCTATGATTGGCTTAAGACACAAGCTAACTGGTCAATAGCTGAACAGGACAAAGTTAGATATGAAAACCAAACCAAGAATGAAGGTTGAGTAAGGGCAGAGTGGAAGGAGTCACCAAACAGACAGAGAATGAGTCTGACACACAAAATGGGATAGAGGTAAAAACCACAATATTAATAGAAATGGGTTAAGTTGTAAGAGCTAGTTAGTAGCAAGCTGTGCATTTGTAATTAATATAAGCCTCTGTGGGACTGGTGGCCAGGAAAGAAAACTCCACCTATAAATAGAACCCAAATAGGGCTGGAGAGATGGCTCAGAGGTTAAGAGCACTGCCTGCTCTTCCAAAGGTCCTGAGTTCAATTCCCAGCAACCACATGGTGGCTCACAACCATCTGTAATGAGGTCTGGTGCCCTCTTCTGGCCTGCAGGCATACACACAGACAGAATGTTGTATACATAATAAATAAATAAATAAATAAATATTTTTAAAAAAATAGAACCCAAATATTCGGCACCTACATCCACATAAAAGGTGAGAGAGCTTGGAAATGGGTTCCAGACACACAGAAATGGAGCCAGGCACTGTTTCCTAATCTTGTCTCTCATGGAAGTCAGAATGTGGAGATGCATGACCCAGTGTTAAGCTTAAGTACATTTTTCTTTCCATGGATACCTTCTCCCATGCTTGTTGGGCTTTGGCACATGCCAGAGAGAATTCCAAACATGCTATTAGCCATATGCTTCAGTGCTTTGCCACCCTTGGATTGCCTAGCCAAATTAAAACAGATAATGGCCCATGCTTTATTGGTAAGGACTTTGTAGACTTTCTACAAACATGGAAAATTTCTCATTCCACTGGCATTCCATATAATCCAAGGGGACAGGCCATCATGGAAAATTACAATCAAACACTGAAGTCTCAACTTCAAAAGCAGAAGGGGGAGTCCCTACCCCTGCATGATCAATTGAGAAAGGTATTATTGACCCTAATATTAGAGAAAATAACCTGTCTCCTTTTCAAAAACATTGGTCCTCATCAGTTACTTATAGTTCTATCTTGGTCAAATGGAGGGACCCTTTGACTGGAGCCTGGGGTGGACCAGATCCGCTCCCCCCCCCACAGGAAGAGGGTTTGAAGGTGTCTTTCCCCAAAATGAAAAAAGGCTCATCTGTGTGCTGGCTAGAGATCTTAAATATTTACGCCAACAAGGGGATGATGATAATAATGTTTCCAGGGAGTGTCCCGCCCCTGAGGATTGCTTTTCTGCTTCTCCCCCAGATAGCTGGGGATGTGGATGCTGCCACTCAACCTGATGAAAACCTAGAGGAGGCCAGAGCCATCCTGGCCCGTCAGATGGAAGGGCCCTAAAAGGTGCTGCTTTTCGAGCTGGTCACAGGTTCTACTCAGCTGGTGACATGGGCAGCGGTGGCAGCAACAACGTGGTGTGTACCAGATGGCCGAGGAAATCACCTCTTGAGAAGTTGAGGTGCTATGCCTGGAAAAAAACGCTGGTTTATACTGCAGAGAGGCCAGACGAGGGGCAACCTGGATGTGCTGGAATACTACAAGAGTGGACACTCCAAGAAGCCCCCGTGGATCATCAACCTAAACTTCTGCGAGCAGGTAGCTTCAGGCCTGACTTTCAACACGAAAGAGCTGCAGGATAGTTTTGTGTTTGACATCAAGACCAGTGAGCGTACTTTCTACCTAGTGGCCGAGACACAGGCCGCCATGAACAAGTGGGACCCAGCATCTGCCAGATCTGCGGCTTCATGAGCACAGACTTCCTGAGAGAACTTTCTTCAGCCAGTCACGGTCCGGCTCTTCTCCGGCTGGGTTCAGCAGCTCCAGTCAGCACCTGCTCAGAGAAAGGAAGTCCTTTGCTCTTCCCACATCAGCCTGCTGTGTTCATCAGTGCCCCTTGGGAGTATTTCCACCTACTGCAATGCATCAGCCCTAGGACAGAAAATGCAAGGAGTGCCAGCTTCTCTCAGGGCGCCTGGCAAAAGAATGATATGGCCATGTGAAAAATTTCCCAGGTAATAGACACTGTATTAACGGAGCCAGTGGTCAAGTCCATGGGTTCTACAGCCTTCCCAAGCCAAGCCGACACAATACAGAATTGAAAGACAGTACTTATGACCTCCCCCACAGTCTGGCTTCACACAGCCACACCACGGGCAGCCTCACAGGGTCCGAGACAGATAATGAAGATGTGTATACCTTCAGGACACCTAGCAACACCCTGTGTTGGGAGTTTGGAGACCTCCTAGTGGACAATATTGATGTTCCAACTACTCCTCTCTCAGCCTACCAGATTCCCAGAATATTCACACTGGAGAAGAACCGCATACCATGACAGTGGCCTCTCCTGGAGACTCAGTCATAGCTCCCCAACCCTGGCCCCCCAAGCCAAGTCAGTCAGAAACATCTTGGTGGGGCAGCCCTCAGCAAAGACCTCCAATCAGTGAAAATAGCATATCTGTAGCTGCTACACTTCCAGCAATGGACAAAAGCCGACTCCCACTGAGCTTCTTCCTGTGAGAACTATGAGTACCCAACACGAAGTGGAGACTGTGTTGGTTGGTCTGCTGAACATCCAGGAAAGACTACCACGGGCCAATCAGACAGTACCAGCTCTGATGACAACTACGTGCCCATGAACCCAGGTTCTTCTGCCCTGTTGGCTATAGAACAAGCAAGGGACATTCCCATAAGCCCAGGGCCCCATCACCTTGACCCATTCACTGCCTTTCCTGTTCATAGAGGCCCCAGCCAAGGAAGTGACATCCAGCCACCCCAGTCAATCGCAACCTCAAGTCTGACTGGAAAGCACAGCCAACACCCCTTGACCTGAGACACAATGCAGTCATTGATGACCTTCCCTTCAAGTCACCTATCACCAAGTCTTGGTACTGCTGTCCCATCTCCACACAAAGCATCACCAGCACAGACTTGGGAGCTGCATCTTTTGTTCCCCGTGGCACCAACAGCCCGGCTCCAATCTGACAGTGTAGATTACCCAGTCCTGGACCTTCAGCCAGGCTCCCTGAGCCCTCACTGCAGCCATTGCATCATCTGTCACATCGGATGAAAAGGCAGACTCTGTCCAAAGTGGACAAAGAGGAGACTCAAGCCCTGCAGACACCATGCAGGAGTGGACAGATGTGTGGCAGTCCTCAGAGCCTTCCAAGCTGTGATGTGGTGGGGGGCACCAAGGCAGCTGCTCAGAGCTGGCTCCCTGTCACCTCCTTCTCCATCCCTTACAGAATAAAAAGGTGTGGGGGAGCCTCCTGCTTTGGATCAAAGAAGGGAAACGGATGTAAGAAAGCAGACCCAGCCTCAGAGAGAACAACCAGAATCATGTTCTTAGGAGGTGCCCACCAGAGAAGACTACTCAGACACAGGTTTAAGCCAACAGAAAGTCTTTATTAGTGAGCTGGATTCTACACTGGGGTCCTTTTTACAGTTTTTAAGTTGCTTACACTGCAGAAGAACCCAGTCTTTATGTCCTCGTGCATGTTATACCACAGGTGTTCATCTATAATAAATAAGAAAGGCGTGCCCCCCCTTAGATTCTGAGACTCCCCAGGTGCAGCAATCTCTCCCCATTCTCATTCCCCTGCTGGTGGGAGCAGGCTCCACTGCCCTTGGAACTTCAGCCCTAGTTATGGGAGATAAAACTTTTAGGAACTCAGTGTTCAAGCAGACATAGACCTGAGCCATCTAGAAAGTTCTGCTTCCTGTCTAGAAGCTAAGTTATATTCCTTAGCCAAGGTTATTCTTCACGATCAAAGAGGACTGGGCCTCCTCTTTGGAAGACAGGGAGGCCTCTGTAAGACACTGGCAGAATCTTGTTGCCCCTATGCCAGTCAGTCAGGATAGGTAGAGGAAGTTTAGACCTGATCGAAAGTACCCCTCAAGAAAGAAAAAGAAGACATCAAGAGTCTAACAGTTGCATCAACTTTGGTTCTTCTGCTCCCCCTGGATAACCACTCTGCTTACAGCCATAGCTAGGCCATTAATCCTTCTGCTCCTACTCTTGCTGAAGGACCTGACTTGCTCAATGGAGTACTTATTCAGGAAATACATTATATTGATCCACCAGTCCTAAGGAGATAATATATCCCCAGCCCCCATGAGTTCATAATTTAGCTCATGGACATAGAACCAATGGAGGAATGTTACAGGTTTCCAGACCTCAGCACAACAGAAGCCATGATGGAAGTACCATTTGGGCCTTGAAACTCAGCACATGGGCAACAACAACTGACAAAATGACCTAATCCATCACAGTCCATTGTTGTAACAGGGCGGCGGGGCTGCATCCCCAGCACCCCGGCCACCTACATGGCTAGCTTATGCCCTGAAATAATTACACGGACACTGTATTCTTTTAAACACTGGCTTGGCCCATTTCTATCTAGCCTCTTCTAGGCTAATTCTCACATATTAATTTAGCCCATTTCTAATCATCTGTGTAGCACTGCTAGGTGTGCTCACCGGGAAGATTCTAGTCTACGTCCATTCTGGGTCGGAGCTTCATCGTGTGTGCCTCAGAGAGCAGAGCTATCGCATCTACCAGGGAGAGGGGAGCATGGAGTCTCTGCTCCAGAGAGCAGAGCTGTCGAGTCTGAGCTCGTGTGGATACACACACCACATGTATTCGTTACCCACAGAGCCCATAAAAAGGCATCAGATTCCCTGGAGTTGGAGTAGCAGGCAGTTGTGAACTGCCATGTGGGTTCTAGGATTTGAACTCCGGTCCTCTTTGAGAGCAGCAGATGATTTTACTACTGATCCATCTTTCCAGCTCCCCAAAACATAATTTTAATAATTTCTTAAATTATTGTAAAATAACATCACAAAATAGTAATGAGATATCTTTACCTTCTTTTTTACATTCTAACACTTGGAATATGTATATTTTAAATGATCTCAATTTGAATGGTAAATTTTCATTGGAAACACATAAACTACATATGGATTGAATATAATTTGTAATTGTAAAAATTAGGCTCTTACCTCCAGATTGTTCTAAACACACATACGATTTTCCAGTAACTCATTCAAGTATCAGTTTTTATATTTCAATTTTAATTAATTGAAATGAACTAGTGTAGTAATAAGAGCGGCAGGGCTGCGTCCCCAACACCCCAGCCGCCTGCTCGGCTAGCTTTTGCCCCGAAATAATTACACGGACACTGTATTCTTTTAATCACTGCTTGGCCCTTTAGTTCTAGCCCTTACTGGGTAATTCTGATATCCCGATCAACCCATTTCTAATAATCTGTGAGCACCAGTCTTACCGGGAAAGATTCAGCATGTCTAACCTGGCGGCTTGTTTCATCGTGTGTATCTTCCCTGGAGTGGGGAGCATGGCGTCTCTCTGAGGCGTCTGCTCCCGAGAGGAGAGCTGTGGAGTCTGAGCTCACTTCCTCTTCCTCCCAGCATTTTGTTCTGTTTACTCCACCTACCTATGCTCTAACCAATAAAATGGGCCAAGGCAGTTCCTTTATTAGCCAATGACCGTCCTCCATCAAACTAGTAGAATTGCAGACACAGCTCTGACAGGTACAGATGATCAGAAATCATCGCACTTGTCCTTACAAGAACATAAAACCAAAAAAATCTTGAACATAGATTGTGTGTGTGTGTGTGTGTGTGTGTATTTAACCCATCATAAAATTGAGGTTGCCATGTAGTGATCAACATAGAAATCTGGAGAAAACCCCAAAACAGAAACAGGCAGATCTACCTACTATGGCAGAACTTGCCAGCTATAAACTGGTAGACACCTTAAACTATGAATTCTGGGGGCTAGAGAGTTAAGAGTACCAGCTGATCTTACAGAGGACCCAGATTCCATTTGCAGCACCCACATGGCCTCTCACAACTGTCTGTAAACTCCAGGGGATCCAGTGTGCTCTTCTGGCCTTCTTAGCCACTGCACACATGTGGTACACACACACACAGAGGCAGAAAAAACAACCATACACATAAGTAAATAAGCTAGTTTTTTTTAAAACACTAATTCAGATGAACTGCTGGAGTATGCTCTAAGATGAGAAAAAACTACTGAGGTCACAGTCTTAAGGCCCACATTTTTCCTCCAGAAACTATATTGTCTTTATTATGACAAGCCAAGGAAAATATTTCCTCCTTGTGGCTCTGACAGTGGAGGGAAAACCATTTGGAATAAGCCCTAGATAGTTTCCATTATAAAGACCTGTTCTCCATGGGAAGACTTAAACACAGCGCCGCCCACCCAGACATCAGGACTTTCACCCTACTTCTGCCACCTCCTGCGGTCCTGTGCCATCTCAGAGCAAGCTAAAAGTACTTGTGGAGGTCACATCTAAAGATGCAAGCCCTATGAAAGGGTGAGATTGACCCCAGGATTTTAAATGCTGCGGGGCTGCAGTGTGGTGACGTCAGATTACAGCTACGAGAGCCACAAAGCACCCCAAACAAGAATATAAAATGTATTTTGAACGGTCAGAAGGGAGTGAGCATTTATTATCATTAGACTCCAGGATGATACAGCTTTCAGCTCACTCTGATTATAGGCGAGGAACTCTGATGGGCAGCAGAAGCAGAAGGTACAAGGGTCTCAGCTGCTGCAGCTGGCAGTAGACCCTGGCATTTCCCACAGGATACTCATTTTCCAGGCTTGCATGAGTTATGCGGTCATAGAAACTTCTGCTCGGATTTCAGAGAAAGTCCTAGGAGGCCAGGCAGTGACAGCAAGAACAAGATCCCTGCAGGCAGGTCCAGAGAGGTCAGCGCAGCAAACTGTAAGTGTGAAGTAGGAGGGATGGGGGAGACACTAGGATGTTGGCGATGCCAGACACGTGGCATTCTGCAAGCGAAGGTGAAGGCAGCAACTACAGGGAGAAGCGAAGTGGGCGGCACTGAGCGATGCCCTGGGGATTGGGGCTGTTGAAGCCCCTGGAAGCTCACCTTATGCCGTGTACCTTTGATGCTAGACATGGAATTACAGGGCTTAATGTTTGTCCTGGTAGATTTCAGTCCTGTTTTCCCGTATTTCCTTTCTATGCTATAATCCTCCCCCACCCCCTTTGGAAAGAGAATACTGTGCTATGTATTTTGGAAGTCAATTTGTTTTGATTTTATAGGAGCATATTTCTAAAGAATTTATCTTGAGCCCCAGAGAAAACTTTGAACTTGGACTTTTAAACAATATTTAACTGTTACTATCATAGGTATTCTTGGAGTACATATTTTGCATTATGGGATGAACATGAGATTTTAGGGCATCACTGGTGGTATGCTATGATTTAAGAAGATGGGAGATGTGTTTGGATGCCAACTCAACAGGGAGTGGACTCGCCAGACCTGTGAATCTTTATTGTCCACTTGAATGGCTTGAGAAGTATGTAGAGATTAATAAAGCACACCTCAGTGCATTTGTGCTGGCATCTCAAACTCAGGAGCAAGGATGTTAGATTTCTGAGACAGCATAACAATGACAGAGGGGAGAAAGATACCAGAGTCTGACTGTTGTGGAATATTATTTTAAGATGGGTCACATTTGTTTATGCTGTGGAACATTTGTTTTAATGATGCAAAGATGCATTGCATTCTTTTATGTTGCATTTGTTTAACTCTGTGAAGCTGTGATTCTTTACCCGTCTAAAACACCTGATGGTCTAATAAAGCGCTGAACGGCCAATAGCGAGGCAGGAGGAAGGATAAGTGGGGCTGGCAGGCAGAGAGAATAAATAGGAGGAGGAATCTGGGAGGAGAAAAAAGGAAGCAGCAAGGAAAGAAGGGGCCAGCCAGCCACTTGCCACCCAGCCATGGAGTAAGAGTGAAAGGAAGATCACAGAAGTAAGAAAAGGAAAAGCCCAGAGGCAAAAGGTAGATGGGATAAGTTAAGAAAAGCTGGCTAGAAACAAGCCAAGCTAAGGCTGGGCCTTTATAAGAAAGACTCTATGTATGATTTATTTGGGAGTTGGGTGCCCCCCAAACCCCCCAAAACCAAAAAAAGTAAAAAACAAAAACAAAACCAGCATCTGATCTTCAACAAACAGGACTGTGTTTATTAGCACGCATGGCAAAGGAAGCATTTCTCCCAAATGGAGAAGGGTCTTCAGGGGGCAAGTTGACTGTGGCCCTTTGTAAGGGACAGGGTGATGGGCTCGGGGATGAAGACATTGTTGCAGCTATAGGGTCTGTTACAGACTCTCCTTCTGGAAACTGTTTGCCCAAGGTGAGGCAGACCTACTTTGGGAGACAGGCTATCTCTACAGACATCCATACTGGACTGACTAATACGGCTGAGTAAGGGCATCTGAAATCTCATAGGAATCTTGTTTTACAAACAAGGCCCCATGACAGAAGATAGGCCCTTACTCTAGGTGTCCATCAAATACGCTAGAGGCCTGGATGGAATACAGAAGGAAAGAGTCTGCTAGTGTGGGCATCTCTCTGTCTCCTGGCCATCATGAACAGAGCCGCTGTGTTCCCCTCATGCCCTCTCTACCATGGTGGGCTAGCAGCTCTGAAACCCTAAGCCAGAGCAAACTGATTCCCTCTTAAACTGTTTTTTCTAAGATATTTGTCACTGTGATGCAAAGTCTATGCAATTGCAATGGCTAAAGGAGAAAAAGGACACACACACACACACACACATACACACTTGGGGGGTATGTGTATGGGGACAAACCACTGAAAGAGGTGGGAAGTTTTGGGGGTTAGTGCAAACAAGAGGGAGTCATCTCAGAAGGAACTCCTCTTCTTCCACACTGATGGGGTCAAGAGGGTGGTCCACAGGGCAGGAAGCTGAGGAAGTACTTCGTGGTGAACTCTAATTTCTCTTTGGAGTTCAGGCAACGCTAAGAGATTTTTAGTGATTACCCTGGACTGTGTGGCTTCTAAGGGATCAAGGAAGACGTAAAGAGGGGCCGTCAGTGCTGCAGAAGTATTTGCCAGGTGCAGTTTTGTGCTTGCATGTTGTCATTCCCATCCCCACAGCAGGAAAAAAATCCAAATAAACTGAAAATACCAACCTTTCCTTGATTCATCAGAAAGCCAAGATTACCGGGGCAATCCATCACTACCGAAAAACTAGATAGGCAATTACATAGAGCTTGCAGCTATAAAGGACCGAAACTGCCAAAGCCAATAACACAATAGCAACTCGCCAACTAGAAGCTGATCCAAAGGCTAACTTGGGAGCTAAATCTCCTGTGAATGCAATCTTAGAAGGGCTTCCCACTCTTAGATGATTTTACCTCCAGACACAGGGAAGCAAGACATGCAGGAGGAGAGGTCAAAGCCTCGAGTCACATGGCAACACGTAGAAGAACAGAGATGGGTTAATTTAAGTTACAAGAGCTAGTGGAAGAGCCTAAGCAATAGTCTGGGCTTTCATAGCTAATAATAATAGTCTCTGTGCCATTTTTTTTTTGTGAGCTGGCAGCCCAAAGGAAAAAAATCCATCTACTGCCAACCAACTTCTCTCAATGAAACTGGAACCTGTCTTTAGAAGTCACTGGCGTTTTGGGTAGGGTGCTGGGGTGGGCATCAGGGGTGTACGTCCTTTGAAATGATCTCCTAAGCGTGTGTTCTCTGTAGCAAAGTTTTGCCATTCAGAGAAACCACTTTATCAGACTTGTGGTCAATCTAAACAGCCTGTACCATTTCAAAGACACCCTAACCACCCACCCCACTGCAGACGGTCATATAAAAATCAGCTTGCTAGTCTATCACTCTGCTCTTTTCTCTGTCCCCAAGAGATGGTCTTGGCACTTTGATTCCTAAGAAACCTTTCTTTCTACCCACAGAGTAGCTCAGTCCAGTGACTTCACTATGCCCTTGAAGTACTGAGTCATCTAAGAATGATGGTACACCTTCAAAAGAAATAATACACGTAATTTGAACGCCACATGGTGGCATATACGAAATAAGAATGGCCAAGGATTTTTTCTGAACAATGGGCACTAGTTCTCCAGTGCAGGGAATTCAGAGATAGCGGACCAGTGAGCACTTGCTTCTCATGCTGAAGACCCTGGTTTCATTTCAGCGCCCTACAGTGAAACAAGACCACCGACCAAACAACAAAGCCCAAGCTGCACGATAGTCAAACTTTAGAGGTGCCAATGCAGAGAAAAGCTTAAATGAAAGGGGAAGAAAAAAACATAACCAGCCTGTAAGGAACTAAGCAGGATCATAGATGAGTTCTCATCAGAAAGAAGAGCGTTGGTAAGGTAGTTAAATCACCGAAGGAGGCAAATCTGCCAGCTTAGAATTCTATATCCACTGAAATTATCCTTCCAAATCCTCTGTCTCCTGTTAGAATCTGAGGCAGCTTGTAGGGACGGGAGACAAAAAGAGACAGGAGCCTGACCTTTCGACAGAGGGAATGTATTTGTTAGCACACTCTCTCCCTTAGGAAGCTGAAGAGTCTGTAGAGAAAAAAATTGGCTGCGTGTAATCTGAGGCTGCTCATTCATTTCCCGGCTACCCTGGCTAAAATAATCACACAGAATATTAATTACAATACTGCTTGGCCTATTAGCTAAGGATTCTTATTAACTAACACTTACATCTTAAATTAACCCATCTCTATTAATCTGTGTATTGCCATGAGGCTGTGGCTTACTGGGTAAGGTTCTCTTCTGGCATCTTTTTCCTTTAGTAGCTACATGGTGTCTCTCTACTCTGCCTACTCTCTTTCTCTATCTCTCCCAGCCTGGCTATATTCTGCCCTGCTATAGGCCAAAGCAGCTTAATTCATCAACCAATAAAAGCAACACATGTACAGAAGGACATCTCACACCATCGTGACCCTTTATTGGAGGTGGGGTGAGGGTCTTAGGGATGTGAAAATGGTAGCGGCACATAGACCCCACTTCCCCTCCTGCAATCTCTCCTTCCTGACATTGCTTGCCCAAGGTGAGACAGGCTGTCCCAACTGACATTTCTCTCTAAAATGAGAGAGTCATTTGTAACCTAGGAGTTCTGTACTACAGGAGAGGAACGGAGAGAAACCAGCAGCAGCAGACCCACACTGCCACAGTGTTAAAGAAGCTGTCAGTGGAACAGGAAAGATGATTAGGCCAGAAATTCGGATATAATAAAGTGTTAAAGGGATAAACAAAGGTATAATCAAATGCTTTGTTTTTCTTAACATGAATCGACAGTAAAGTAACTGTTTAATGACAGTGACGGTCCATTGGGTGACTATATGTCACGGACAAGAGAAATGAATGACAAGGGAGTGATTAGGCAAGGGAATAAAGAAGTGTGAAGAGCCCATGATATTGTACTTGTTCCATTCGCAAAGAGGTAGACACACCAACTGCAAAATTACATGTCAAACTCTAAGGCAACCACTAATACAACAGAAAAAGATAAATGTGATTGTTGTGCTGCAGAGATGAAGAGGTGAAAAAATGGAATAATAGAAACTCAAAAATACAATGAAAGGAAACAAGACCTTTTAAAGGTAACGTTCAACAGTTTAAAAAATGACAGATATTAACTAATTTAATGGCATCAAGAATTACTTTTAGTGAGAATTACCTAATGAAAAGAGAGAGGTTGTCACAGTGGAAAAAAGAGGAACATGTAGCCGCTATATCTGAATACTCCACCCCGTCCAGAATCTCTTGTAATCCAGGATACCCTTAAACTGTAGGAGAGGCTAGGCTCTCAGTCCTGATCCTCCTGCCTCTACCGCTGAGTGCTGAGATGACAGGCAGGAGCCACCACTCCTGGCTCACAACGTCATACATGTGCTACTATTGTTCTTTGTGATCTGGTTTCCTGTTTTAAGAAAGAAAAGAAATGAACAGAATAGTTTTTCTTAAAAAAACAAAAATAAAACACACTGATTACCTTTCCTACTAACTGGTCACTCCAGAGAGTATATTAAAAGACAGAACCTTTCAAAATGGTGGCCAACTGACTGTAAGGGAGAAACTGGAGTCAAGTGGCCTTGCCATCTGGATCCAAATTCATAACTCTTCTGCCATCCTGAAGAAGCAGGAAACATTATCACTTCCATTTTATAATCTGTGAAAATTTTAAGAAAAAAAGTGCTTTTAGGGCTTGCTTGGTGGCACACACCTTTAAACCTTGCAGTTGGGATGCAGAGGCAGGAAGATTTCTGGTCTATGGCCAGCCTGGTCTACATAGTGAGTTCTAGGTGAGCCAAGGCTCCACAGTGAGGTCCTGTTTTAAAAATAGGGAGCAGAGGGATAGAGAGATGGCTCCGTGGTTAAGAACATTTACTGTTCTTGCAGAGGACCTGAGTTCAGGTCCCAGTACCTACATGGCCACTCACAACTACCTGTAACCCCTGTTCGAGGGGATCCATAGCCTTCTGGTCTCCACAGGCACTGCATACACATACATGCAGGGAAAACACTCATACACATAAAACAAGAATAAGTGAATATATTTAAATGTCCTTTCAATGTTTTTTAAGTACTTTAAAAAGATCTCTTCAGGAAATCCATCCCCCTCTCATCTGGTCCAGCACTTGGGCCACGGCTTCCCCTGTGCCTTGCAACCCTGTATTTGTTGGTCCCAACACCCTCATCCTTGCCCATTTCCATGATGGTTCTGTAGGAAGTGGGTGTTATTCTCTGGAGCTGTGAACTTTGCATCTCTCTTTGGCTCTAAAAGACGAGGGCTGGAGCAAAGGATCGAGCAAACCGCCCGGAAGCAATGGTGCTTTCTGGAATTTCCAACAACTCGCTCAGTTCCTCTTTCTTCCTTGGTCCTGCTCAGAGCTGCCTTGTTGGCAGGCAGCCGCCTGTGAAATGTGCACCTTTCAAAGCAAATGGCTCCAGGAGCTCATAATTGCTGCCAAACGTGTGTGGATTTTAATAGCCCATTTTCATTAGCCTTGTGTGAAATCACCTGTCTCTGTGTTGTTACCCAACTTAATTGTCAATTATGGTGATTAAGCCTGGCTTTCACTACCATCGCTGGTAATCATCAGTATTATCTCCGAGGCTGAACCGAGGAAGAGAAAAATCACTCTGGAGGTGCAGGTGAATATTTTGGTGTCAGTGAATGAAGCAGCGTTTTTCTTCGGGTTGAACCAAACCTGAGCAGAGCTGTCATTTCCAATCTTCATCTTAGGCCATGTCACCTCCCTAATCACTGTGTTTCCTGTCATCAAAGAGTTCTTGGTGCCCTTCTCCTTCTCCAGAGATGCACACCCTAGCTAATTAAAGGCAGTAGGTCAGACACTTACAGCCCTTCAGATGCTTTTAGCAGGGTTGATGATCTGAAGTTAGGGATGCCCCAGAACATGTTTTTAGGATAGTATAGAAAGTCCACCATTGAGAAATTTGAAGGTTTTGGTTACGTTTTTGTTTGTTTGCTTGCTTTTAGATTTATTTTATTTTTATTTATGTGTATGTACATGTGTATATAAGCACCCGCAAAGGCCAGAAGAGGGCAACAGATCCTCTTGGAGCTAGAAATAAGGGTACTGTTGGCTGGGAACTGAACTTGGGTCCTCTAAAAGAGCAGAGAGCTGTCCCAACCTCTGAGCCATCTCTCCAGCCCCATGCTGATTCCATGTCTTCATTATTAAAACATGCCAACTTTAAGCATCCTGGCTTAGCATCTATTATATAGACTCATTTAACTGTGCTTCCTGACCAATATTTTACTCCTGGAATTTGAAATGAACAGTACTGACAATGCAGGAAACCATTATCCCTTTCCTCCCCCTTTATACACTTCACTTTGGTAAAATTCCCAAGCCCACTTCTGTTATGCTTTTATGAGATTTCAGGACATGACAAAATAATGAAAGACGTTTAAAAAAATGCTATCATTAGACATCATCTCTAGTATTTGAGTGCCATGTGTGTCCCCGAGGTTTGTGACACTCTTAAGATTTGATGGCTTTCTTTATCTCTCCAAAACCCTTTGAGGAAACTAATAATACATTTTTTTTTTAAATTCTAATTTAATGGGAAGAAAGAAATTAAGTCATGTAAGCTTAAGGGATATGAAGAGTGAGTCGGTGCCTGCTCACTGCCTTCTGGGGTTAAGAAAGAATAAGCTGTATCGCACACAGTCTTAATAAAAACACCCAGAACCACAACCAGGCAGAGTTCATCTCGCAAGCGTGGCCGAGGCAGGGAGAGATAAAGGAATTAGCTTTCTGGATGTGTCTTTCCTTCTCTCGGTAGATTTGTCCACATTTAATTCTGTTTCCAGGGCTTTGTTTTTAAAGACCTGGTGACCACCAGTGGGTTCCTTTGTCACTCTGGCCTCCCCAGTCTGTATTCCACATCAGACAGGCTTTGTCACCTTCGTTCTCATGCATCCCGCAGAGTGAACAGTCGGAACCTGGATGCTTAGGGCAGTCTCCTAACTGCTCTGAATAAACACTTCCCTTCAGATAGAAATATTTGCTATTTTTTTATTTTTCCCAAGAGGAGGACATGATTTAAAATATCATCTAGATATAAAATTTGAGTACACATTACTCTTTATTTTCTCCCCTATGAAGCTTTGCCAATGATTCCTCTCCTAAATCCCTGTGGCAAAACAAACCACTGTTTTGCCTGTGTTCTACTGTTCGTCCTTACATGCGTTACCCATTTTCCTTACATGGGTTGTGATGGAGGAAGGTCATTGGCTAATAAAGGAACTGCTTTGGCCCATCTTATTGGTTAGGACGTAGGTAGGTGGAGTAAACAGAACAGAATGCCGGGAGGAAGAGGAAGTGAGGTCAGACTCGACAGCTCTCCTCTCCGGAGCAGACACCTCAGAGAGAGACGCCATGCTACCTGCTCCAGGGAAGACACGTGCGATGAACCTCCGACCCAGGATGGACTTAGGCTAGAATCTTCCCGGTAAGACTTGTGCTATACAGATGATAAGAAATGGGCTAGTCCAGGTGGGAGAGTTAGCCTAGAAGATGCTAGGTAGAAATGAGCCAAGCAGTGTTTAAATGAATACAGTGTCCATGTAATTATTTCGGGTAAAGCTAGCCAGGCAGGCGGCTGGGGTTTTGGGGACGTAGCCCCGCCGCCGCTCCCTATTACTACAGGGTTGCCAGTTTTTCTTATATGGGTCACATTTAGGGTTTCCCTTGCTGTGATCAACACCATGACCAAAGCAACTTGGGGAGGAAAGGGTTTATTTCATCTTACCCTTCCAGGTAACAGTTCGTCACTGAGGGAAGTCAGGGCAGGAACTCAAGGCAGGAGCTGAGGCAGAGGTAATGGAAGAACACTACTTCTGTCGGACCTGCCATGACAAGCTCTATAGAGGCCAAAGTCTCAGTACTTTACCCTAAGGCAATACCTGGTTCCAAGAAAGACCACAAACTGAGACCACCCAGGCACCACCCAGGAGCAGACCATCCAGAGAAAATTCCTAATGTTCCAACCGTTGTAGATTGGATCACCTGACAGCACACACCCATCACTTTTCACCAGGATACCCCTAGACAAATGCCAGCCAATCAGGGATCTTAAACCTTAGAAACCCCTCATCCCTACCTTTGCTTCTATAAAAACCCACCCTAACTAAGCTCAGAGCTCTAAGATCACTCCAATACGTTGGACACAGGGAGTCTGAGTTTGCAAAGTTGTATAAGAATAAAGGGTCTTTGCTTTTACATACAGGACTCTGTCTCCTAGTTTGTTTTGGAGGGACTCCGTGATCTGGGCATAATACTTACTGGCTTGCTTCTCATTACTTACTCAGCCTGATTTCTTATACAACTCAGAACCACCTGCCTAGGGTTGGTACCACCTGTAGAGAGCTGCGTGGAGCCGCACCTGATGGTGATGTAGAGAGCTGCGTGGAGCCGCACCTGATGGTGCTGGCTTCTGCCCTCTGCGATCCCGAAAATGAGTGCTCTCTGTGATAATCAACTTCTATTATGGCTAAGGCCTGACTCATCCTATTATCACGCAATGATTGTCAGCTGCTTACATATGCGTGGACCTATGGGCAGTGCCCACGTGGCAATCCGGGGTTGGTAGCCCATGCCTTTTTAAGGGCTGGGAGAGGTTTGCCCGGAAGGAGAGAGAGGGAGAGAGAGAGAAAGAGAACAAGGTCCTGAATAAAACTGCTAGCAAGAAGAGCTCCGGTTGTCACAACTTCCTTGCTGGTAGAGGTGGTATGCGACAACCACCCACAGTGGGTTGGGCCCTCCTGGTGTGGGCGGTCCTTCTGTCTGTCTGTTGTTTTTATTGGTTAATGAATAAAGAACTGCTTTGAGCCTAGGGCAAGGGCAGAACAGAACTAGGTGGAAAAAGCTAGGCTATATGCTGGGAGAAAGAAGGCAGAATCAGAGAGAAGCCATGTAGCCTGCCGGAGATAAATGCTGGGAACTTTACCTGGTAAGCCACAGCCGGTAGATTGGTGATTTAATTAATACAGTTTCTGTGTGATTATTTCAGGGCTAAGCTAGCAGGGTGGCCAGAAACCCTTCTCCAACACCCTCCCACATTCAGAAAATGCCCTACAAATTTGCTTATAAGTCAGTCTTATGCAGGCATTTTCTCATTTTAGAGTCCTCCTTCCAAATGAGTCTACTGTAAAGTTTTTATGGTCCAACAAGCCTCTCCACTGATGCAATAATTCAAATCAGACCAAATCAAACCAAATTAGGAAAGGCCCAGGTTTAATGGATTCCATGCTCCCAGGTGGCCTTCCAATCCCTAGAGAGAAGTTGGGAAGGAAGATCAGAAAATCACGGAGAGGAGGAAGAAGAACCAGAAAGACCACCAGAGTTCATTCTGTGTGTGTGGGAGGGGCAGTTTAAATGGCCTATGGGAGTGGTCTTGACCCTCTCTGGGGAGGGGTCACTGTTTGGTGGGCTTTCTCAGAGGTGGAGTTTGGACTGCTCCAACTCTCAGGAGAGGGGGTTTGGGGTGGAAAGTTTCACCCAAACATTTTAGAATGGATGCCAGGGGCTGGGGTGAAGCTTCCAACCAAACGTCCCAGACTCCTTAGAATAAGGATGTTAGGGGCTGAGATGATGCTTCCAACCAAACATCTACCTTGCTTCAAATTGATTTAAAACTCACCAACCAAAACTCATCCACTTACCACATCCCTTCCATTGGTTTTTGAGCAATCCCAAATTATCATCCCTAGGTTTGGCCAGGAGAGTCCTTCCTCAGCTGCTGTGCAAGCAAGAAGAGGCAGATGATGGGAACTAACATTTCAAACACTCGCGTGCATAAAGGATGAGTGTCTCCTAGGAGAATTTATGGTCTCTTTGTGGAGTGATTGAAAATAGGACGAAAATCTCTGGCTGCTTGGAGGGGTTGTAGAGGCTCAGCGGTTCTCTATTGGCCAGGGCTCGCTAAACCCGGCAGGCTCAGGCTTCTCTATTGCCCAGGGCTCTCTGAATCCGGCAGGCTCAGGGTTCTCTATTGGCCAGAGCTCTCCAAATCCGGCAGGCTCAGGGTTCTCTATTGCCCAGGGCTCTCTGAATCCGGCAGGCTCAGGGTTCTCTATCGGCCAGGGCTCTCTGAACCCGGCAGGATCAGGGTTCTCTATTGGCCAGGGCTCTCCAAATCCGGCAGGCTCAGGGTTCTCTATTGGCCAGGGCTCTCTGAATCCGGCAGGCTCAGGGTTCTCTATTGCCCAGGGCTCTCTGAATCCGGCAGGCTCAGGGTTCTCTATTGGCCAGGGCTCTCTGAACCCGGCAGGATCAGGGTTCTCTATCGGCCAGGGCTCTCTGAACCCGGCAGGATCAGGGTTCTCTATTGGCCAGGGCTCTCCAAATCCGGCAGGCTCAGGGTTCTCTATTGGCCAGGGCTCTCTGAATCCGGCAGGCTCAGGGTTCTCTATCGGCCAGGGCTCTCTGAACCCGGCAGGCTCAGGGTTCTCTATTGGCCAGAGCTCTCCAAATCCGGCAGGCTCAGGGTTCTCTATTGGCCAGAGCTCTCCAAATCCGGCAGGCTCAGGGTTCTCTATTGGCCAGGGCTCTCCAAATCCGGCAGGCTCAGGGTTCTCTATTGGCCAGGGCTCTCCAAATCCGGCAGGCTCAGGGTTCTCTATTGACCAGGGCTCTCTGAACCCGGCAGGCTCAGGGTTCTCTATTGGCCAGGGCTCTCCAAATCCAGCAGGCTCAGTTGTTCTCTATTGGCCAGAGCTCTCTGAATCCGGCAGGCTCAGGGTTCTCTATTGGCCAGGGCTCTCCAAATCTGGCAGGCTCAGGGTTCTCTATTGGCCAGGGCTCTCCAAATCCGGCAGGCTCCTCACTGGTTTTTTAATGTTTTGTCTGATCTTAGTGATACCAGGCCTTCCGAATAGCTGACTGCGGTCTAATTAGAATGTTGTGTTTTCTGTGAGTGTGTTAGCGTTTCTAGTTAGGGCAGAGTCTGTGCTGTATCCCTTCCTATCCTGTAATGGAACACAGTGTCTGGCTCATAAAGGACAACACCATTTGCTAAACAGACCTGAATTGTCCCTCTCCACCCACATCACTCAGTGCATCAGCTCTGAGATTTCAGGGAAGGCAGAGGCAATGTTAGACACCCATTTTCTTCCTTCAAGGTTTCCGGCCTCGCTGTATATTCAAAGCATAGAGACAAAGTGTGATAATGCCTCTGACAGCAGGGTCTCTTGACCTGTGACACTGTCCAGCAGCTTCCAGGACAACAGATTGCTGATTCTGGACCCTCCTTGGCTTATCCTTTGAGCTCAGGGACCAGCTTCTTCCTGGTGATTTAAATTTGGAGCTGCCTCCAAGATTTTAGCCCTCAGAATCAAAAGCTCCCAGAATTTTCCTGCAAAAGTTCCCCGATTCAACCACCTCTCTGCCAGTTGGGGTTTCTGAGGAAATGAACCAAAGCCGGCAGTGGTTGCCATGGTGACTGAGTCTCTCTGGAGCGAAGTCAGGGGAGCATCCATTTAAAGGAAAGGGGGAGCAATATTGTACTAGAATGGCCATCTGCTAACAGTGAAGTGGTCTTGGAGAAAAAAAAAATCTCTCTGAGCGGGGGCAGCCAGGAAGCCTTAAGGAACGTGGAGTCACTAGCTAGATTAGACATTTCTCTACAACTCAGCGAGATGTCAGGGAAGTCACTGAACAGCAGTGACATTCCAGCCTAGGAGAGGAGGTGCATCAGAATGGGCCCTGGCAGGAGGGCTTTGTGCTTCCCCAGAATCCCTCGGCATCCTGGGAGTGGCCGCAGAGAAGACAGAGGAATCACTCAGGGCTTGGCATTGGCAAAATCTCCTAGGTGTAGCTTAAACACACCTGTGCAACAGGCACACCTGTGGTGACTAACAGCCACACGCGCGGCGCTGTTTCCTTAAACAGTTCGCCGCAGCTTGAACGGGAGTACATCTGCGCGAAGCTGAAGTGTATGGAAAGCAAAAATGCGTTCATCACTCTACCGAGAGTCCCTAAATCACAGAATGTTTACGGGAGTGAGCTTGCTAATTTATTGATAGGTGCAGAAGTGCCTGCCGCATAGTTTATGCTCAGTCAAATCTCATCCTGACTTTTTTTTTTTTAAGAAGTCATTTTCTCAGAATCTGATGAATGTTCAATCTGAAGCTGCAGCCCAGCGAGCACATTTCTTCAAGATGCTTGCAGGTGGTGGACACACCCCATGGGCCTATGGGGTACTGGAAAACAAGCAGCATTTGCCTCAGGATCCAATGACCTCCAGGGGCAAGTCAAAGGCCTTTTTGGCTTCTCTCTTCCAGGCCTCCCCTCACTGTGGCCCTCTCTCAGGATGACACAGGATGACAAAAACCTCTCCCTGAGGAGGGGTCCGGCTTGAAGTTGGCCAGATCTTTCCCATCAGGTTACACTCTTGAAGGGCAGCCTCAGCACACACCGATGGATCCCCAGTTCTTTCTTTTCACTTCCTTCCACAGGCAGCTTCCTTTCTCACCTCCAGTAGGGTGGCAGTGTCCACTGCTCTCGGGAGAAGACCCAGGGTTGGCAGAGAGGCTCAGTTCCTGTGAAAAGCCGGAGCAGAGACTTCTTCCTTTCTTGTTGCCCATTATAGATGAGAGGTCTAGGTGAGGATTTGGGTTTTTGGAGGTGCACAGAGAGGTGGGTTAAGCAGCCAGCTTTGTTTTCAGTCCATTCAAACAAGCCTAGCTCAAAGGAATAACTTCTCTCTGAGGGACAGTCTAGGCCATGGGAATCTTGTCTGGGAAAGATCTTACATTGTAGAGGGTCACTTTACTAACTTGTGTTTACATTTTTCCTTTGTCTAAGACCCTCAGAACCTCTCTGTTGACAACTTAATTCCAGCTTTGTAACCGGGAAGTTGGAACAATTCACTCTTGTATTCTTTCAATATTTCTTTTATCCCCCATGTTGAGGATGTATGTATGTACATCAAATACATTCCTGATGCACATAGAAGCCAGAAGAGAGTATCAGATCTCCTGAAGCAGAGATACAGGAGTTGTGAGCCTCCTGATGTGGAGGCTGAAAGTTTTCTGCGCCCCGATAAACCTCTACACCAATACAATAATCCGAATCAGAACAAATCAAACCGAATTAGAAAACGCCCAGGTTTAAAGGATACCAACGCTCCCCAGTGGCCTTCCAAGCCCTCAGAGAGGAGATGGGGAAGGAAGACTGAGAAAACACGTGTTTGTTCTCTGGGGGACAGTTTAAATACCTGTGGGAGTGATCTTGAGCATCTCTGAGGAGGGGTCACTGTTTGGCAGGCTTTCTCAGAGGTGAAGTCTGGACTGAGGCAACTCCCAGGGGAGGGGCTTGGAATGGAACTTTCTACCCAAACATTCCGGACTCCTTGGATACATAGATACCAGGGTCTGGGGTGAAGCCTGGACCCAAACATTCCAGACTCTTTGGGTATATGGATGCCAGGGACTGAGGTGAAGCTTCCAACTAAACAGAGGCTAAGAAGTAAACCCAAGTCCTCTACAAAACCAGTAGGTGCTCTTAACTGTTGAGCCACCTCTCCAGCCGCCATCTTTATTTTAACCTTTTTCTATCTGTTAGTCACCTGAAAGCAAGAATCATGTTTTACTTTCGTCTATGAAAGCATGACTGTAGTATAGCAGGCATAACAGTTCCCTAATACACAACCTTTTTTTACACTGGAAAAATTAATTCTCGAAGTTTAAAGGGACCCAAGAAGTCACAGGATTCCTCCCCACATCCAGGAAGGAATTTCCTCCCAAACTTTCACAGCAGGTAAGACTGATTCTCTTCCAGGTGATGGGAAGCCCACTGCCTTGCATTTAGTCTGCCTGCTATTGGGCCACATCTATGCGGGGACAAGATTCTCTGTGGTGACACACAGTGGGCCATTTGCAGCTGGTGTAGCCCCGCAGTTCCTGCCTACGTCCATCTTACAGCCACACCGTTCTCACAAGTTCATCTCGCAGCCCTTCAAGCTTTTCCATTACCTGGATATTAATATCTTCTGTATATTAATATCGTCTATGTTGTTCAGAAAAATGCCCGTCAAGATGTTCTGATCCTCCATCTGTCCTCTGTGGAAGTGGTTGCATCATTGTTCTTGTGAGTTGCGGTACCACACACAACAGTGGGGCGAAGTGGCAGAGAGCACTCAGCTTTCCTATCAGTGGATGTGCTGGCTCCTTGTGTAAACATTGCTGTGGAGCGACTCTTACTCATCCCAAACTTGGGTACTGGGTTTAGAGATCAGGTAAATGGTCTTCTGTTTATTCCTCTTCATGAATATAATGTTCCCGGTGACCAGGAAAGCCCATCGAGATGTATTTTAGACACCGATTCTTTCAGGAGAAACATTCTTTCAAGTGTTATTGTAAGGATTACTCAAACTAATACATACAAAGCACTTAAAGCCCCCACATAAAATAGGTACTTAATAAATACTAGTTTATGTAGCTACAACCAACCAGTTATAAATTAAGACAATCTCTAAGTTTCTTGACACACCTAGATTGGTGAGGTTTTTTATGACGTTTTAGCGTTTATAGTTACTTTAGGGCTCTGAATTCTCTATTACTCAACCAAATACTATAATACACCCTGCTCCTGGAAAAGTAGACATAGTTTGCATAAGAAAGAACAACCTTCCTTATTCTTCCTTCATGACTGTGTTAGCCAAATGACGAAAATGGTACGGTCATCAGGTAAGTGTTACCAGCAGTAAGCTCATCAAGAAAAGAAGTGAGCTTGCTGGGATGTGGTCTGAAGAGTCTATCAAGAATGAGTAGGAAGTGTCAGTTTCTATGTGGAGAGTGAGATTGGTAAATATAGGTAAAACATGATGCAAAAGAAGTAGACATTCATTGAAAATTTGAGCTAATGATAACAGAGACATATGAAGTGAGTTAAACACAGCTACAAGGAATAGCTGTGCTGGCTGTGTTATTAGCACCCTGACATCATCAAGACTGTACTACCAACTTCTTAAAGGGTGTGGCTCAGGGAGCTTGTGCTTCGGATTGCTGTGGTGTTTGTCTAAAATGAGAAGTCCATGGTGTTGCCTCAAACCTGTGAGTTGAAGTCACTAGAGGTTGGGCATGGGAACCGGGTGATCCCCAGGTGTGCAGAAGGGTGAGAATATAGGAGGGCAAAGGGTGGGGATTGCGTGGAGGAAAGTGGGTATGTCACTCCTCTACTGCAGAGCCACGCCGCTGACTTACGCTGCAACTCACCCGCCTGGAAGCTGTGTACTCTGGAACTAGGGCCTTTCCCCTTTTTTCTCTCTTCACTCTGGACCACAGCATGACAATACAAAGAACATGGGGTCTCCATAGCCATTAGACTTGAAAAACCAGTATTAAAGTACGATTATTAGACCATTCATTGGACAAAGCGATGAGCTCATAATGGCATCTTCATTCTGATAGTTCATGTACTGTAGCATGTCCCCCACCCACTATGCTTTCTTGTTGTCCCTCCCTCCTCCTGCTAAGACCTTTTCATGCACATATATGGGAATATTCCACATATGGAAGGAAAATACCATATTTGTCTGAATTCAGCTTCTTTGGCTAAAAATGATCTCCCATTCCATCCATTTTTTCCTGCAAATGAACCAATTTATTTTTCTTTCTTGCTGAATAAAACTCCATTGTGTATATATACTACCTTTTCTCTCTTTGCTCAGACACCCAGATCAATTCCTCATCCTGGCTACTGTGAATAAAGACATTAAATACAGGTGTGCCGATCTCTGTTGTAGGCTGACTTAGAGTCCTTTGGGAATGTTCATAGGACTGGCATAGCGATCCTATTGTAAATCTACATTTAGTTGTTATTCATTAACAAATCTCCATACTGATTTCCTTAGAACAGCCATTAGATGTTTGAAATGCCTCAACAAGCTCACGTGGCCAGGACTTTGCTAATGCCATAGATCCCAGAGGGTAGAGACCATTGCCACGTGTCTCAAAGCACCTTGCCTCCAGAGCAGTTACCTGGCATTCGCTCCCAAGAAGCTTCTTGGGCAGCACTTCTGACTCACAGAAGTTCACTTCCAGATTTGTACCATGTGACTCTGCCTTCCTAACTGACAGTGAGCTAGAATGAACCTTTCCCCCTCAAGTTGCTTTTATCAGCGAATGCTATCCTAGCAACAGAGAATGCTATCCTAGCAACAGAGAATGCTATCCTAGCAACAGAGAATTTTATCCTAGCAATAGAGAATGTTATCCTATCAGCAGAGAATTTCATCACAGCAACAAAGACAAATCAAAATATTCTCAGAAAACCATTACCATATGTTTTCTGTATAAAATAGTGGGTTTTCTGACATTTTCACACACACATTCAATGTATGGGGCCATATTTTCCTCCTTCCCCTCCCCCTCTCATTGTCCCTGACTCTTTCCTCCAAGTGGGACTCCTTACAAGTGTTTTGTTTTGTCTTGAAGAATTGCTTTTAAGATAGATCTCACCATGTATATCGGGCTGGTCTTAAATATGGGATCCTCCTGCCTCAGCCTCCTGAGGGACCGTTCTCAGTCATGACTTAATAGTTCAGGCTGGATGAGGGTCTTCCTTTCCTGAGATTAACTGGGGATCTGGGGTTCCCTGCAGAAGTGGGATTTACCTAGTAAGAAGTCAGAGAGTGGCTGTTGGGTCAGCAATGATTTATGTCTGACGTGCATCCTCCTATTCCTTTCCATGAGCGTGCACACATGCGCATACATCATTCTCCAGGAATACTGGAGTTCTTTCCCCAGTGGGCTTTTCCATATCTTGTTTCTGACGCCTGATGACTTTTACAGGATTACTTCACGGACTTTCTAGGTCTCACTTAAAATACCTCTTACTCTGGGAACTTTTTTCTAACTCCCTCCCGAGTCAGGTACCCTAACTCATTGCCATGAGCTTCCTTTGTGTTTGTGTTTCTAAACATTAATACCCTGTCTTTAATTGATATTCCTCCTACAGCATCTTTCGCGGGGCATATGGCAGGAAGACAGGACACCATTTCTTTATTTTCCATTCTGTCCCTGGAACAATATTAGGAAGTAAAAAAAAAAGAATATTAGTGGAGTAAATGAACAGTCTCCTCCAGCAGACCTTAGAATATATTGACTACAGTTTCCATAAGTTAAGGTTATGTTTGAACTTCTGAAAGACAAAAGGATTTCATATAGATGACAAAAAGGACACGAAGGAGTCTTGCGGTCACAGAAGACATTGTTTTATGATGAACTCATTATAGAAGTTGGGAAGTTACCCAGATATCACTTTGTCCTGACCTGAATGTATGAGGTCAGGACCCAGAAAGTGTCCAGGTATGTGACAGGGTCTAATGTGGCTAAGCTTGTGCCATCTGGACTAATGAGAACTCTTGGTCCTGTCCTTCCTCCTGTGTGGGTTTTCATACCTATACCAAAGAAAAGCTCTGTTCTGAACTGTCTAGTCTAACTCCCCCTTTTTCCTTTTTTCATGGTTTTACTGCTCACTCCAAATCCTACTTGTCACAGCCAGTGCAGCCTGGATAGCTGAGACTGCGGGGGGGGGGGGGGGTCCCGGGATTGAGACATGGAGGCTTCTTTTCAGGTGGAAGAACAGCAACCTTGAGCCTTTTATACCTCTACTGCTTCTGTGGAGACCCACGGGCCAGAAAGAACACAAACATCCTTGTCAAATACAGACCACAAGGAAGTTCCACTGTCAGTCAGGGGAGTGAGGGCAGCTAGATCATAACACTACTGGCATCTGTCGAAGTTACTGTTCTTGCGCTGTCAAGAGACACCATGATCTAGGCAATGTATCGACGAAAGCATTTAATTAGGGCTTGCTCACAGTTTCAGAGGGTGAGTCCATGACCATCATGGAGTGGAGCAGGGCAGCAAGCAGACAGCCAGGCATGGCACTGGAGCAGTAGCTGAGTGTTTACATTACATCTTATTTGAAAGTTAGAGGAAGAAAGAGAGAGAGATAGAGATAGAGATAGAGAGAGAGAGAGAGAGAGAGAGAGAGAGAAAGAGAGAGAGAGACTGGACCTGGTGGGAACTTTTGAAACCTCAGAGACCACATACAATGACACACCTCCTCCAACAAGGCCACACCTCCCAATCCTTCCTAAAAGAGTTCCACCGAGTAGGAACAAAGCCTTCGTATGTGAACCTATGAAGGCCACCCTTACCCAAACTATACACACTCTGCTTTGCTCTGTATGTATTATATAATAATTTGAATGTATCCGAAGCAAGATGTTTTTGGTTAGATTCCAACCTGGAAAGGCAATAACAAAATGAGACAGTAAGGAACCAAATAAGAAATAAATAATGTAAGGGAGAACAGCACAGAGTTCTGGGTCAGCCTTAGCCTTTGCTGAGGTTTGGGTATGCAATCCCCGGTCAGATGATGTTGAGTAGGGAGAACCTTCCAGAGACAGCTAGCAGAAAGCAATTATGTCATGGGGAATCTACTATATAAATAAATGCATTAACACGGTTTCTTGGGAGGGAGTTAGGTCTCTCGTCCTGGATTATTCTAATGTTGACCTCAGCTGCAGGACCCCATTCACCTTCTGCTTCTTTGCCGTGTTAGGATGCAGCCAGAGGGCCCTCACCAGGATACCGGCAGCATGTCATTCAGAATCAATAGCCCGAATAATCATGGGCCAAATAACCCTAATTAGATACCTGCTCATGCCCTAGGTATTTTGTTATAGCAATACAAATCAGACTAAACAGTCTTTTTCAGAGAAAAAGAAACATAGGCCATTGCTTTCGTAAGCTTTCATTCCTGTTCCTGGCTTCATAATTGTTTCTTTTATGGCCCAAAGAACCAGATAACCCTAAGTACAGGCTGTAAGGAGTCTTTCTTTGCCTTGCCAGCCAGTTCTCAAATAACAACACAGAGACTTATTACTATGAATGCTCCACCTTAGCTTAAGCTTGTCCCACTTTAGGCTTTATAACTTAACCCATTTATTTTAATTTTCATTACCTCATCTCTCAGTACATGTTGCTTCTTTCAAGTCTGGCTGGCAATTCTGCCTTCTTCTTTTTCCCAGAATCCTCTCTGTCCCTGGAAGCCCCACCTAACCTCTTCCTGCCTAGCCATTATTGGCCATCCAGCTCTTTATTAAACCAATCAGTCACACAGTGTACGAAGGTCTCACAACAAAAGCAACTGAAAAGGAAAGAGCACACTGTTCTTCATCTGAAAACAAGCAAGTAGGCCAGACATGGTGGGTACACTTAATCTCAGCATTGGGAGAGAGAGGCAGGGGGATCCCTGTGAGTTCCAGCCAGGGCTATATAGCGAGAACCTGTTGAAAGCAAATGAATGGTAACGGGGCTGCCAGGACAAGCCAGCCAGGAAAAGCTCCTGCAGTACAAGACTAATGCCTCTAGATCAATCTTCATGACCCATGACTCCTGAAAGTGGCCCTCTGACCTCTGCACACGCACTACGGCAGGCACACTTTAGGACATATGTTCCTGCGCTCACAACCCCCCTCCACACAATAATAATAAAATAAAATACAATCCCGACCCTCCTTGTTCCTTAAATAGACGATGGTAAACATTGCTTAAAATGATGTTAACAAAGAGACCAAAGATACAAGACTCTAACAAGTCAGTGCTCGGGTGTGGTCAGAACCTTCTCCCTTGGCTCACTGTCTGTGCTCAGATGCACCTCACTGGTGTCATGTGATTTCACGAAAGATTTTCTTCTAAACTCATCTTGACTTTTTATTTTACTGTCATCCCTGGACTGTCTTACTGGGGTAAGGCATGGGTTTCAGACTCTCTTAATTTTATATATATATATGTATATATATATATATAAAGTTTGCCCATCTGCCACAGCTTCCTCTGGTCCCAGCCAGAGGCCTTCCTTCCCTGCCTGACTCTTAAGACTAAATATAGAGTTTGTTCGGCTCTTCCTCAGGCTCACCTGCTGTTTCTTTTACTAATAAACAGCATACGGAGACGGAGAACAATTAGCCTTGTTAGCTGTCACTGTCAGGGGCAGGAACCTTCGTGACTTTCTTTTTTTTGTAAAGGAGTAATGGTTTTGTATCCTTTCAGAGTGAGCTCTTTCTCTTTCCAAACAGCTTCTCTTCACCAGGGAGCCTGGAATTTATGAGAAAAGACTTCTCTCAAACTGCTGCTCCACAAGTCAGCGAAGGGGTAGAGCTCTTCCCCTGAAAGGAGCGGTGCACATATTATTTTGAATGTAATATGTCTATTAGCTCCTTGAGCATTGCATGCAATGTATTTGGCTCATCCTCAACTCTTCCCCCAACTCCTCTTCCATCCACCCTCACCTTCCTACCACTACCAATTTCTGTTTTCTTTTTATAATAACTATTGTGCTGTGCATATACTCCTGAGTGCGGGGCTGTGCACTGCAGCATGGTCCACATACCAGGACCCTTAAAGAAAACCGACTCCCCCTCCCCTAGAAGCAGCCAACTATCTGTCCACAGCTCCTCAGTTACAGGTGAACGCTTCCCCACTCCATGCTAGAATGTAGACTGACTGACTCTTGTACAGGTCTTGGTACACATTTTCTTTTTTCTTTCTTTCTTTTTTTTAATGATTTATTTATTTACTTATTTATTATGTATACAGTGTTCTGTCTGCATGTATGCTGGAAGGCCAGAAGAGGGCACCACGTCTCATTTTAGATGGTTGTGAGCCACCATGTGGTTGATGGGAACTCAGGACCTCTCGAAGAGCAGCCAGTGCTCCTAAACACTGAGCCATCTCTCCAGCCCCACATTTTCTTATAAGAGAAACTTTTTAGAAGTGCAAATTAAAACTTTGGGGATACTTACCAAGAAAGACCATCAATAATTGCTTGCTACCACAGTTTCAAAGAAGAAAGCCAGAGAGATGCGCGGCTATATGTTGCAGTGTTTCTTTTGCTTTTGACTGTTAATTTTCCCACCTAATTCCAAAATGCCTAATACCAAAGGTTGCTGCGGATCTAGTCAGTCCATCAGCTGTGGATCTGTCCTAACAAACCACTCACCTCTATAACCACGACGATGCTGGGGGCAGAATGACGGGCTAGGAAGGCCTCTTTCTTACCACCATTCTAGAGTCAGCTCCCCCGCTGAAATCTGCAGGGCACAAGGCACAGTTGGTGGAGGGCTGACACCATCGCATGGGGCAGTTAGCAGTGAGTTTTAAGTGAGGGGCACTTGCGTCAGTTGTGGGCTGTGCACATGATTCATAGAAAGTGAATTCCAGAAAGAACATTGACTCGTGGATTCAATATTTGTCTTCATTTTCCAAATACAGTTTATACTTACAAAACAGAGTTTGTTTATATTCTGGGTACGTGTAGTTATCTTTGGCTGTTCTGAGCTAGTGGCTAAATCACCCCCACCCCCGTGCAATAGGTGGAATACTTAAGGGGAGACAGTAACACTGATGAGCCCTCGGTGCCCGAAACTCCTGTCTCATTTAGCATCTTGTGCTCTCATGGAGCAAATAAGAACATCTCCGCTGTGCAGATGATGAAGCTGAGGCCCGGAAGGCTGATAAGCGTGGATGAAATTTATGCCCTGGAAATGCTGAAGCACGCATGCGCAGCCCTTGTATGGTGATTCTGTTGAACTTGTCTGTATTGGGTTTTATGGTCTAAGTTGAGGACAACTGACCAGGTCTCTTCCTCAAGAGGGCACAGGATCTCATGACAGATGGTTGTGAGCCACCATGTGGTTGCTGGGAAATGAACTCAGGACCTTTGGAGGGGCTGGCAGAGCTCTTAACTAACTGCTGAGCCATCTCTCTAGCCCCTAGGTGAAATAATTGTCAGGACTTGTATATACCTGGGTTCAAAACCTTATTCTGTCCCACTCGGCAGTTTCACAGCTCCTGCCTGGAGTTATTCAAGCGAGCTGGCTCCTACCACAAATACAAGAATGGCGTTTATGTCTTTCAGCTTTCCATCATTGATGCAAAATACAAGAGACAATTAGGAAGTGAAAAGGCTCGAGCTGTGGTTCTGGAGGTTTTCAGCTGAGACAATGAATGGCTGTCTTGCTTTGGGCCTCAGACATGAAGGCCATACGTGGTGGGCATGTCTGGATGAGGAAAGCTGCTCACTTCACAGCCCACAAATCAATCAGAAGAGGGAGTGCCTCCAACGACCCAAGGAGCTCCATAGGCTCTGCCTCCTAAATGTTTCCCCCAAGGGGCAAAAGCCCAAAGCCATTTGGGGGACTCTGAACTTCCAAGTTAAAGCAGCTTTTTTTGTGCCCTGTCCCCCAAGGCTCACAGCTGCACTCACGCCTCTTCATATAGCTCAAGCTGGGAAAGATGGTGGAAAAGGCGAGGAGGGCGGGGCACTTTTGTTTACTGTGACTTTACCTTCCTGTGTGCGGAGACCGTAGGTACGGCTCTTTTGTTCTTCATGGAAAATCTGGCCTTGAGTTCTCATTTTGGAGTGAACAAGTCAGAGGAACATAATCACTGTGGTAGTTGGTAAAATACATCAGGGATGGAGCACTACGCCTCTTGGACCACATCTTTCCTCAGGCCTGAAAGGGTGCCACAGACGAGCGAGTGCCCAGCGCATCAGGCTGAGTCATCTAGCAATGCAGTTCTGACCGGAATCAACTGAGTTATCTTGGGAGCGATCTTTAGGCAACCCCCCTCACCCCGAACGGGTCCAGACATCCATATTCATTGCTTTTATCAGAAGAGCATCCATTCTGAAATGGCACTTGCTGCCTTCTAAATAAATTGCCGTTCTGCGGCAGCCGACTCCAACAGGCTGTTTTTCTCACGCGGCTGAATCTGTTCTGACAACAGCGCATGCCAGTCATTTGCTCTTTTCCTTTCACGATCTGATTTTATGATTAATCTATTCATTATGTTTATTGCCTCTGTACCTTATTTGAGAGCTTCAATGCATATTTACAGGAGCAATAAAAAGAGCCAGGCTCAGCCGGAATAGCATCCAGGTCTAACAGGTGGGCAAGGCAGAAACTGAACTCTTCTGACTGAAGTAAACGGGGGAGGTTGGGCTGACCACACCAGCTAGCAAACGATCCAGACCAAGTAATGTCATCCAGCAATTGGTTAGCTTCAGTGTCTCTCTATTTAATTCAAATTCAAGAGTAAACTGTTCTTCCGGGGGGGGGGGGGGGGTGAGGAACAACCCAAAAACGATTGAGATATAATTCAGATACCATGAATTTGTCTCTTTAAGGTGCGTGACTCTGTAACTTTTAATACATTCGAAAGCTGTGTTGCTGTGACCTATGAGCTGCAAACCACCACAGAAGAAATTCAGAGCTATTTGTAACCCAGCACCTGGCATCCTAGCAACCAGTTCCGAAATAAATGTCTCTCCTCTCCCAGTATTATGGGTCTGGGGTGGTTCAGAGATTCACCAGTCTGACCGTGCAAAAGAGGCTTTTATTCAGACACTAGCACCAGGTCTACACCCAGGACTGGGATTCTCAACTGCAGAGCCCCGCCACCTCAGTCACAGGCTTTGGAATGCAAAGAACATGAAGTTACATTCTGTGCAGTGCAAACAGAAGGTCAAATCCTGCAAAGCAAGCTTTTGTTTACAGAAGCAGAAACAGCAGTTGTTTTTTTTTAACAGCTTAGGCAATTATAAAAATTAACCCTTAGCAGCCCTTAACATTTGGAAGTCCAATTTTGTTCTCTACATAGTTTTATTGAGCACATAAACTTTAAACCTTTAAATACAAAGTTAGTCATCAAATAACATTAGTTTGTTTATTCTATTGGTTAAGGAGGCAAATTTCAG
Organism: Microtus pennsylvanicus; assembly: GCF_037038515.1. Classification (NCBI taxonomy): domain Eukaryota; kingdom Metazoa; phylum Chordata; class Mammalia; order Rodentia; family Cricetidae; genus Microtus; species Microtus pennsylvanicus. Next base: position 116,666,786 of record NC_134585.1, read on the forward strand.
AAGACAAAAAACACGTTCAAAAGAATTTTGTAGAATTAGAATGTGTTCAATAAACCAGTCATACTTAGCTGAATTGGACTTGAACATGGGGATAATGTCTGTTGAAGATACCTTCCTCTAGCACATGGGAAGATAGTTAAATACGTTTCCATTTCCTCAGCGAGGAAGACTTCTTTTTTGATGAATTGACACTGTTTCTTCTTTTTGGATGCTCTTTCCCTGGTATTCCCTTTCCATGTGTTCAATAACAGTTTCCTGCAAGACTGAAACATTCCATCCTGCTGGGCGCTCTTTAATCAGGGAGGTAAACAACTCAGAATAGCTCCAGGAAGTCCCTGAAACTGGCAGGATTCACTGGGCCCTCCCTGCCAGAGTAAGCAATAAAGCTGCGGCTTTCAGATGAGCCAAGATGCAAAGACTTTGAGACCACACCCTCTGCCTGGAAGAAGCAGAACCCAGCTGCACTGCCTGGAAGAGGTTTGGACCAACTGAGGCACTTGGAAGGGACACTACCCAGCCTGTTGAGCTGCCTTCCTTCAGACTGCAGAGTGTGCTCCAGGTTCTCAATTTTTGTGACCAGTCACTCGTGCTGGTGTGGGCTCAGGTGATACAGCTGTCATTGAGGGTATCTGGACTTTGGTCAGTCATGGGCTCCCTGTCTGGGGTGAGTAGACATGTGTGTGGCATCGCCTCAGGAAAAGCTTTGTCACACAACACCATGGAACATCCCATTATTATATGCCAAGTTACTTTAATGATAAAATTGTATGTATACCAAAGAATTGTGTATTTTTAAGATTTTATTTTTATTTGTGTGTGGGGGCTGGGGGGGTAATACATGGGTGCCTGTTCAGAGGCAAGAACGGAGACTCCGATCCCCTGGAACTGGAGTTACAGTTTACAGGTAGTTGCAAGCTGCGGGATGTGTATGCCAACTGAATTCAGATCTTCTGAAAGAGAGGCAAACACTCCCGATGGCCGAGCCATCTTTTGTTTCCTGTTAACTCACGTTCTAATTTGCTGTCAGTGATTTACAGTCACGTGTGTAGAGCTGCACAGAGCCCTCACAGGTGCTTCCTGGAGTGTCCTGAGATGCCTTCGCTCATCCTTAAGCCCCCACCCCCTTGCGGTCCTCTTAGGATGCCAAGAAAAAGGCGTGCCCGTGATGCAGAGAAGGTTCTGTGCTTAGGCAGTGCTTGTAAGTCTCCTTTGCGAAGGACTGAGCACAGCACAGGTTCACCTGCTCTGTGGATTTGGGATTCACAGGCCTGGCCACTTCACCGGAGAGTCTGACACTCAGACAAGGAGTGTGTGGTACTGATTCTCATCTTGAGAAGTAAGAGTCTCTGTTTCTGACCTTCTTTACCTACACCCTGCCCAAGCTTTTCCATCTTAAGAACCAGCTCCTCAAATTGTGTCTCCCTTCCTTTGCCAAGAAGATAAATTTCAAGAAAGCAATCACTGCCCTGTTAATATTTATCCCAACAATTTTGGTTTTGGGGCCCATTTTTAGTGGATTCTTTTGGTAACTGTCATGTGTTGTTTGAACTCGGTGAGAAACTGGCTTTGGAAATGGGGCTGTCCCCACCTCCTGTGCATACCCAAGCATGTTTGTGACAAGCATCCTTCAAGGCTTCTTGCCTGGGGCAGGGCTGACCCCTCTAACTCCAGGACAGAGAAGACCGAGCAGCCCAAGGGTAAAAACACTGTGCCGTTGAGAACAGCTAGGCGAACTGTTTCTAACACACATTGCCACGGTTCATCCAGTGCAGGAGGCGTTAAGGTGGGAACGGGAAGCTGGAAGTTCAGCCCTGGGGAGAACTCAGCAAAGGTCAGCTGACTGCCTCAGCTTCCTAGGGGGCATCTGTTGGATGTCGTGAATGCCAGATTTGATGATGTCATAGCTAACTGTTGCTATTTGTTCTTTTAATCAGAAGCCTCATGGAGGGGACATTCTGTTCCGACTGGGACTCCATTGGGAGTACCAACTGATTGCTTTAAAGGGGCTTTGCCAGTCAATTTGTGATGGATGATTCAAGTATCTGATCTGAAAATACTTTGCTATCTATCAATTATTTGCAATTTAGTTTTTTGTTTGGTTTGTTATATCCTTAGCAAACGCCTCCATTTGAAACATACAGTATAGTGATATCATTCTCCAGACCATATGGCCCAGTGAAGAATATTAAATTCAGATATGAAAGAAGAAAAAGTATTAGAAATTTAAAATCAGGTAAAACTAAGGTTATGTTGTTTTCCATACATTTCATTCAGTGTCCCCAGGTGGGTAGATGAAGAAATCGGAGAAGACAGATTAGGTTTGAAAGCTCCGCAGGAAGAAAAGCAGCGCTTTTGTGGGGTAGCAGGGAAGCGATGTAACTCTGTGTTCAGAGGGTCTGAGGGCGGAGGAACTGCTGTTGCACTTCCTGTCTGCTTGTGCTGCTGACAAACTCTACTGCCTTACGGGCTGCAGCCGTTGACAAACTCTACTGCTTTACGGGCTGCAGCTGTTGACAAACTCTACTGCTTTACGGGCTGCAGCCGTTGAGAAGTACTGAAAAAGGCGCCATCGACACACACAGAGGGTCCAAAAAGGAGCCCCAGACGCATGTGCAGAGCCTACCATGTAGACGGCACGGGGAGCTGCCCAACCTATCTGAAACATTGGCAAATCACTCCAAGAACAGTTTCTCTTACAGTGACTTCAAAATCAAGTTCATACCATAACCAACTACATCTAACGAAAGTTTGTACATCTCCGGAGGGCTAGCGCATCAGTAGGAGCAGAGAAGGCCCGGGCAAAGCTGCTGGCTGCTCATCTCATCTCTGGCTCATAGGTTCCTGACTAAGCTGGATCTCTGTCGACAATCCTTTAGAAGGGCCACAGTTGAAATAGTTCTGTGGTAGCCGACAGCTTCACAGTGTGAACACGCTCATCAGCGTTGTAAGGCGACTCTACTTTTTCATCCTGTTACGCTTTCTTATTGCTGTCTCACTCTACCGACCCTCTTCTCCTTCCTGACCAATCCCCTCCTACCTTTGATCCGGAGTTGCCTGATCTGTGCTTTTCCTTTCCCCCAGTCTTCTTTGTTTGATTTGTGTTTTGTTGTTTTCCGATTTGTTTGCTTGTTTGTTTTTGTACTTTTGTTTTTCTTTCCCCTTTACTTTTTTACTTTCTAAGAAATCCAGTTAGACTCTCTTTTACTAACTGTTTATCCATTTGCCATTCAATATTTTGGAATCCGGCATTAACCTTCCTTACTAAATTGTTTCCCAGGCCTTTCTTCAACTCATAATACATTTCTTCCTTCCCATATTTTATGCACTTTTGTTTTGGAAATGTCTTCTCAAAAAATTAAAAAAGATTTTCCTTTTTTTTTTTTTTGGTATTTATTAGGGTCCCACTATGTAGTTCTGGCTGTCCTAGAATTCATTACGTAGGTATGGCTGGTCTTGAACTCACAAAGATGGATCTGCCTCTGCTTCCCAAGAGCTGGGATTAAAGGTGTACACCACCATGCCTGACCCAAGATTTTATTTGTATTTATGTGTATATGCATGTGCCCATGTGTGGGTTATATGCAGAAGAGTGTGGTGCATATAGAGGCTAGGAAAGGTCTCGGTCCCCTGGGGCTAGTGTTACAGGGAGTTGTAAGCCATCTGCTATGCATGCTGGGAACTGAACGAGGGTCCTCTGCACAGATAGTGTGGGGTCTTCCCCTCTGGGCCATCTCTCCAGCCCCACTTTCTGCACTTCCAGAGGCTGTGAATTAATGTCTTTGAATTAATTAATATCTACTTCTGCCAGTTGCAGAAGCAAGGAACTTTGAATTCATGAAGTTCCAGTAACTTCCATACTGAGTGTGACTCTGGATTTTCTCCTTCCTCCCAGATCTGTGCTTTCACCCCCTTAGAGAATCCCGATTTCTCTTTCAGAGCCACAGAGCAGACATCTTTGGGTTGGCATGTCCCACATCCATGCAAAGGACTTGTATTCTTATTTTCTGGTAGCTTTATTTATCTTACTAACATGTGTTAATTATTCATCCGTCATGGATTAAATTGAAACTGTGGGTCAACTCTTTCCTTCAGAAACAAGGGGGAAAAATCCTCCAAAGTTGTACAAAATAAGGGTTTCATTATAACATTTCCAACATCCATGTAATGTGTTTTGATTTCATGCATCTTCTATGTTATTCTGATCTCCCTCCCTGTACCTTTCGCCTCCTCCTTTGTATCTCTAGTGACTTAAATCACTCCAGACACCCACCAATCACAATGACTACTGGAGCAGAATATAAACATCCCTAAAATGTAATGGACCTGGAAAATGTTTATTGTTTTGAAAGCACTAAAATATGCATAGCAATACTTCCTTCTGTTACTCATTGTAACTTATAAGGTTTCAACAGAGACCAAACTAAGATGCAAAGGGGCTATTCTCTGTCATCTTTTAGAAACCAAATTATTGCTATAGATTCTTTTTAAAAATTTATTTTTGTTGTTTTATCATTTTGTGTATATGGGTGTTTTTAACTGCATGTATGCTTGTTTGTACACTGTATACTTGCCTGGTCCCCATAGCACTAATGGGCCTGGAGAGATGGCTCACCAGTTAAGAGAACTGGGTGCTCTTCCAGAAGATCCAAGTTCAATTTCCAGCACCCACATGGTGGCTCACAATCTGTAACTCAAGTCCCAAGTTATCTGACACCCTCTTCTGTCCTGCATGGGCTTTGTATGCATGTGGTGCCCAGATGTACATATAGGTAAGACATCAATACACATAAAATACAATAATATCTTAAAATCTAAAAAGATACTTGACACATGCCTGTCTTTCCAACATTCAAGTGACTGAGGCAGGAGGATTGTAAGTTCAAGGATAGCCTGGGCTACACAGACCCTGGCTCAAAACATCAACAAAAATCCATGTAAAAAATATTTTTAGCATTTATTTGAAATAGCATTGTTTAGTCTTTATTTAGTAGGAACATCCACTAGTTTTCCAGGCACAGTGGTACACACCTGTATGCCTTTTCCTGGGAAGCTGAGACAGGAGGGTGCAGAGTTTGAAGCCAACTTGGGCTGAATAGCAATATCCTGACCCTTGCTGACACTCTTCCCCGAAAGGAAGGAAGAAAGGAAGGAAGGAAGGAAGGAAGGAAGGAAGGAAGGAAGGAAGGAAGGAAGGAAAGGAGGAAGGGAGGGAGGGAGGGAGGGAGGGAGGGGAAACATCTTTACTAAATAAGAGACTTGTATTAGTCAGGATTCCCTATTTCCCTAGAGGAACAGGATTTAGAGAATGACTATTCATTACAAAGGGGATTTATTAAACCATCTTGCATGATTTGGTTGGCTAAACACCTGTGGAGAGACTGAGAACCTGGATCGCTCCCTGAAGCCATTCTCTTCTGTAAGCTTTTGTCCTTTGATCGCTTGGCAAACAGTGAGCCTGCTCAGAAGAGCTTGGCATGAGGATGCTCTGAGGTAGAGGTGATTTGGGCTGGAGTGGAGAGGGCGTGTGAGAAGATGCTGAGGAGGGAAAGAACGGCAGCAGAAACTGATAAAAAGAGTTTGCGGAGAGCCCATGGAGGGGTGAGGGTGGGGGATGGTGCAGGGGGAAAGTAGGCTGGGTCCTGATTAGGCATCAAACAGGAGATGCGCAGTTCCAAGATGGGGCCCTTCAAAGTCCTGCCATGTTCTATTATTTTAACCTGGTCTGTGGTACTACAAGCGTTGGCTTTAAGCTATATTTTGTAACCTGTGGCTCTTGGTTGTATTATAGATGGAACAACTTTTGAAGAAGAGAAGGCACTCCATTCATCAATGTCATTAAGCCCCAGCCCACAGAAAAAGCTTTGAAAAGTCATGATTAGTTTTTAAAGACAATCTCTGTCTTATCCATGGTACCCAACTGCCTCTCAACACCTTTTAACAATCTCGTTCCGAAAACTTCTGGGGATTTAGTGATGCTTCCCTCCCCGTCTGTACTCCGGTCTGCACTGTCTCACCACTGTGCCCTGATGGACCGGCTTTATCCTCTCTACGCACGCACTCTGGAGGTCAGTGTTGGCAAGTAGCCCAGCACTGTATCTCCTCGTATCCTGGGACTTGGAACGTAAGGAAAGCAGTGCATGTCTGGAAGGGAAAGAGTCATTTCCTCCTGCTTCAAACCAAAGCTCCGGTCAAGACAACTTCAAACTTAGCATCTGGTCAGGCGTGCTGCAAGGGAGCAGTGCAGGATGCCTGCATGGTGACGCGCCCTGATTCCAGCAGCATTTCTTCTTTCTTTGGAAATCTATCCAGGGTAAACTGTGTGGACCTCCAGCTACCTGATACATTTGGTATAAGGTCTGTCTTAACGTCTATGCGTATAATGACACTGAGCGTCCCCAGGCAGAAGGGCTAAAGGGCTTTCTGTCTCATTATGTTAGTTTTATCATAAAACTGTTGTTGAGGAGGCGATGGAAATACCAGGATGCTTTATGAGAGCTCTGGGCTTCTTAAGCTCTCCCGTGGCTCCTAACGAGAGCATAACCACAAAATTATTACAGGGAACTTTTTTCCTTCAACCAATAAAAAAGACACATTTTTTTCCCCGAGACTGAACTAGAAAACAACTTTTGCACGTCCCTGCTGTCATTTACCTGCACATGGCGCAAGCACTTATTTTTGGTTCTTAATGAATGCACGGAGCTTCTAATTATTTAGGGATGGGATTAAATTAGTTTCTCAGTGACTTGGTGTCGCAGGAGAAATCTTTTAATTTGCACACTCCTACGGCTGATGCATCTTGCAAACAGTGACTATTTAGCAGTCCCCATTGCCACTCATTTGCCACTGCTACTCCAACCCGTTGACTTTGAAAGTTTTAATAGTGCCCAGTGAAACTTTTAATTGCCACTGATTAGAGTTTAGCCTTCCTGAGGCAGGCTGTTAGGGGACACAAAGGAGTGCCTGCCTAGGTCTTAGATAAAGATCTTATGAGGAGCAGTTCCTCTTCCTAGTCTCCCCTAACCTCCCCCCCCAACAAAGCCCCTTTGAAGACTCACCTGACTTATTTTCGATTCTTATCTTCCTTCAGATGCTTCTTGGAAATTCTGAAAAGTAGACCAGAAATGCGAACAAAGTCATAATTTCATCTGAAATTTTGGCAATGTAATTCAAAGTTCGAAGACTTTAAACTCCTTAAAAATAATGATCACAACAAAAAGGACCAGGGGCTAGGGGGACATCTTAGCAGCTGAGTATGTGATGCCCTTTCAAAGGACAGAGCTCAGTTCCCAGCATCCATGTCAGGTGGCTCAAGGTCACCCGTAACTCCAGCTCCAGGGGATCCAATGGCCTCTGAAGGCCCCTGTTCGCGTGGGCACATACCGAATGCATGGGTGTGTGCACACACACATTTAAAATAAATCTTCTTGCCTTTGCCTAAATCTCATATGCCCTATTTATCTATTTAAGTGTGAGGTATTACCATAAAATCTCTATGAGCTCAGCAGCCAATGTCAGGACACAAAAGTCAATGCAGCGCCCATGTCAAAATATTGCCATGTGGTCAACGTTGTATTTGGAGTCATTGTGGGTAATGAGAGGTGTGATCAGAGCTGATTGCAGGGAAATTGTAGGCAAAAGGTTAATGGAGCGGACTGCAGATGGGAAAGGAGCCAGGGCCTGTGTTTTCCTTTGTCAGCTGTGGGTGAATGCCCCATCCTGATTTCATCATACAAAAATTCTGATCAAAAATTCTTCCGCCAGGAGTCCACAGGATTGCCTAATATACACATGGCCCTGAGTTCAATCCCCAGCACCCCACAAACTAGGTGTGGTTGTACACACCTGCCAACATTTGAGAGGAGGAAGCAGGAGAACCTGTAGTTTAAAGTCATCCTTTGACCATTTAGAGAATTCAAGGTCAACCTGGTTTCCTTAAAACCTTGTCTCAAGAACAAGCATTTACCATTTTTTATGTATCTTTTCATTAATGGCTTCATTGGTTAATTTCAGCCAGTGTCCACACCTGATGCCAACAGACAGTTTTGTGCTCAGCAAATGCATTGCCAGTGGCTCCATAAACACACACTGAAATTGGTACTTATTGGGACAGTCTTCTTCTGAATAGCAGTTTGCTGTGCATGGATTGGCTGTGCACTTACAGATAGGGCTGCTGTTAGCCCATGGTGCTCCGAACAATCTTCTAAGGCCCAAGCCCTACCAGCTCAGGGAATGCCTCTCTCTGTTCAGTTAATTTTTCATGGCAGAAGGCCTCCTACTGTTCTCCCTATTTTTACCCCAGTCTTCTATCTCAAGGAGGTGCATCTCTCCCTCAGTCTAAGTGAGCTTCAGGGTCACTTGCCTAAGGACAAGGTACAATAGTGGCTTAGGCCAAGCCTCATTCTCAAGGCTCCTCACTGTAGCCAATTGATGTTCTCGTCCTCCATGCATTTCTGTTAAAGGAGAAGCTGTGTATTAGATACTGTCATTTTGGCTGATCCTACGTTACAGATTCATGCAACAGAACTGACAACAATTGCTTCCCAGAAGCTCTTTGCTAATCCCTGCCCAGAGATGGCCTCGCTAAGAGCGGTCCTGTGCAACCGTAACAAGGCGGATGCCAGAAACACAATGCCGGCAGCAAGGGTTTAGTCCTTCCTGGAAGGTCTCTGCATAGCTTTTGTCTGTTTACTCACTGTAAAGGAAGAGAGTTGCATGACTTCCATGAGCCTGTGTAGCAATATGCTTCTTTAAATTAAAAGTCAGTTTTTTTTCCTAGTTTGTCTGATAGATTTGAAAATAAGAACTGGGTTAGCCAGACAGATTGCCCGGTGCATGTTTACTATGAATTAAAGGAGATGGGTATCGAATTGGAGCCCCAAGACTCTGATGAAAGCATATGATAAATCCAAACTATTTTTAGAAAGATTATTTCATTGGGAAAGTATATTAAATGAGTAATGATTTGATTTTCTGAACCCTGTCAAATCTACTCAGGAAAAGAGGTTCCTAAGTGGGTTACTGGCCACAATTAATAGTAATTTGACAAGTCCTGAGATGCTTGCCAGCAAATGAGAAAGCAAATGACTATAATTAATAGGCAGCAAATCAGTTTTGTAGTCAGTGTCTCAACTGCTTGCTTTCAACAAAATTTAGGGACTAGCTGTTATACTTGGGTATTGTTGATTACATAATGCTGTGTGATTTCAGGACGGAATGGGAAGAAATGAACAGCAGTAACAAGAGTCTATTTATAGTGACTCATTTTCTCGGACTTAGATGCTTGACACTAAAAGCTATGAAAGCCACAAAAAGTTATGAAAGTAGAGTTGAAGCAGAATTGATGTCAAGCCCTATATTGTCTTAGCAATAAGTAATACTGGATACATGAAGCACCCTTTCTTTTTTTTTTCCAACTTATCTTTCTTTCGTCCTCCTCTTCCTCATCCTCCTTCTTTATTGAAACAGATTCTCATTATGTAGCTCTGGCTGTCCTTGAACTCACTCTGTAGACCAGGCTGACCTCAAACTCACAGAGATCTGCCTGCTTCTGCTTCCCAAGTGCTGGGAATTAAGGTGTGCCACCATGCCTGTGTGAACCAGCCTTTCTTAAAAGTCCATTTCCAGTGAAATTTTACATTCTTAAGATAAACAACATTTTTCCAAATCTGAAATTTTTCAATTCTGTGCTAGATTGTTAATACTGAATCTATAATTTTTGATACTTAGGTTTTTTGTGGCAATTTAATTTTTTTAATTTTATCAGAGCATATAGCATATGCTACACTAAGATATAATTCTTGTAAAAATATAAATTTAATATAAAAATTAAATGATTTTTATTTCTAACACTTTTGAAGAGCACATATTGGTCTTTTAAAAATTGTTTTTAAGATTATAACATAATGACAGTGTTTCTTCCTTCTCTTTCCTCCCTCTCACCCTCCCATAAGCCGCTACCCAACTCTAATTCCAATTCATGGCCTCTTTTTTGCTAATTATTATCATTTCTAACTCTTTATGAATATTATGTTAATGTATGTTTTAAGTTTTTTGTTTTTGTTTTACCCAGGCTAGCCTTGAACCCACGAACGTCTTGCCTCACCTTGGATTACAGGGAGGTGTCAACATGGCTGGCTTGTATAGTTTTGAAAATGAATCCCAATACCTATAAAACTGCTATTCAAAAATTTATAGAAAAATCTTAAAGGAGTCTCTTTCAAGTGTGGCATTTTATGCAAATATGACAGCTCCCATGGCCCTGGAATTCGTATCCTTTTCAGTCTTTTAAAGTAATGAGGAAAAAAAATCCTAGGTGCTCTTTCAAGCATGGACGGTGTAATCACTGCCCAAGCTTTTGGCTAAGATCAAGTGAAGATATGGATGATATGATCCTGGCTTCCAAAACTCAAAGACATCATCAAGAAGTGTATTTGAAGTCCACTTCCCCTTTCCTGAACATACGTGTCTCTGTCATGATCATCTGTATTAGAAACAAAATCACCTCTAGTAAAACTTGAAGTGTAATTCTGATAAAATGTCACTGTGTTGATGAGCCAGGTGGGTGATCTCAGAAATTGGCTCCATCTCTCACTAACGATACGAACCAGGGCTTTTGCCTCATGAGCCTTCATGGAAGCAGAAGCTACTATTGGACGATGCCCTCATCCTCCAGTGCCTGCTGGACCACATCAACATGCCCCCCTAAGACAAGCTTGAAAAGACAAGACACCCTTTTCAAGAACTCTATGCTGTCAGTCAGTTTTCCTTTCTCCCTCCCCCTTCAACCCCTGCAACTCTATTGTGTTGTTTTTGTTTAGACTTTTTTTCTGTGTGATGGGTTTTACTGTGTAGGCCAGGCAGAGCTCGAGCTCTCTTGCCTCTGCCTACCAAAGGCTAGGACCATGGGTTTGCATCATCACACTGCTTCCGCTGAGCTTTAACATTTAGCCTTTAGGATACTCAAGTCATATTAAAATCAGAAACACAAGCCCAGCAAGATGGCTCAGTGGGCAAATGTATCTGCAACCAAGTCTGATGGTATGAGTTTGAGTCCTGATGTCACATGGTGGAAGAAGGGAGCCCTGAGAGTTGTCTTCTGTCCTCCACACATGCCATGGCATGTACACACACAATAGACAGATGTTTAAAAATTAAAATCATAAAAACGCTCTGTGGGAAAATGAGCACTCTCGTAGTTTTCTACAGGGCATAGAATTTATTTATTTATTTATTTATTTATTTTTACCACAGAACAAGTTAGTGATATGAGCAAAGGTTTTAGGAACAAATGTATGATTCGGGTTGTCAATTTGGATGGCAGAACCAGATGTGGAGGAAATAAGGTTAGCATACCTGCTTGTATGCATGCCTATTTTACATCTAACACTGTGATAGCAGGGGTTTCCAGAGCCCTTGGGATGCAGTGTGGGTTTTTAACCCCCAGGGAATTGTATATTTCTGCATATAAGATAGTGAATATAAATAAAAAATGAAGCAAAGTCTTTGTAAAGACAAATCAAATAGCAAAAGTACAGCTTGAGTCTTCCCTCCTTAAAAGAGCCTTCATGGATAACTGGGAATTCTTCAAATTAACACTTATGCATAATATAATGTTTATTAAAGGGTAAGTGATAAAAATGTGCCAATTGAAGCTTAGTATGTTATTAAAATGCAAGTGTGAAGAGGTAAATAACCTCTAATATTTGTCTTTAAAAAATTAATAGTAACTACAGCTATTATTTAGATTATTAAATGAACAAAGCTTTCCTTTTCTTAAAGGAGTATCCCTGACACATGACAACAGCTAGCAGCCAGCATCCATTGCTTCATTATTGTCCAAAATTCTTTATAAGCACTAAAGCCCATTATCACATGTCCCTGTGTCCCTGTGGACTGTTCTCCCTGCCACAAACACATGGGATTGCAATTAAACAACATTCTCTCTCTCTCTCTCTCTCTCTCTCTCTCTCTCTCTCTCTCTCTCTCTCTCTCTCTCTCCCTCTCTCTCTCTCTCCATCTATCTCTGTCTCTTGTGTGTGTGGGCTGGTGTAGAGTGCTGAAGGAAGCCAGAAGAGGTTGTTGGTTTCCCCTGGAGCTATAGAAAAGTGTAGGCTGTCCACTGTGGATGCTGAATACTGAACTTGAGTTTTCTGGAAGAAGAGCAAGTGCTCTTCCCTGCTGAGCCACCTCTCCAGTCCCAACAATGTGCATTCTTAGAATGAGTGTGCTATTGTTTGAATGTCTCTAAGACCGTGTGTTGCAGGCCTGGCCCTCAGCCTGGGACACTGTTAGGAGGTGGTGGAGCCTTTAGAATGAGAGCCCTAGATAAAGGGAGTTAAGCCACGGGACTTGCTCTGAGGGGGGATGTTAGGACCCTGGATCACACTTCTCTTTCCTGCCTTTATCAAGTGAGCAGCTCTCTCCACCACACACTCCCTGCCATGATGCAATGTCAGCCACAGGTCCAAAGACAATGGAGCCCAGTGACTGTGGTTGAAGCTTCTGAACACATGAGCTAAAATAAAACTTTCTTTTAATTTGACTTATTTTAGACATATGTAACAGAAAACTAACCAAACAATCAAAAAGAAATCACAATGGAAATTAGAAAATATCTTTAAAATTATTAAAGTTAAGAAAAAAATAACATTCCAAAACTTATAGGATGCAGTGAATTCAGTGGTAAGGAGGAAACTTGAAGATGCAAATGTATATATTAAGAATAATTCAGTGGGAGCAGGCCCAAGCCAACCATTTCCATGGGACCAGGCCTGAGCCAGTGTCCTCCACAGGAGCAGGCCTGAACCAGCGACCTCTGCAGGAGCAGGCCCAAGCAAGCAACCTCTATGGAAGCAGGACCAAATGACCTTTGGGATTGTAGGGGGACCTCCAAGAGTGCTGAGCAACCTTCAGGAATGCTGAGTAACTTCCAGGGTGGTTCCTAGTCCACCACAGGAACAACCATCTGAGCCTTGGATCCACTGACACTTGGAAGAGTGCTTGCCACAGACATGGCCTCAACTACACCAATCAGAGGGAAAGATGGGTAGACAAGGTAAGAACACAACACTAAATACCACAAAGAACAACACAATGCCAACAAAAACTAGTGTCTCTAAAACAGCAAGACTTGAACACCCCAATATAGATGAATCAGATGAAAATGACCTAAAAAAAAACTTTAGTCCCCTAATGTTTGAGGCCCTTTAAGGGGAAATGAAAAATTCTCTCAAAAAATGGAGGAAAAGACAAACAAAAAAATTAGAAGAAATCAACAAATCCCTTAAAGAAAACCAAGAAAAAAGCAATCAAACAGGAGAAAGAAACAATTTAAGACTTGAAAACCAAAATAGAGACAATAAAGGAAACACAAATCGAGGGAATTCTGGAAATGGAAAATATGGGAAAATCATCAGGAACCACAAATGTAGGCATAGACAACAAAATACAAGAGATAGAAGAGAGAATCTCCAGTGCTGAAGATACAGTAGGGGAAATAGACTCATCATTCAAAGAAAATGTTAAATCTAACGAAAGCTCAACACAAAATGTTTAGGAAATATGGGACACCATGAAAAGACCAAGCCTAAGAATAAAAGGGATAGAAGAAGGAGAAGTCCAACTCAAAAGCACAGAAAATATATTCAACAAAATCATTGAAGAAAACTTTCCCAACCTAAAGAAAGATATGCATATGAAGGTACAATAAGCTTACAGAACACCAAATAGACTGGACCAATAAAAAAAAGTCCCCTTGCTACATAATAACCAAAACACTAACGATACAGAATAAAGAAAGAATATTATGAGCTGCAAAGGAAAAAGGCCAAGTAACATACAAACACAGACATATCAGAATAATACCTGAATTCTCAATGGAAACAATAAAAGCCAGAAGATCCTGATCAAGCATTATGCAGACATTAAGAGACCACGAATGCCAGCCCAGAATACTATACCTAGCAAAACTTTCAATCACCATAGATGAACAAAACAAGATATTCCATGACAAAACCAGATTTAACTAATACCTAGTCACAAATCCAGCCCTACACAAAGTACTAGAAGGAAAACTCCAACCCACGGAAGTTAGCTACATCCAAAAAAAACACAGACAATAGATGATCTTACAGTAGCAAATCCCAAAAAATGGGGGACAACACACACAAAATAACATTACCAACAACAAAACTAAAATGACAGGAAGTAGCAATCACTGGTCATTAATATCCATTAATATAAATTAAGTCAACTAATCGATAAAAAGGCACAGGCTAACAGATTGGATACAGAAACAGAATCCATCCTTCTGCTGCATACAAGAAACACAACTCAACCTCAAAGACAGACATCACCTCAGAGTAAAGGGTTGGGAAAATCTTCCAATCAAATGGGCCTAAGAAACAAGCTGGTGCAGCTATCCTAATAGCTAACAAAATAGACTTCAAACTAAAATCAATCAAAAGAGATAAGGAAAGACATTTCATATTAGTCACAGGAAAAATCCACCAAGATGAAATTTCAATACTGAACATCTATGCCCTAAATACAAGGGTACCCTCACACGTAAAAGAAACACTACTAAAGTTAAAATCACACATTATACCCCACACACTAGTAGTGGGAGACTTCAACATCCCACTCTCACCACTGGACAGGTCTGCCAGACAGAAACTTAACAGAAACATAAGGGAACTAACAGATTAACAGATGTTATGACTCAAATGGATTTACCAAGACATCTATAGAACATTCCATCCAAACATAAAAGAATATACCTTCTTCTCAGCACCTTGTGGAATCTTCTCAAAAATTGACCACTTACTAAATAACAAAGCAAACCTCATGAGATACAAAAATAAAACTGGAATAACCCCATGTATCTTATCAGGTCACCATGGCTTAAAATTAGAATTCAACAGCAACACTAATTTCAAAAAGGCCACCAACACATGGAAATTAAACAATGCTCACCTAAATCACCAATGGGTCAAGGAAGAAATAAAGAAAGTAATTAAAGACTTCCTAAAATTCAATAAAAATGATCACATAATATACCCAAATTTATGGGACACAATGAAAGCAGTGTTAAAAGGAAAGTTCATAGCACTAAATGCCTACATAAAGAAGCTGGAAAAATACCACACTGGTGAGTTAATGGAACACCTCAAAAGTCTAGAACAAAAAGAAGCAAACTCCCCCAGAAAGACTAGATGAAAGGAAATATTCAAACTGAGAGCTGAAATCAATAAAATAGAAATAGAGAAAACAACACAAAGAATCAATGAGACCAAGAGTTGATTCTTCGAGCAAATCAACAAAAAAGACAAGGCTTTATCCAAACGAACCAGAAAGCAGAGAGGAACTATTCAAATTAACAAAATCAGAAACAAAAAGAGGGACATATCAACAGATACCAAGGAAATTCAGAGACTCATCAGGTCATACTTCAAAAGCCTGTATTTTATAAAATTGGAAAACTTAAAGGAAATTGACAGTTTTCTGGATAGGTACAACATACCAAAATTAAATCAAGACCAGATAAGCCATTTAAATATACCTATAACCCCTAAGGAAATAGAAATAGTCATCAAACATCTACAAACAAACAAACAGAAAAGCTCAGGACCAGATGGTTTCAGTACAGATTTCTACTAGAATTTCAAAGAAGAACTCTTTGAAATACTCTTCAAATTGTTCCACACAATAGAAACAGAAGAAACATTGCCAAACTCTTTTTACAAGGCTACAGTTACCCTGATACCCAAACCACACAAAGACATTACTAAGAAAGAAAATTACAGACCAGTCTCACTCATGAACATTGATGCAAAAATACTCAATAAAATACCAGCAAACTGAATCCAAGAACTTATCAGAAAAATTATCCACCATGATCAAGTAGGCTTCATCCCAGAGATGAAAGGATGGTTCAACATACGAAAATCTGTCAATGTAATTTACCATATAAGCAAACTGGAAGAAAACCCCACATGATCATCTGGTTAGATTCTGAAAAAGCCTTCGACAAAATACAGTGTCCCTTTATGATAAAGGTTTTGGAGAGAGCAGGGATACAAGAAACATACCTAAACTCATTAAAAGCAATAAAGAGCAAGCCAACAGCCAACATCAAACTAAATGGATAGAAACTCAAAGCAACACCACTGAAATCAGGAACAAGAGAAGGTTGTCCACACTCTCCATATCTATTCAATATAGGACTTGAGGTTCTGGCTAGAGCAATGAGACAACAAAAGGAGATCAAGGGGATACAAATCAGAAAAGAAAAAGCCAATTTGCTGATGATTTAATAGTTTACACACGTGACCCCAAAAATTCTACCAAGTAACTTCTAAAACTCATAAGCACGTTCAGTAATGTAGCAGGAGACAAAATTAACTAAAAAAATCAATAGCCATTCTTTATAAGATGATATATTGGCTGAGAAAGATATCAGAGAAACATCACCCTTCACAATAGCCACAAATAGCATAAAATATCTTGGAGCAACACTAACCAAACAAATGAAAGACCTGTAAGACAAAATTAAATCTTTGAAGAAAAAAATTGAAGAAGATACCAGAAAAGGGAAAGATCTCCCATGGTCTTGGGTAGGTAGAATTAACATAGTTAAAATGGCAATCTTACAAAAAAGCAATCTACAGATTCAATGCAATGCCAATCAAAATCCCAGAAAAATTCTTCATGAGCCTCGAAAGAACAATACCCAGTTTCATATGGCAAAGCAAAAAACCCAGGGTAGCCAAAATAATCTTATACAATAAAGGAACTTCTGGAGGCATCACAATCCCTGACTTCATACTCTACTACAGAGCTACAGTACTGAAAACAGCCTGGTATTGGCTTTAAAACAAACAGGAGGACAAATGGAACTGTATTGAAGACCTGGATATCAGTCCACACACCTATGAACATCTGACTTTTGACAAAGAAGCAAAAAATATAAAATGGAAAAAGAAAGCATATTAAAAAAATGGTGCACCAAATACAAGGGCACTCAAGTTTATAAAAGAAAGTCTACTACAGCTAAAAATCATATATTGACCCTCATGCAATGGTAGTGAGTGACTCTAATACCCCATTCTCACTGATAGACAGTTCATCCTTACAAAACTGAACAGAGAAATGCGGGAGTTAAATAATGCCATAAATCAAATGGAATATATATAATTTCACCTTAACATAAAAGATACTTTTTTCTCAACAGCTCATGGAACTTTCCCCCAAATTGATCAAATACTTAGACATGAAACCAGTCTCAACAGATTAAGAAAATTGAAGTAAGACTTCTTCCTATCTGACCACCATTGATTAAAGCTGGTTATTAACAACAGAAATAACAGACAGTATAGAAGCTAAACAACTCACTATGAAATGAAGAATGGGTCAAGATAGAAATTAAGAAAGAAATGAAATGTTCTATAGAATTGAATGAAATATTTAATTTCATTCTCTTCATACCTACTCAATACAGTATTTGAAGTCTTAGCTAGAACAATAAGACAACTGAAGGAGATCAAGCAAATATAAATAGCAAGTGAAGAAATCAAAGTATCTTTATTTTCAGATGATATGATTATATGCATAAATGACCTTAAAAATTCCACTAGGAAATGTCTACAGGTGATAAATGCTTTCAGCAAAATATCTGAAGGTAAAATCAACAAACAAAACTTAGTAGTCTTCTCACATAAAAATGACAAACAGACTGAGAAAAAAAATCAAAGAAACAGTAGCTTTCACAACATCCTAGAAAAAAATAAATCTTGGGCTAACTCTAATCAAACACATAAAAGACTTGTATTGTAAAAAAGAAAGAAATTTATGAATGTGAAGAAGACATCAGATGATGAAAAGACAACCCACGCTCATGGATGAAAAGAATTAATATTGTGAAAATGACTAACCTACCAAAGCAACACACAGATTCAGCATAATCCTCATCAAAATATAGTACAATTCTTCATAGAATTTTCTTTAAAAAGCAGTTTTAGCTTCATATGGCAAAAGAAAAAACCCAGAATAGCTAAAACAATCCACTAACAAAAGAACTGCTAGAAGCATCAACCATCCCTGATTTCAAGTTGTACTGCAGAGCCATAGTAATAAAAAAGCATGGCTTTGGAATAAAAATAGACACAATGATGAATGGAATTGAATTGAAGACCCAATACAAGTTGGCATACCTATGGACTCCTGATTTTTGGAAGAGAAGCCAAAAATACACATTAGGGAAAAGATAACATTTTCAACAAATGGTGCTGGTCAAAGTGGATGACTGCATGTAAAATCATGCAAATAGATCTGAATTTACCACCCTGCATAAAACTCAACTTTAAATGGATCAAGGACCTCAACATAAGGCCAGATACTCTGAATCTGTTCAGTGAGAAAGTAGGGAATAGCATTAAACTCATTAGTATAGGAAACGACTTTCCAAATGGAACACATTTAACGTAAGCACTGAAAGCAATTAATAAATGGGATCTTGTGAGGCTAAAAAGTTTCTGTATGGCAAAAGACACCATCATTTGAAGAAAGTGGCAGGATACATCATAGGAAAAGATCTTTACCAATTGTACAGCTGATAGATATCTAAATTAAGGAACTAAAAAAAGCAATGCCCCCCCCCAAAAAAAAACAAACCCAAATAACTCAATTTAAAACTGGAGTACAGAACTAAACAGAGTTCTCAAAAGATAGAACTCTAGTGACTGAGAGACACTTAACTGTTCAACATCCTTAGCCATCAGGGAAATGCTAATTCAAATTATTTGAGATTCTATCTTACACCAGTCAGAATGGGCAGGATCAATCAAACAAATGACAGCTCATGCTGGCTAGGATGTTGGCAAGGGGAACACTATCCATTGCTGGTAGGAGTGCACACTTGTACAACTACTATGGAAATCAGGGTGGCAGATCCTCGGGAAGCCAGCTATACCAGTTTCTCAAGATCCAGCTATATTAGTCTTGGGCATATCCCCAAAGGATTCTAAACCCTACTACTGAGAAATCTGTTCAATCATGTACACTACTGTTTTATTCATAATAGCCAGAAGCTGGAAATAGCCTAGATACCCATAAACTGATGAATGGATAATAAAAATGCCGTACATTTACACAATTTGATACTGTTCATCTTTAAAAAAATAAAAATTATGAAATTTGCAGGAAAAGGGATGATGCTAAGGGGAAAAAGCATCCTGAGTGAAGTGACCCAGACCTCCCAAAACAAATATTTTAAGCTTTCTTTTATATGTAGATATTAGCTTTCAAGTCCCCAATTGTGTGTGTTGCATAATGACAAAAGTTAGGCGCCTAGTAAGAGACTAAGTGGGAGGAAAGGGTCTCCTAAGGAAGGGAAAATAGAATATGTTGTTATGGAGAGAGAGCAGGGAGACTGATGTAGGAGGACTAAATGGGAGGGATTGGAAGAGAGAGATACTGGGCCAGGGACAACTAACACTAAAAGTGATTTGAGGCCCACCTAGAAACCTGCTACTGAATAACTTTCTAAAAATTCATGTATTGGTTTGAATGAGAATGGCCCCCATAGGCTCATAGATGTGAATGCTTCGTCACCAGGGAGTGGAACTGTTTTGGAAGGATTAGGAGGAGAGGTGGGCTTATTGGAGAAGGTGTGGCCTTGTTGGAGTTGTTGGATGAAGTATGTCCTTGGGGTTGGCTTTGAGGTTTCAAAGGCCATTCCCATGCCTAGACTCTTTCTCATTCTCTGCCTGTTGCTTGAAAATCATGATGCAAAATAAAGTTTTAGCACCATGCCTGCCTGATCTCTGCCTGATGATCATAGATTAACTCTCTAGAACTCTGAGCAAGCCCCTCCCTAATTAAATGCTTTCTTTTATAAAAGTTGCTTTGGCCATGGTGTTTCCTCAAAGGAATAGAACAACGACTAAGACTGTTCTATTGTACATGAAAGAAATACAAATAGTTATCAAATAATGGGGCAGACAATGCCCCAACTGGACAGTGCCAGGAATGGGCTACATCTAGTTGAGTCATTGGCCAAAGGGGCCCCATGGAAACCCTCAGACATCTCAGGTTATTGCCAAGGTTATTGGTTGCACTCTACAAACTGATGGTCATACTCTATTGCTGAGGACACTTACATTATTGAACGTGGAAAAGTAGAGGTCATAACTACATAGAGGTTTCATCCCTACTGACTAGCATTCAGGATACTGGAAGGCACTCTACATGTTCCAAGAGGAGAGAGGTACTCATCAACATAGCTACAAACCCTGAGACCTACAATGATGACTTGCCTGTGAGATGTGCTGGTATAATAGTCGCACAAACATTGATGGTCAGGGAACAGGGGCAACCACCCTGTGCTTGGATATAAGACCCACTCCAAGATGGAAGGAAACCTTGCCTGCTACTGCTTGCGTGGTCAAGAACTTGAGACATGATAGGCTTTGAGCCTAAGAGGAAAACCAAATGTTGTGTTGGGGGAAGCTGTTAGTTCATTCTCAGCTGCCCAGACCATGAAATATTTACTCAGAAACTATATTATTTGCAATACTGTTTGGCCAATAGCTTAAGCATATTTCTAGTTAGCTGTTATATCTTAAATTAACCCATTTCTATTAATCTGTGTATTGCCACATGGTTGTGGCTTACTGGCAAGGTTCTGGGGCTCCTGTCTCCTGTGGCAGCTACATGGCTCCTCCCTGACTCTGCCTACTTTCTCCCAGCATTCAGTTTAGTTTTCTTGCCTAGCTCTATTCTGCTAATGCATTGGCCAAAAGCAGCTTCTTTATTAACCAATGGCAATAAAACATATTCACAGCATACAGAGGGGAATCCCACATCATTATTGTTTTCCCAAAGGAACATAGCATTAAAATGACTCCTAAAGCATTCTGGAAGCTGGTAAATCTGTGCCCCACCCAGCCATCATCAGAGAAGCTTCCTCTTAGGTTGACACTAACACAGAGATCCACAATTGAACCGTTTGCAGAGATTGAGAGATTTTGGAACTCTCATTTCTAAATGGGATGTCTTCATCAAACCCCTCCACTCAGGGTTCTGGGAGCTATGTGGAAAAGGAAGTCAAGAGATTGCAAGAGCTAGAATGTCTGACAGACATGGAAGAAACAAGGCCTTCTAGACACATCAGGACTAACACATATATGAACTCAGAGTCTGCGTCACCATGCATAGTGCCTGCACAGGTGCAAGTCAGACAGGATTCCAGCCCCTAGTCAAGATGCCATTTGTAATTGATACCCACTGGCAAAGGAAAAGTCAGGTTTTTCCCAATGGAGTATCACTGAGTACATCTAGCATATTCCAGGGTGGACCCCATGTCCAGCAGCAGATGCTGACCCTAAATGAACTCAATGATATTTCTCTATTGCTTTGTTTAGGTATTTTTTTTGGTCTTTTGCTTGTATATTTTGGTTTCTGATTGTGTGTGTATGTGTGTGTGTCTGTGTGTGTCTGTGTTTCTTGTAGTTTTTGTTTGTCTTCTGCTTATTTAATTTTTGTAGGGATGGCCTGAAGTTGGGTGGATAGAGAGGTAGGGAGGACCTGGGAGGAGGTGGGGGAGGTGAAAACATGATCGTAATCTCTTGCATGGAAAATATTCTTCAATTGAAGAAAAGTTAAGGTGACCCTAGAATGAGGACAGACATCCTGACAAATGAAAACTGAAGGAAGGACCATAAATATATTTATTGCTTTTATCACTCATTAAGATTGTGATTATCAAGAAGACAAAACTGGGGCTGGAGAATTAGCTCAGTGGTTAGGATACTTACTGTGCTTGCAGAAGATCTGGGTTCAGTTCCCAGCATTGCATGGTGGTTCACAGCCCTCAATAACTTCAGTTCTGGAAGACCCAACAGCCTTTTCTGACCTCTCTGGGCCCCAGACACACAAGGGGCATATATGTGGACATGCCTACACACACATAATGCACACGCTAACATGACAGCACATACATGGCGCACATGCTGACATGCCAACACACATAATGCACACGCTAACATGACAGCAATACATGGCACACATGTTGACATGCCAACAAAACACCTATACACATAAAATAAATCTCAAGTAGTTTTAAAAGAAGGCAAAGCTAACAAATGTTTGCAAGGATGCAGAGAAGCTTGAACCCTGTGCATTCCTTGTGAGACTGTAAAATGGCATCTCTGTGTGACAAACACTCAGTCAATTCCTTGGAAAGTCAAACAGGACATCTCGGAATTCCATTTCTGGAAGTTAGGAGAGCAGAGACTCAGGTATCAACGTTCACATAGCAGTGCTGTTCACAATAAACCAGGGGTGGAAATAGTCAGTAAAGAGTTGCATTCAGTGGCCAAGATAAAAACACTGATGACAGCTTATGCTGGAGAGGATGTGGGGTAAAGAGAACATTCCTCCATTGCTGGTGGGAGTGCAAACTGGCACAGCCCCTTTGGATATCAGTATAATGTTTTCTCAGAAAATTAGGAAATAACCTACCTCAAGACCCGGCAATACCACTTTTGGGTATATAACTAAAGGATGCTCAATCATACCACAAGGACATGTGCTCAACTATGTTCATAGCTGTATTATTTGTAATAGCCAGAACCTAGAAACAACCTAAATGCCCCTCGACTGAAGAATGAATAAAGAAAGTGTGGTACATTAACACAATGGAGTACTACATAGTGATAAAAAAATAATGACATCTTGAAATTTGCAGGGAAATGGATGGATCTAGAAAACATCATACTGAGTGAGGTAACTCAGACCCAGAAAGACAAATATAATATTTACTCACTCATAAGTGCTTTTTAGACATAAAACAAAGAAAAGCCAGCCTACAATTCACAACCCCAGAGAACCTAGACAACAAAGAGAACCCTAAGACAGACATACATGGATCTAATCTACATGGGAAGTAGGAAAAAAACATAAGCTCTCTTGAGTAAATTGGGAGTATGGAGACCTTGGGAGAGGGTAGAAGGGGAGGGGAGAGGAAGGAAGAGAAGTGGAGAAAAATATATAGCTCAATAAAAACAACAAAAACAAACAAACAAAAATTTAATTAATTCTACATTTGCTATTAAAAAAATTTTTTCCCTGAAAAAAGAATACAGTTGTATTCAGAAGCAAGCTAATTGATGAACAGAAGTAAAAATACATGTAATGAATATTGTCCAGCTTCAAAAACATTAATGACATTTTAATAGATATCACAGCCTGAGTACATCTCAAAATCATGATGATATGTGTAATATCATAGACATTAAAGGACAACCTTTACATGATCTCACTTACCTAAGGCAGCTACAATGGGCAAGGTCATGAAGACAAAACGTAGAGAAGCTACTAGAGCGATGGGGAAACGGAGAGTTACTTTAGCAAAATCTATGTGTTCATGACCATGCATCTGTGTGCGCGCGTGCATGTGTGTGTGTGTGTTTGTGTGTGTGTGTGTGTGTGTGTGTGTGTGTGTGTGTGTATTCCATAGTGCATGTGTGGGACTCAGAGAGGTCAGGGGTGAGGCTGTTAGAATTGGGCCTCACCTTTCACCTTTGAGGCAGACTCCCCTGTTTGCTCCAGCATGTACCAGTGTATCTGGCTTGTGAGCTCCTGGGGATTTCTGGTCTCTGCTTTACTCTTTCTCACAGTAGGAGCTCTTGGATTACAGATGTGCAATACTACTTTGCTGTGGGTTCTGAGATTTGGAGCACAGGTCCTCAAGCTTACACAGCAAACTTCTTGATTACTGAGTCATTCTCCATAATACTATATAGTTTCTCTTTGTGATGATGGAAAGTTCTGGGACTGAATAATCCTATCAACCATGTTTGCACAACTCTGTGCTGAATTCAATCCAGCTCAGTCCTGGAAACCTGATTTGTAAATGGAGACTGTAAGCAGAGGCTCTGATTTCATTTCCTGGACACCTAGACCTGAATAATCACACAGAAACTAATTAATTACAACACTGTTTGGCCAATGACTCAGGCATATTCCTAACTAGCTCTTACATCTTAAATTAACTCATTTCTACTAATCTGTGTATTGCCACGAGGCTGTGGTTTACCAGTAAGGTTCTGGTATCGTTCTTATCATTCTCCTTCAATAACTACATGGTGTCTCTTTGACTCTGCATATATATATATATATATATATATATATATATATATATATATATATTCAAATTTCCAAGCTGGCTAAGCCAATGGCCGAAACAGTTTTATTCATCAACCAATAAAAGCAACACATATGCAGGAGGACATCTCACATCATCCACATCATCTCCTTTTTTCCTTCTAATTAAAAAGGAAGATTTTAGCTTTAACATAGTAAAATTACATATACAAAACAGTTATGAAGTAAGAATTATTATAATATTCAGTCCATTTACATTTGACAAATTAAGAAAAATATTCTATCATCTATCCTATCTTTGTATGTCTAAGCTTTTGTATCTAATTTATCTTTTTATCATAACTAAGGAAAACAATAACTTTATCTAGTCTTCAACTCCATCAAAGACTCCAGAAGGATGTATTACCTAAGAAAACAGGTAGTGCATTGTAAGCAACTTTTAAAATTCTAGAAATGACAGGGGTGTCTCATTGTCTGTACAGTCACCCAAAGTTCTTTTGTAATATTAGGGTATCCATCTTCAGCTTATAGGCCCACCCATAATATCTAGCAGACTTTTTAGTGAAACAGGAAATTTGATGATCTGATCTGCCTTGTACTGAAAAAGTTCATCAGTTGCTTTTTTGTGCCCTGCAGAATGTCTGGCAGTTTCTTCTGCCTTTGCTACTGTATATCTCTTTCTTTTTCTGTGCACATGAGTTTTTAACCTGCTAAGCAGCATGGCTAGGATTAAAGCTGCAGCTTTGGTGGCTGCCCCTGCCACATTCCTTAGCTTTCTGAGAGTCTAACTTCATGGCAGAGGTACTAGTGAGAGGTATGTTTATTGCCACAACTCTGTGGAGTATCAAGGTTCATGCCACCATCAAGAAGCCTGCCACTGGCTACTCATAAACACCATTTAAGTGTTTGATGGCAGGGCCTCTTAAAAGAGCTGTGAAGTTTTTGGTGCTAATGTAGAATCGAGAAGCCCCTCTTAAAAGAGCTGGGCCTTTGCTTGCCTCCAGCAAACAGATCCCACTCAAGACAATGCTGTTACCAAGAAGTCATTTTGACTCTGTTATTTTCTGTCAAGAATCTTTTTTTTTAAAAAAAAAAAAAAACTTTCTCAGGCTTTATGTGGAAATTCTAGCTAACCATTTGGGCTCCATTTTGAAAAGAAACTTTTTATCCTGCCTGATCCTGCAGCCATTCAGTCTTAAAGAAACACACAGAAACTATACTTATTACAACACTGTTTGG
Organism: Microtus pennsylvanicus; assembly: GCF_037038515.1. Taxonomy (NCBI): domain Eukaryota; kingdom Metazoa; phylum Chordata; class Mammalia; order Rodentia; family Cricetidae; genus Microtus; species Microtus pennsylvanicus. The sequence goes on from NC_134585.1 coordinate 116,692,187, forward strand.
TCAATGGCTCAGGCATATTCCTAGCTAGCTCTTACATCTTAAATTAACACATCTCTATTAATCTGTGTATCCTCACACTGACTGGATTATGAAGGGAATGAAGAAAGGACAGACACACAGATACATGTATAGAAAAGCTGGGATCAGGTTGGCTGTGTTCATTCAGATAGAGCACAACCTGGAACCTCAGGGTTGTTGTTATGTACAGCACTGGGAGAGGGGTTAGCTCCCTTCAGTAGGTGGTCTCTGTGGGTCACAAGTCTCAGGTTGCATTCATCTGGGAGGAGAAACTGCATTTGCTAGCCTTTCACAATGCTGACTTTCACACTTAGACCAGAGGAGGGCTTTTCTAATTTCCTCTGAACCTGACCTAAGGGGAAGGCTTTGCCATTCTTCTGCATTTCACTCCCATCCCCCATTTCCCATGAAGGCTTGGCCACTCTGCATTAGTTAAGGTTCTCAAGAGGAACGGAACACATATAAATCATATTATATATTAATATATATAAAGAGATCTATTCAAATGGCTTACAAGCTGTGGTCCAGCTAGTCCAATGATGGCTATCTATGGATGGAAGGTCCAAGAATCCAGTAGTTTAGTCTACAGGGCTGTGTGTCTCAGCTGGTCTTTAGTATACACTGGAATCCTGAAGAAGTAGGTTGTACTGCTAGTGAAGGAATGGACTTGCCAGCAAGAGAAACAGTAAGTAGAGAGGGAGAGAGAGAGAGAGAGAGAGAGAGAGAGAGAGAGAGAGCGCTTCCTTCCTCCATGTCCTGTATATATAGTCACACCCATGTCAAACAATAAACATTCACTCAGGATTTTATCCACTTTTTACATAGTTACTCAAGGTTTTTTCTGCTCTCCATATCTATAAATGTATCTAATGTTCCTATGTTGTGTACATCAGGTGACTGAAATACTGAATATTACATTGTATTTATTTGGGCATTGCACAGTTATTTTATATAAGGGTGTCTGCCCGAATCTGCATGGACTGTTGGCTATTAAACAAATGCAGTGTTTCAAACTGTTACTACCAAGGCAGAACTTGAGGGAGTGGGATTGAACCCTGCTAATCATAGCTTGATGTTTGTAAGAAACTAGAAACTACTGATTCTTAGATATCACCAGGAATCTCAGGACCAGGTGTGGAGGGACGGTTCACCCATCTGGAAGAAACCTCCAATAAAAGCCCCTGCTAAACAAAGCCCTCATTTCCACTGTGATACCAAAATTCTCACCCCCCCCCAAAAAAAAGTGAGCAGCTTTAAGTACATTGTAGGTCCTTAAGCACATTGTGGGTCCTTTAAGCACATTGTAGGTCCTTGGTCCCAGCTGCAGGGACTATTTTGGATGACACCTTCAATCTGCCACGGTACCTCAGCATTCCCCCCCCGATTTGATGGAATCATGAGAATTAGGACTGGGAAGTGGGGTACCTAGCTTATCCAGGTTCTTCCCAGGTCTGTGGACTTACCAGCCACATACGTTGAGAAATTCAGCTTCCCCATCTCTAAATTAAAATTGCTGGATTGATAGGTGCTAATCCCTCCAGTCATTTATGCACCCCAGATACACCCATCACGGCTGTGAAATCTGGCACAGCCAACCAACTCTTCACTCAGGTGGTCAGAACAGGAAGCAATGCAGGGGGATACTCAGTGATTCCAGGTGGAGACAGTGCAGAGTGGTGAGGCCAGCTGTAACGAGACGCCTCGTATCCAGGAGGAAAAGAGAGGTTCCTCTTACGCGTTACTGGTCAAGTTTACTGGTGGTGGGGGTGCTCCTAACAGATTAGTCCCTCATGAACCGACAAATTTTACATTCTCAACTTTTTTTCTAGGATGAAAGTTTTAGATATTGCACTGTCTTCTTGAGTGGAACAGTTAGATATGATTTAAATTTAATAATTCATCAGCAGCAGAGAATTACCTTGGGGGCATGTAGGGAAGTGTGTTCCTTTGCTGAATTGCTCAAATCATTTTACTGTTCAAAATAATTGTGCTCTGCATTTTTTTAAGCCCCTGGTCCATGGACCACCAGAACTTCTCCAGAATGCACCAGCCTAACGCTAACAGCTCCTTCTCTTCTCATCACCCTGTTCTGGAGAACATATCCAGTGGAAGCACCCTTCTCTACCAGAGGCTATCACAGCACCCAGATCCCCAGCCCTTCCTCTTCTTGTCACTCTATCCCAACCTCTGGCGGAAGTCCCCAGGTCCATCAGAGGCCATGCCAGCATCCAGATCCCCAGCCCAAGTCACCGTGTCCCAGCCCACACCTCTGACAGAAGACCCCGGCTCCACCAGAGGCCATGCCAGCAACCAAATTTTCAAAGGCCACACAATCACCCCAGAGAAACCCAGCTAAATCAGAAGCCACCCTGGCCATCAGAAGTCCAACCCTCAACTGATGGAGAGAGTCTTCTGTTTTGTGTTAATTTCATTGGTTAAATAAAGAGACTGCCTTGGCCCTTTAATAGGACAGAAAATTAGGTAGGCGGAATAGACAGAACAGAATGCTGGGAGAAAGAAGCCGAGTCAGTCAGTCGCCATGATTCTCCCACTCCAGACAGACGCAGGTTAAGATCTTTCCTGGTAAGCCACCTTGTGGTGTTACACAGATTATTAGAAATAAGTTAGATCAATATGTAAGAGCTAGCCAATAAGAGGCTGGAACTAATGGGTCAGGCAGTGTTTAAAAGAATACAGTTTCCATGTAATTATTTCAGGGCATAAGCTAGCTGGCGGCCAGGAGCCGGGCAGCATGAACGCGGCCCACAGCTCCTTCAACACTCAACTTAGGCAGAGACCCTCCATTCAACCAGGCCATTCTGGCCAGAAGACCAGAGAGGAACAGAAACAAAGGAACAAGCATCTATCCACCAAAGACAAACTCAGAAATCAGCACCTAGACCTATAATCACCCCAAACCCAGGTGCCTAGATGTCAGGGTAAGAACACAATCAAAAACAGCCAGGGTAATATATCTCCACCAGATCTAAGTCATCCTACTACAGCAAGCCCGGAATATTTCAACACAGCTAGAACACAAGAAAATAACCTTAAAACCAACTTTATAAAGATAGAGGTCCTTAAGCAGAAGTGAATAAGCCCTTAAAGAAATCAAAGAAAGACAGGGAAACACACACACACACACGCACACACACGCACACACACACACACACACACAAAGAGTTGAAGGAAATGAATAAAATTGTTCAAGACCTGAAAATGGAAATAGAAAGAACAAAGAAAACATAAACTTGAGGGAATTCTGGAAATGGAAAATCTGGGTAAGCCAACAGGAACTACAGACGTAAGTATCACCAACTTACAAGAAATGAGAGGGAGAATCCAAGCATTGAAGAGATGATAGAATAAACAAATGATAGAAGAAATCAGTCAAAGAAAATGTTAAATCTAAAAAAATCCCTGACTCAAAACATCTAGGAAATCTGGGACACCATGAAAAGACCAAACCTAAGAATAATAGGAATAGAAAAAGGAGAAGAATCTCAGTTCAAAAAACCAGAAAGTATTTTTTCTAACAAACTAATGTCCTAAAGAGGGACATGCCTATAAAGGTACAAGAAGTTTACAGAACACCAAGTAGATTGAGCCAGAAAAGAAAGTACTCCTGCCACATGATAATCAAAACACTAAACACACAGAACAAAGAACGAATATTAAAAACTACAAAGAAAAGGGGCAAGTAACATATAATGGCAGACCTATTAGAATTAGACCCAACTTCTTAGCGGAGACTCTAAAAGCCAGAAGGGCCTGGACAGATGTCTTGCAGACTGTAAAAGACCACATATACCAGACCAGATTAATATACCCAGTAAAACTTTCAATCATTATAGAGATTCAGTCACCATGGGGAAAACAAAATATTCCATAATAAAATAAAGTTTAGACAATATCTATTCACAAATACAATCCCACAGAAGGTTCTAGAAGGAAAGTTCCAACCAAAGGAGGCTAACCACGCCCACAAAAATACAGGCAATAAATAATCTTACATCAGCAAAACTCTAAGAAGGAAAACATACACACTACTACTACTACAACTACTACCACCACCACCACCACCAAAAACAATAACATAAATAATAATAACAGGAATTAACAATCATTGTTCATTGATATCTCTCAACATCACTGGACTCAATTCCTTGATAAAAAAAACACAAATTAACAAAATGGATATGAAAACAGGGTCCATCCTTCTGCTGCAAGCAAGAAATACATTTCAACATTAAAGAGAAAAGGATTAGAAAATATTTTCCAAGTAAATGAAACTAAGAACAAGTTGGTATAGCTATCCTAATATCTGACAATATAGACTTCAAACCATAGCTAATCAAAATAGACAGAGAAGTATACTTCATACTTATCAAAGGAAAAATCAACCAAGATGATTTTTTTAATTCCTAAAATCTATGCACCAAACACAAGGACACCTAGATTTGTAAAGAAAACACTACCAAGACTTAAATCACACACTGACCCTCACACATTAATAGGAGGAGATTTCAATACTCCACTTTCACCAATGGACAGGTCATCAGACAAAAACTAAGCAGAAATACTGGAGCTGACAGACCTTACGAACCAAATGGATCTAACAGATATCTACTGAACATTTCACCCAAACACAGAGGAATACAACACCTCATGGAACCTTATCAAAAACTGAACATATACTCAATCACAAAGCAAGTCTCAACAGACACAAGACAACTGAAATAAACCCCTCCATCCTGGCAGACTACCGTGGATTGAAGCTGAATTTTAGCAACCATAGAAACAACAGAAAGCCTATGAACTCATGGAAATCGAACATCTCTCTAATGAATGGCTACTGTGTCAAGGCAGAAATAGACTGCCTAGAATCAATGGAAGGGGTACTAAGAGCAAAGTTCATAGTGCTAAGTGCCTACATTTAAAAAAAAGAGAGAGAGATCTAGCAAATTAACAGCCCACCTGAAAGCTCTAGAATAAAAATAAGTAAGCACACCCAAGAGGAGATGGCAAGAAATAATCAAACTGAGAGCTGAAATCAATAAAATAAAAATAAAGCAGAGAACAATACAAAGAATCAATGGAACAAAGAGTTGGTTCTTTGAGAAAATTAACAAGATAGACAAACTTCTATCCAAACTAACGAAAAAGCAGAGAGAGAAAAATATCCAAATTAACAAAATCAGAAACTAAAAGAGGACAAAGTAATAAATACCTAGGAATTTCAGAGAATTCATAAGTACATACTTTAAAAACCTGGAGTTCACCAAATTGTAAAATCTAAAAATAATGGAGAGATAATTCTCTCTATAGGTATCGCTTACCAAAGTTAAATCAAGAGTAGATAAACAATTTAAATAGACTATAACCCACTGGGAAATAGACTCCCAACTCAAAAAAGCCCAAGGCCAGCTGGTTTTAGCTCAGAATTTCACCAAACTTTCAAAGAAGAGTTAACACCAATATGCCTCAATTATTACACAAAATAGAAACAGAAGAAACATTGCCCAATTCATTTAAAAAGCCACAATTACCATGATACCAAGACCACATAAAGACTCAACAAAGTAAGAGAACTGGATACAAAAATAATAAAATACTTGCAAACCCAATCCAAGAGCACATCAAAAAAATTGTTCACATTATTCACCATGATCAAGTAGGTTCCATCCCAGAGATGCATATTTTCAATGCATGAAAATCAATTAATGTAATCCACCATATAAGTAAACAGAAATAAAACAGCTCATAGATGCTGCAAAAGCCTTTGACAAAATCCAACAACCTTTCATGATAAGTCTTGGAAAGATTAAGGATAAAAGGGACACGCCTAAATGCAATAAAGCTTGTTTACAGCATGCCGATTGCCAATATCAAATTAACTGGAGAGAAAGTCAAAGCAATTTTGCTAAAATCAGGAACAAGACAAGGCTCTCCATATCTATTCAGTATAGCGCTTGAACTCTCAGCTAGAGCAATGTGACAACTGAATGAAGTGAATGGGATTAAAAACTGGAAAGGAAGAAGTCAGAATATCACTACTCATAGATTATATGATACTATACTTACTATATTTAAGTGACTCTAAAAATTCTGTCATGGAACACTAACAGCTGATAAATACTTCCAGAAAAGTGACTAGATACAAGATTAACTCAAAAAATATCAATAGCCCTCCTATATACAAATGATAAATGGGCTGATAAAGAAACCAGAGAATCAACACCCTTTACAATAGCCTCAAATAATATAAAATATTTGGTATAACTCTAACCAAGCAAGAGAAAGAACTGTATGACAAAAACTTCAAGTCTTTGAAGAAAAAAAACTGAAGAATATATCAGAAGATGGAAAGATCTCACATGCTCATGCATTGGTAGGTTTAATATAGTAAAAGTGGCTATCTTACCAAAGGCAACCTACAGAGTCAACACAATCCCCATCAAGATCCCAACTTAATTCTTTATAGACCTTTAAAGAACAATACTCAACTTTATATAGAAAAACAAAACAAAAAATCAGGATAGCTAAAACAATCCTGTACAATAACTTCCAGAGGTAACACTATCTCTGATTTCAAGCAATACTATAGAGCTATAGTAATTTTAAAAAACTGCATAGAATTGGTATAAAAAGAGATAGGTGGATCAATGGAATCAAATTGAAGGTGTAGACATAAATCCACACACCTATGAACACCTGATTTTTTATAAAGAAGCTGGAAATATACAATGGAAAAAATAAAGCATCTTCAACAAATAGTACTGGTCTAACTGTATGATGACATGAGGAAGAATGCAAATGGATCCACATCTATCACCCTGCACAAAACTTAAGTCTAAGTGGATCAAAGATCTCCACATAAAACCAGACACACTGAAACTGATAGAACAGGAAGTGGGAAATAGCCTCGAACTCATTGGCATATAAGATGATTTACTGAACAGAAGATCAATAGCACTGGCACTAAGATCAAAAATTAATAAATGGAACTTCATGAAACTGAAAACTTTTGTAAAGCAAAGGACACCACCAAAAGGAAAAAATGGCAGCCTACAGAATGGGAAAAGATTTTCACCAACTCCACATCTGACAGAGGACTAATACACAAAATATATAAACAACTCAAGAAGTTAAACTTCAACAAACCAAATAATCCAGGTTTTAAAAAAAGGATACATTGATGTTTTTTGTCTTAGCCATTCTGACTGGTGTAAGATGGTATCTTAGAGTCATTTTGATTTTCATTTCCCTGATGGCTAAGGATGTTGAACATTTCCTTAAGTGTCATTTAGCTATTTGAGATTCTTCTGTTGAGAATTCTCTGTTTAGTTCTGTACCCCATTTTGTCATTAGATTATTTGGCATTTTGATGTCAAATTTATTGAACTCTTTATATATTTTGGAGATCAGTCCTCTGTCCAATGTGGAGTTAGTTGGTGCGGGACAATTCTGTATTCTGTAAATATGCTTTAAGTAAATGCTGAGTGGCCAGTAGCCAGGCAGGAATTATAGGTGGTCAACCAGATAGGAACTAGAAGGGGGTCAATGAGAACAGGAAAATTCTGGTAAGGAGGAAGCCCATTCCTCCCCGGTCCTGCCCAGACACAAAGGAAGGAAGATGTGACCTACCCTGATGAAAAAGGTACCGAGCCATGTGGCTAACATAGAATAGAATAATGGTCTAATATAAGTTATAAGAGTTAATAAGAAGCTGAGCTAAAGGGCCAATCAGTTTATAACTTATGTAGACCTCTGTGTGATTTCTTTGGGGGATAAACAGCTGTGGGACCTGGTGGGAGGACAGAAACCAGTCAGGACAGAAACCTCAGTCAACAGTTAGTGAATGAAGATCTTTCCCCATTCAGTAGGCTCTCTTTTTGTCTTATTGACTGTGTCCTTTGTTTTATAGAAGCTTCCCAGTTTCAGGAGGTCCCATTTATTTATTTTGCTCTTAGTGTCTGTGCTACTGAGGTTATATTTAGGAAGTGGTTTCTTGTGTCCATGCATTGAAGGTTACTTCTCACTTTCTCTTCTATGAGGTTCAGTGTGGTCAGATTTATAATGAAGTCTTTAACCCATTTGGACTTGAGTTCTTTGCATAGGGATAGATATGGATCTATTTGCATTCTTTTACATGTTGACATCCAGTTATGCCAGCACCATTTGTTGAAGATGCTTTTTTCCCCATTGTATAATTTTAGCTTCTTTGCCAAAAATCAATGTTCATAGGTGTGTGGGTTAATATCTGGGTCTTTGATTTGATTCCATTGGTCAACCTGTCTATTTTAATGCCAATGTCAAGCTGCTTTCGTTACTGTAGCTCTATAATAGAGCTTGATGTCAGGGATTGGAAGTTCCTTTATTGTACAGGATTGTTTTGGTTATCCTGGGTTTTTTGTTTTTCCTTATGAAGTTGATTATTGTTCTTTCAAGGTCTGTAAAGAATTGTTTTGGGATTTTGATGGAGATTGCATTGAATGTATAGATTGCTTTTGGTAGGATTGCCATTTTTATTATGTTGATCCTACATATCCAAGAGCATAGGAGATCTTTCCATTTTCTGGTATCTTTTTCAATTTCTTTCTTTAAAGGCTTAATGTTCTTGTTGAATAGGTCTTTCACTTCTTTGGTTGGTGTTACCCCAAGATATTTTATGTTATTTGTGGCTATTGTGAAGGGTGATGTTTCTCTGATTTTTTTCTCAGCTTCTTTATCATTTGTATATAGGAGAGCTACTGATTTTTTTTGAGTTGATCTTTTATCCTGCCACAGTACTGAAAGTATTTATCAGCTGTAGGAGTTCCATGGTAGAGTTTTTGGGATCACTTATATATACTATCATATCATCTGCAAATAGCGAAAGTTTGACTTTTTCCTTTTCAATTTGTATTCCCTTGATCTCCATTTGTTATCTTGCTGTTCTACTTAGAACTTTGAGTACTGTATTGAATAGATATGAAGAGAGTGGACAGCCTTGTCTCATTTCTGATTTTAGTGGAATCACTTTGAGTTTCTCTCCATTTAATTTGATGTTGGCTGTTGGCTTGCTGTTTATTATGTTTAGATATGTTCCTTGTGTCTATGACCTTTTTCTCATGATAAAGGATGCAGAGGCCCAATTCCACCTTGTCTGGCAGTCAGAGTGTTTGGAAGTTGCTCAAAATGGTTGATAAGCATGGAGGCATGTCCCAGCTCAGGATGTGACTACTTGGTTCTTAAATTAACATTAAATTAGCTCATAGGAGTAGATCCATGTAATGAGCCGGACAGGATCGCCATTACAAGATGGCGCCGACATCCTGTCTTGTTGGAAATAAACAACTCCATATTTGGCTATGCCTTTGAGAGCTGCGTGTCCCCCCGCTTCCCGCATGCGAGGTGGTTTAGAGTCCTTGAGCCTATCCCGATGCGGTCTGGTGGCAGCTGTTGGTGGCAGCCAATCACAGGGCGACCCGTGTGCCAATTCCCTATTTAAGCAACTGCCTCAGTGCCCTCGCCCCCTTCGCTTCATGCTCTCTCTCCCCTTCGCTCCCTGCCCTTCCCTTCCTGCCCCTCATTTCCTGCCCCTCTCGCTTCCTGCTCCCCATCAATCAAGGACACTCCAGTAAAGTGTGTTCTGAATAGAATCCTGGTGTGGTGGTTGTTCTTTCTCGCCGGTCGAGAGGTCCACCACAGATCCATTCTACCCAAACAGATGATCAGGATATACAAATGTACTTCTGTTTTTCTTTTGTAATATGAGGTTACCTAGGGAATGGCTGCCTTCAGGATACTTGGTCTAGGGTAGCTTCACCTCCTACACAACAGAATGTTAATGACTTGCTGCTTCAAAGTGTTAAAGCAATTGACTGTTCAAGTTGTCCTTTGTATCATGTTAAAGAAGTCTTTTGTTGCCTTCTTCCCCTTTTGTATTGGGATATAAAAGTGTAAGAAAAAATAATTAGAGACAATTTCAGTATTTACTGGAATGCCCTCCAGGTACTTTCTATGGTTTCTGTTATTTTCACATGTTTCTTCGTATTCTTTACTAATATTTCTAAATCCCTACACCCCTACCCTGGTAAGAGGTGTTTCCGTCAAGGCCAGTCCCTGACAGAAGGGGTGTTGGATTTTGTCGAATGCTTTTTCAGCATCTAATGAGATGATCATATGATTTTTTCTTTCATTTTATTTATATGGTAGATTACATTGATAGATTTTCACATGTTGAACCAGCCCTGCATCTCTGGGATGAAGCCAACTTGAACATGTTGGATGATTTTTTTCATATATTCTTGGTGGAAATGCAAACTTGTACAACCACTCTGGACATCAGTATGGCAGTTTCTCAGAAAATTGGGAATCAACCTACCTCAGGACCCAGCAATATCACTCTTGGGCATATATTAAAAGGATACTCAATCATACTACAAGGACATCTGTTCGAATATGCTCATAGTAGCATTATTTGTAATAACCAAAACCTGGAAACAACCTAGATGCCCCTCAATTGAACAATGGATAAAGAGAATGTGGTACATTTACACAGTGGAGTACTACTCAATGGTAAAACACAATGACATATTGAAATTTGCATGCAAAATGGATGGAACTAAAAATAATCATCCTGAGTGAGGTAACCCAGATTCAGAAAGATGAACATGGTATGTACTCACTCATAAGTGGATACTAGCTGTAAAGTAGAGGATAATGAGCCTATAGTCCATGACTCTAGAGAAGCTATGTAACAAGGTGAGTCCTAAGAAAAACATACATAGATCCACCTGGGAAGGGAAAATAGACAAGATCTCCTTACAAAATTGGGAGCATGGGGGTGGGAGGGAGAAGGGAGGGTGGAAGAGGAAGAGAAGGGGAAAAAGGGAGAAGGGGGACTTGAGGGAATGGGATGTCAAGATGGAGGAGGGACAGAGATAAAGAGAAAGGAAAGAGATATTTTGATTGAGGGAGCCATTATGGGGCTAGCAAGAAACTTGGCACTAGAGAAATTCCCAGGAATTCACAAGTATGACCCCTGCTAAGACCCTAAGCAATAATGGAGAGGGTGCCCCAATTGGCCTTGCCCTGTAGTCAGATTGATGACTGTCTTAAATGTCACCATAGAACCTTCATCCAGCAACTGATGGAAACAGAGGCAGAGACCCTCAATGGAGCGCTGGACTGAGCTCCCAAAGTCCAGTTGAAGAGTGGGAAGAGTGAGAATATGAGCAAAGAGGTCAAGACCATGATGGGGACACCCACTGAAACAGTTTACCTAAGCTAATCGGAGCTCACCAACTCTAGCCTGACAGGGAAGGAACCAGCATAGGACTAAACTGGACTCTTGGAATGTGGGTGACAGTTGTATGGCTGAGGCAGACCGTGGGGCCACTGTCAGTGGCACCAGAATTTACCCCTACTGCATGTACTGGCTTTGTGGGAACCTATTCTCTTTGGATGGATACCTTGCTCAGCCTAGAGATAGTAGGGAGGGCCTTGGTCCTTCCCCAAAGCAATGTGCCTTTACCCTCTCTCAGGAGTGGATGAGGGGTGAGGTGGAGGGGAGATGATAGAGGGAATGGGAGGAGGGGAGGAAGTGGGAACTGGGATTGGTATGTAAAATAAAAAAAGAAAGTTTGTTTCCTTTTTTTTTAAAATAAAATAGCCGGGTGGTGGTGATGCACACCTTTTAATCCCAGCACTTGGGAGGCAGAGGCAGGTGGATCTCCGTGTGTTCGAGGCCAGCCTGGTCTACAAGAGCTAATTCCAGGACAGGCTCAAAAGCCACAGAGACACCCTGTCTCGAAAAACCAAAATAAATAAATAAATAAAATAAAAAAATGGGATACAGATCTAAACAGAATTCTCATTAGGAATCTCAAATGGCCAAGAAGCACATAAAGAAATGTTCAACATCCTTAGCCACTAGGGAAATGCAAATGAAAATGACTATAAGATTCCATATTAATCCTGTCAGAATGGCTAAGATAAAAAACACAAGTGACACAAGCTGGTGAGTATGTGGAGCAAGGGGAACACCCCTCCATTGCTGGTGCAAGCGAAAACTTGTACAGCCATGTTGGAAATCAATATGGTGATATCTCAGAAAATTGGGAGCCAATCTACCTCAAGACCTAGCTATACCACTCTTGAGCATGTACCCAGAGGATGTTCTACCATAACACATGGACACTTGCTTAACTATGTTCATAGCAGACTTATTCATAATAGCCAGAAACTGGAAACAACCTAGATGTCCCTCAACTAAAGAATGATGAAGAAAATGTGGGTATATTTACACAATGGAGCATTACTCAACTATTAGAAGATTTAACATCATGAAATTTGCAGGCAAATGAATGAAATAGAAAAAAATCATCCTGAGTGAGGTAACCCAGACCCAGAAAGATAAACATGGTATGTACTCACTTATAAGTGGACATTAGCTGCACAATAAAGCATAGTTATGCTATTGGAGAGACACTGAGAGGCTAAGTAACAGAAAAGGTTTAAGGGTGAGACACATGGATCTCCCTGCAATCCAAGAGCTCGGGCATATTGTTATATACACTGCATCTATGTGCATTGTAATAAATAAAATAACTTTATTGGAACGAACCCACAAATAAGTGCATCACACAGACAGATTATGGAACCACTCAAACACACACTTGCTCGGTCCTCACGCTCTTCTGTGCAATTAGAACAATCATTCAGAAGCCAATAAGCTTATCTTAAAGTTTTACGTGTTCACCATCAATTATATATTTGTGTACTGATCTACATAAAGAGGATAAATATGGCTGAGTTAAAATTATATAACCAATTAGCTTTAAGGTCATCTTTCATGACTCATGTCCTTTAGCCAGCACTTCATCCTTTCTCATCCCCCAGTATTATCCTTTCTTTATGTCCTTTCTAAACGTTCCACACTTCCCCTACTGGGATGTCTGATCTTACATCAATCTTTGACACAATGTAGAATTCTCTGAAAGGAGGAAACCTCAATTGAGAACATGCCTCCATAAGATCTAGCTTAAGGCATTTCCTTAATTAGTGAATGATGAGAAGAGCCCAGCCCGTTGTGGGTGGGGCCATCCCTGGGCTGCTGATCCTGGCTCCTATAAGAAAGCAGGCTGAGTAAACCATGAGGAGCAAGTCAGTAAGCAGCATCCCTCCATGGCTTCTGCATCAGCACCTGCCTTCAGATTCTGCCCTGTTTGAATTCCTGTCCTGACTTCCTTTGATGATAATAGCAGTATATTAAGTATTCTGTAAGTGTAAGTGTAAGCCAAATAAATCCTTTCCTTCCCAACTTGATATTTCATTGCAGCAGTAGAAACCCTAACTAAGACACCCACTTACAGCTGTTTGCATATAAACAACATATATTTTATAGGTTAGGCTCTGGATTTGAGGAAAAACATGCAGGATTTTTTTTTCTGTCTGTGTTTGGGTGACCTTGCTTGATATTGTGTATTCCATACGTTTTTCCTATAAATTTTATGATTTTATTTTTATTTAGAGTTAATGATATTCCATTTTATTTATGTACCAGATTTTCCTTATCTAATCATGTGTTGCTAGACACCTAGGTTAATTCTGTTTCTCTACTGTAGTAAATAGGACAACAATTATCATGAATGTGCACATTTCTCCACGATAGGGTATGGACTTCTCTGGGCATGTGCACAGGAGTGAATAGCTGGGTCACATATTTTTTTTTAAAAAATGGGGAGTCAAACTGGTCTCTTTAATGGCTGCATCAATTTGCATGTCCACCAGCATTGAATAAGGATTCCTGTTTTCTAAACCCTCTCCAGCATCTGCTATCAGATTTCTTGATGATAGCCATTCTAATGGGGTGAGGCAGTCTCTCACAGTGGTTTTGATTTGCCTTTCTCTGATGACTTGGGACGTTGAACGCCTTTTAAAATAGTTATTGGTCATTTGTACTTGTCCTTCTGAAAACTGTTCATTTTGTTAGCCCATTGATTGACTGGCAGGTTTATTTCTTTGGTATTTAACTTCTTGTGTTCTTTGTAAATTCTGGATATTAGCCTATGTCTGAAGTACAGCTGGTAAAAGATTTCCTCCCATCCTGTGGGCTGTCTGTTTGCTCTGCTGTGTGGAAACTTTTCAATTTTATAAAGTTCCATCTGTTGATAATTGGGGCAGGTCCCTGTGCTCTTGGTGTTCTGTTCAGAAAGCTCTTGTCACCCCCTTAGATAGTGCTCCCCGGGTTTTCCTCTAATAGTTTCAGTGAAGGTCATTCATCCATTTTGAACTGATTTTTGTACAAGGCGAAAGATGTGAACCTAACTTCCTTCTTCATCGGGTGGATAGCCAGTTTTTCCCACACCCTTTGCAATATTGTTTTTCTGCTGCATGTTTTGCCTACTGTGTCAAAAACGAGACGACGTAGCTTTGTTGATTTATTTCCCAGTCCTTCATTCTGTTCCACTGGCTTACCCATCTGTTTTTATTTCAGTACTATGCTGTCTTTGTCATTATAGCTTTGTAGTTTAATTTGAGGTCAGGTATTGTGATACCTCCAGCTCCATTCTTACTCCTTAGAATAACCTTGGCTATTCATGGATTTTTGTGGTTCCATATGAATTCTTATAGTGCTTTTTTAGATCTTTGAAATATGGCATTGGAATTCTAGGCTCCAGCAGGATCAGAGAGCATCCCAGGACTAGGCCTCCTGTCTCAGTGTATCTGAAGAGAACCATGTGCCAATTTCTTTGGCTCCAGTGAGACCAGAGAACACACTGAAGAGCTGGGCTTCCTGCTCCTTTAGGTCTAGAGAGCATCAAGGGATCTGGCCTCCAGGCCAGAGGCCCCAGTACAGGACCAGAGGTGCTCCAGGTGGCCTAGGGTCCCCTGAGGGTCTGGGACATGGGCTCCAGTGTTCTTAAGGGTCAGTGTGGAGCTGGGATTTCAACTTCTGAGATTCCAGTGGTTCCTGCAAGAGTGTGAGTTGATTATCTTGAGGTCATAGGCAGTATACAGACTTTAATGAGTTTGGCATTTTGTCTCCTGCCCCCAGGGTATTCACAGAATCCAAGTGATAATCAGGGTTTTTACTCTATCTGGGTGCCTTGGCACTCAGTGTTTAGATTCACTCTTGGCACACAGACAATACAATCACTCCATTTAAAAAGCAACACCAATCCCTATAGAATAATTCATTTATCTTGTACATATGCATAGTATCCATGTATTGCTATGAGAGGGGACAGAAGAGTCTTCTGTGACTACCATGACCTATCTCTCTTTGCAGCATATGAATAAAAGTTTTTCTTTTGAGAGAGAGAGAGAGAGAGAGAGAGAGAGAGAGAGAGAGAGAGAGAGAGAGAGAAGAGAGAGAGAGAGAGAGAGAGGACATACATAGTGTGAGTTACTTAGAGAATACACAGTGAGATGCCTTCTGTCTAGTCCCACTTCACTGCAGCTTCTAGACATCCTTCTATTAATGCAATGCCGGGAGCAGGGGAAAGCCACCTCTTCCAGCAGATGAACGGTAGAGAGACAATGGTAGGCGAGGTAGGCAGAGACAGGGGACTATCAACCAGAGGCTGTCAGAGACAACGGCCTTCTTGTTTGCATGAGTAATGTGGCTGTAGCTGAGACAAACTGGCCTTCAGGCTTGGACTTTTCTGACTCTTAAGCTTGAGTGTTTTCTGCACAATTATATGGCCTCCACGGTCATCACGCTCATCCTATATGAAGCATGTCTTACTATGGGGGAAGCCAGTCCTGGGCTGAGCGTGCTCATGCATGTACATGCACACACACACACACACACACACACACACACACACGTATGGGGATCATGAGGGTCCCACTTCCTCTGAGTCAGAGATGTGGTCAAGTTTCTTTGGCTGTGATTCTGTAGATGGGGATCAATAAACACATAGCAACATCTGTGTAGGGAAACGTCACTACAGGCAAAGACAACCAACATGACTTGCAACTTGAAAAGTAACCCAAGCAAAAAACAAACAAGCAAACAACTCCCTCCTGTTGCTGAGCTGAAGGCAAGAAGTGAAATCACCTAGCTGTTTGTATGTGATTCTGTGTGTCCAGCTGTCTGTACTGAGAAGCAGGGTTTATACAAGGTCATAAGAAACTTATTGACAGTGAGCTCTGAGAGGCTTACTTCGGGATAATTTATCGTCAAATTAATACAGAGTAGCCTGTCACTTATAATGTCTCCTTTTAAACCTCTATATTTTTTTATTAAAACAGCCTTTATTATTTAACAACTCTGGCCCAAATGTTTACAAAGAATATTGCTGTCATTACAAATTGTGGCCCTCTCCCATTAAAAATAGCTTGGGGCTATGCTGGAGAGATGGTCTAGGGGTTAGCAGTACTTGTTACTTGTTTCTCTTGCAGAGGACATGTTCTTCTGTCCTCCGCCGGACACCAGGCATACATATGGCGCATGTACGCATACATGCAACCAAACGCTCATGCACATAAAATAAAAATAACTAAATATTTTTTTAAATGTCATGGGGAAACAAATATAGGCAAAATCTCTCAGTGGGGACTTGAGGGAAGGCTCAGTCTGCTAACATTGCTGTGCACTTGCTGTGCAAGCCGCAGGACTCCTGTTCAGTCTCCAGCACCCACATGAAGATGATGCGGGTGGCGGCACATGCTTTGGATGCCAGGGTTAGGGAGTGGGGACACAAATAATCCCTGAGTTTAGCCTAATGGGTGCACTTCGGGCCAGCAAGGGACCGTCTCAAATGAACCAGACAGAGTCCCCGAGGACGACACCTGAAGTCATCTGCCTTCCATGTGCGGACGCACCTGCACACAGATAATATATGCATGTATGCAAATGTGACACAACACTTTTAATTTCATTTGGAAAAATACTCAAATGGTTTTTGTACAGAGATCTAAAGGATAAAAATTTCCCCCTAACTCTGCTTCAAAACAGCCACCCTGCTTGTTTACATGCTGGGGTGATGAGAGCTGCCCGTTCCTGGGAAGTCTTTCCCAGTCATACTACTTGTAAGTCTGTCTGTCTGTCTGTCTGTCTGTCTCTGTCTGTCTGTCTGTCTGTCTGTCTGTCTTCCTCTCTCTTTCACACACACACACACACACACACACACACACACACACACACACACACACACGACAGCAAATATGTAGGCGTGCTCCTTACCATCCAGTGTGAAGGGGCCTCCACTTTAATTCAGTTCTGACACTGTCTACCTGGAGCATAAGCACTGAATCTCAATTATACATTCAGCTCTCAAGAGGATTACCACTTCAAATGCCAGTCGCAGGTCGGGCCCTCCTGTGCGTCTGGCTGACTGGTTATAAATTAGGGCTGCTGAAATTCCTTCCTCAGCACTAACACGTGGATGAGGTTCTTAGAACACTCAAGGAAATGCTTTACTCATCTGAAAGCATTTGTTTGTTGCTTTTTTATTTGCTCTTGTGTTTATTGCAGAGGATGCAAGGCAGGAGCAGCTAGATGGAGGCAAAGCGCGGGGCTGGGGTGGGGGTAGGGAAGCTCAGCATCCATGAGTGAGGGTCCCTCCCAGAACCGTGCTAGGTTCTTCGCTGGCTCAGAAACTCATCAAGCCCCATCGCTGAAGAGTTTTTTTATTTTTATTTTTTAGTTTGATCTGCAGCCCCAAATCCCCTTCCCAGATCAGTAGACAGGATTGAATGTTTCCATCCATCTGTCCCATGACCATTCTCAGCCTGTGGCTAATAGGGTCCCCACCCCAACCATCTCATTAGATTGACTCAGATGGGATCAGCATAGGAAACACACATGACACTTCTGTCACCCGAGAAATTATAAAGGGACTGCGTGCTGAAACTGTGTAGGAAATGCAGATATATTTGCTAAGCCACAATCATGCTGACTGTAACATTGAGAACATGCTTTAGAGGATGCAGATGAGGCAAGCTATGACGTCATAGGAAAGACAAGGAGAAGTTGTCAGCTTCTGACATTTTTCTTAACTTGCTTTCAAATTTCCGCCACGATCTTGCCCTTGTCTCCTTCTATTCAGTTTTCTTCTTTTCACTTGATAAAGCTGGACCCATTCCTTAGGGAAGGTCTGTGTCTGGAAGCCAGGCAGATCTGTGCTGTGCAGGCAGCTCCAGCACTTACTAGGTGTGCAATCCTAGCCATCTTCAGTTTTTCATGCCGATACATCAGAGATAATGACAGTAGCTACCCTACATTATTGCTATTAGGGCTGAACAATACAGTACACATAAAACAGCAGGAAGCCTGGCACAGGGTGGGTACTATAATATCAATTACTATCATTAGTGTTATTAACACAAATGGGCAGTGAGTTCTTGGCTTTGGTCTGTGGTGCTTATAGGTGCCACTTCAGATTACCTGCTGAACTCCGAGAGTATAGAGAGCACTTGAACAGGCCACTGCTGTGTTCTTGTTTGTTGAATTACACTGTTGAATGTAAACCTTGAGGATGAAGGATCTCTGAAATCAAAGTGTCTACCTAGCTGGCACAGTGGCTCACCAGGAAGAAAGGCCTAATCCTGGGAGAAAGACACTTGGCATCTAGCAACTAGGCTAGGAAGCAGCTGGAAATTTCTGCCATCCCTAGAGCTAAGGTATTTCTGTAAAATTGGGGCAGCAGTAAGGAAGCATACATTGCTTAAATTGAGATTATATTGGCTATAGATAACAGGTACAGTAGAGTTTGAAGCAGGAGGGAAATCTTAAGACGTGCTTCACCTCTAGATTGTGTGGGGTAAAAGTCTGGAAAGTTTATAATATCACACACAGGGGAGGCAGTCTCAGTGGTTGACCGAGTGTGACCTCCAGCTATAGGACCCTATTGATCTCTGGTTGCAAGGCAAATGACACGATTGGTATGGAAGTTCCTTCTGTCTGTGTGTTGCTTTTATTGGTTAATGAATAAAGAAACTGTCTTGGCCTGTTAATAGGGCAGAACTTAGTTAGTCAGGGAGGACTAGACTGAATGCTGGGAGAAAGAAAGGTGGAGTCAGAGAGAAGCGGTGGAGCCATGGGAGACAGACACGGGCTGGAATCTTGCCGGTAAGCCACAGCCATATGGCAATACACAGATTAATAGAAATGGGTTAAATTAATATGTAAGAGTTAGCCAATAAGAAGCTAGAGCTAAGGGGCCAAGCAGTGGTTTAAATAATACAGTTTCTATGTGATTATTTTGGGTCTAAGCTAGCCAGGTGGCTGGGAACCAACAAGCAAGCAGCCTTCTTCAGACTGGCACACCAGCATGGTGGACTAAATTCAAGTAAAACCTGAGAAAGCTTAAAAGAATCCTAGGCACAAAAGAAGAGAGTTAAGCATGGTTTGGTAGTGGCATTTTTGGGGGGGGGGGGTTGGTTATGTTTGCTAGAAGCAAGCAGACACATGGCTTCTTTAAGAAGAGGTTTTACTGATTTTTTTTTTCAAGATAGGGTTTCTCTGTAGCTTTGGAACCTGTCCTAGAACTATCTCCTATAGACCAGGCTGGCCTAGAACTCACAGAGATCCACCTGCCTCTGCCTCCTGAGTGCTGGTATTAAAGGTATGTGGCACCCCACCCAGATCTGTATCAATAAATACCTCTTTAAAAAGTGAAGGGACTGGAGAGATGGTTTTTGGGTTAAGGGTACTTGCTTCTCTTCCAGAGGACCTGAACTCAGATCCCAGCACCCACAAAAGGCAATTGGCATCCATGGTAACTCCAGTTCTAGGGTATTTGACACCCTTTGGGTATGTGATACCCTTTCTGGCCTGTGCAGGCACTGTGGGCACATGGTGCACACAAATACACTCATACAACACACTCAATTATATAAAATAATTCATTTTTAAGTCAGAAATATCTCAATAATCAGCTGTATGGTGAGCTTTAAAGTCTTAGGAAAACAGTACCGGGTCAAATCCCAAGGTATAAATAAATAATAAAGATCAGGGTTGAAATGATTGAAGTTGAAACAAAAAGGAAATGAATCAATGAAATAGAAAGTTGTTAGTTCTTTGAAAGATAAACAAGACCAACAACCGTTAGCTGGATCATTCAAAAGAGAGAGAAGATACAGATTAACCAAGTTAGAAATGAAAATGGTGGTATTACAACAGACATCAATGGAATTCAGAGGATCGCTGAAACTTATTTTGCAAGCCTGTGTTTCAAACTGAAAAAACCCAAAGAAAGGGATTGATATTTCTAGGCACATATGACCTACAAAAATTAAACCAAGAGGAAATACACAGCATAAACATATTTATAATTGGTAGTGACAGTGACATAGTAAAGGAAAGTCTCCCAACCAAGAGAAGTCCGGGCCTAGATATATTCACTGCTGAATTCTACTAGATATTTAAGGAGCTAACACCAATGATCCTCAAACGATTCCACAAAACAAAAAAGGAAAGAACATTGCTAAACTCATTTTACAAAGCAAGCATCATAGTATTACTGGATAAGAACACAACAAAGACTGGGCACTGGTGGCACATGCTTTTAATCCCAGCACTCGGGGAGATAGAGGCAGGTGGATCTCTGTGAGTTGGAGGCCAGCCTGGTCTACAAGAACTAGCTCCTAAGCTACAGAGAAACCCTGTCCCTCCCACTCCAAAATAAAACACAACAAAAAGTAGAAAACAATTATAGTCCAATTTCCCTGGTGAACATGGATGCAAAACTCTCAATAAAACAATTGCAAATGGAAATTAACAACACACGAAAAGATAATTCACAGGTACAGTATGGTAAGGCATGTTGGGAGGCAAAGGCAGGTGGATCTCTGAGTTCAAGGCTGGCCTGGTCTACTTAGTGAGTTTCAGGTTAGTCAAAGTTGAGATCTTGTCCCCAAAATAAACAAACAAACAAGAAAGAGTCTTCATTACAGTCCAGTGGCCTCATTCTGGAAAAGCAAAGGTGGCTTAACATGTGCAAATCAATAAATATAACAGATCATATAGACTCAAGGACAGAAATTGCATGATCATCTGAGCAGATGAAGATAAGCCTTTGACAAGTCCAATATACCTTCATGATGAAAAGAATGGGGGATTAGGAATAAAAGGAACATACCTCAACATAATAAAGACTGTATATGATAAACCTATAGCCGACACTACACTAATGGTGGGGGAAATCAAAGCATTTCCGCCAAAATCAGGACTCAGATAAATATGAATACTTTCTTCACTCTTACTCAGTGTAGTTCTGGAAGTGCTAGAGAAGTAGGTAAGAGAAAGAAAGCTTAGCAAGGCAGGATGTCAAGATGGCTCAGTGGGTAAAAAGACTGCCAAGCCCGACAATCTTAGTTTGAACCCTGGGACCCACATGGTAGGAGAGAACCAACTTTTCCGAGTTGTCCTTTAATCATCACGTGTGTGCTATGACTTCCTTATGCTTACACACACACACACACACACACACACACACACACACACACACACAGAATCTGCGTAAGAATTCTATATGTGTGTGTGTGTGTGTGGAATGTATGAAAGATAAATATTTAAAATAGCAAGGGACAGGAGAAGATAAATTATCCATATTGTACCTGATATATCCAATATGCAAAAAGTATTAAAGACTCCTCAGAAATCTCTTAGAATTGATGAACATTTTCAGCAGAGTAGTAGGGTACAAAATCAATATAAAACAATCAATAGCTCTCCCATATACAAATAATGAACATGATGAGAAAGTGATCAGGAAAACAATCCCATACACACACACACACACACACACACACACACACACACACACAGAGAGAGAGAGAGAGAGAGAGAGAGAAAACATCTAAGAATAATCCTAATCAAGGAGGTGAAAGAACTCCACAATGAAAATTTTGAAAAATGAAGAAAGAAATTGAAGAAGACTGCAGAAGAAGCCGGGTACTGGCACAAAATAGAAATGTTGATGGTGGTTTAAATGACATAGCCTTCATCCTCTTGGACATCTGAATAAGTGGTCCTTGTTAGAGACACTGTTTGGGTAGTTCCTTACCCATCTTGCTTAGGTCACTCCTCCTCTAACAAGGCCACACCTCTAATCCTTTCTAAGCAGTTCATCAACTCTGGATTAAGTATGAAAATATATGAAACTATGGAGACCATTTTTATTCAAACCACCACATTTTACTTCCTGCCCCCCCCATAGCCTCAAAATGCATTCAATCCAACTTCAAAAATCCCTATTGTATTTTCTAATCTCAATCCTGTTTGAACCAGTCTTTCCTGAGACATGGGCAATCTGATAAATTTGTATACTTTTAATCTGTAGAGTTAAGCTGTAACCCCCCCCATAAAGTTAAAATCAAAAAAGCAGATTACATTCCAAAATACAATGGTACTGAATGTATGTCACCATCCCCCCAAATGAGGACAGTAGCATAGTGAGAAAATACTAGACCAAAATAAGAACGAAAACCAGCAGGGCAAATGCCAACTCTGCATCTCCATGTCTGATGTCAAAATGCTCTTCAGATCTCCAGCTCCTCCGCTTTGCTGACTACAACACTTTTCTCTCTTGGGCTGGATCCACTCCCTGTTGGCAGATATCCCAAGACTCTGGCATCTCTAACACCTTGGGGTCTCCAAATAACCCAGGCTTCACCCTCATAGCTTCCTACAATGACCTCTCCTGGCCTCCCTGCATGGACACTCAGGTACACACCCAGCCTCGGTGGTTTTCCTTAACCTCTAAAGAAGATCCTACAACCCTTTGCTGTATCCTTCTTGACTCTAAAGCCAGAAACACCCTGACAGAGTTGCCAATTTCTTCTGCTTGCTGGGGCTGGAACCTGGGCCCTCTCCATGATGTAAGCTTTCTGTTATTTATGGCTTCTTTTGCTGATTAAGCTCTCATATAATTCATTTTCATAAGTTGGAAGCTTTTCTGGGTGGTGTCTTGCCCTGAGGGTACCACTCCCTTTATTCCATTTTGAATCAGGCCTTTCTTTGACTTTTTATCTCCTTGAGCACAGGACTTGGCTCCAACATTACATCACCTGGTGTTCCTTTTCTCCTCAAACTGTGCATTTTTTATTGCTTTTTGCCCTGTTTACTCTTTTTTCAATGTAGATCTGCATAAGAATGATCACTAATAACAATGTGATGCCAACATTCTAACGCTGTCTTGAAATCTCCTCTGCCAATCACACTAATTCAAAACTCTTCAATTTGGCCTCAGGCAGATTTTAAGGACAAGAACAAAAATTGGCACATTGTTTGCAAATATAGCAGAAGAATAGTCTTTAGGCCAGTTAATAATATTCTTCCCCATGGAGACCTCTTGATCTGGGCCCCCACTGACCACATCACCCTCGGCACCACTGTCTTCCATACTCTTACTAGGATGACCCAATAAGCCCTTCTTAAAGCTTTTAACTGAATCTCTATTCCAAAGTCCCAAAGTCTCCCATATTCCTCCAAACAACAGCGTGCTCAGGCCTGTCACAGCGATACCCCAGTCCCTGGTAATAACTTCTGTCTTAGCTAATGTTCTATGGCTGTGAAGAGACACTAAGACCAAAGTAACTCTTATTTTAAAAAGCACTTCACTGAGAGCTTCCTTACAGTTGCAGAGGGTTCGTATTCTATCATGGTTGGAAGCAGACAAACATGGCGGCTCTGGAGCAGTAGCTGAGAGCTTTACATCCTGATCTACGTGTGTGTGTGTGTGTGTGTGTGTGTGTGTGAGAGAGAGAGAGAGAGAGAGAGAGAGAGAGAGAGAGAGAGAGAGAGAGAGAGATGACAAGTGACACACTTCCTCCAACAAGGCGATATTTCCTAACCCTTTCCAAACCTTCATCAACTGGGGACCAAACATTCAAATATAGGAGCCTATGGGGGCTGTTTTCACTCAAACCACCACAGGTAGGTTTAGGATGTGTGGGCTTGCTGGAAAAAGTAATTTAGGTCTCAGAAAAACCTAGGACAAGTCTTACTTTAGTATCTGTGACTCTTCCCAGCACTTCTAACCCTGCCGCCTACCTTAAAGTCTCTCCCCCCCAGGTGCTGGGTTTCTGCTTCCCTTCTCCCATTTTCTTTCCTATTTAACTAAGCCATTTTGTCTATGAACTCTCTTGGTCTCTTATCTCCTGGCTGGCTCGGCTCCTGGATCCCTCTTGGTCCACTTGCCCCTCCTCCACCTTTTCTACTTCTCTTGCTTTCCTTCTCTCTCCTTTTATGGCCACTTCCGTCTTCTGACCGTGTTTAGTCTGGACTCTTCCAGATACCTCTGACTGTTCTATAATAAATAAACCTTCTTCTCAACCATACCTGGTCAGGTCCTCATTTCTCATTCAAGTACGTCAGTAGCTTCAGGCTTTGAGTTTTCAAAGGCCACATGCTGCTTCCAGTGCATTCTTTTTGCCTAGTGCTTTCTGTTCAAGATATGTTCTCTCCAACTATCAGGTCTACCTGCTTGCTGTTATGCTTCCCCACATGGTGGTGTTGCATTGTTTCCCCTCTGTAATAACAAGCCCCAAATAAACTCTTCTAAAGGCTCTTCTGAGTCATGTTGTTTTATCACAGCAATAGAAAAGTAACTAAGACATTGACCGATGGAATAGAATAGAGGACCCAGCGATAAAATCACACAGTTACAGACATCTAATTCTTCTTAACAAAGGCAAAAAAAAAATTCTTTGGAAGAAAAGATAGTCCATGGTGCTTACAAAACGAGACATCCATATCTAAAACAATGACATTAGATCTGTATCTTTACCTTTGTATGATAGTCTGTTCAAAATGGACCAGAGACATGCAAGACTCTAACCTCTGGAACCATTGGGGAAAGACACAGCAGGCACACGTCAAGATACAGGCTCAGTAAATAGGACCAGAAGTGAGCAAACGGACTTCAGGAAATTAGGAACTCTTCTCCAGCAAAGGAGACGATCAGGTGATGAGACAGCTTACAGGGTAGGAGAGAAATCTTTGTTTGCTGTATATCTGACAGAGTTATTATCTAGGATAGTAAATACCCCAAACAAGCAAAGCTAAATACAATTAATAAATAGTTAATGAGACAACAAACAGTTCTCAAAAGATGAAGCACAAGTTATCAATAAACATATGAAAGACTTCAATATCTTTAGCCACTGGGAGATGAAAATTCAGACAATCTTCAGACTGAGTCTTACATCAGTGAGAATGGTTATCATCAGGAAAACAAATAAACACAAATGCTGTTAAGAATGAGGAGGAAAAGAACACTTACACACCACTGGTGGAATTGCAAATTAGTCCAGTCACATGGAAATTAAAAATATAAATACATAAATAAAACTTTAAAAAATTGAGAAAATAAAAAAACTAAAAATAAAAATAGAACTATTGGGCTGGAGAGATGGCTCAGAGGTTAAGAGCATTGTCTGCTCTTCCAAAGGTCCTGAGTTCAATTCCCAGCAATCACATGGTGGCTCACAGCCATCTGTAATGGGGTCTGGTGCCCTCTTCTGATCTGAAGGCATACACACAGACAGAATATTGCATACATAATAAATAAATATTTAAAATTAAAAAGCAGATATTTACATTAAAAAAATAGAACTATCCTATGACCCAACTATACCATTTGTGACATTGAAGGACACCTGCAAATTTACGTTTATTACAGCAACATTCTCTATGGCTGTTACCTAGGCATGGTGGTGCACACCTATCAACTCAACCCTTGAGAAATGGAGGCAGGAGGATGAGGAGTTCAAGTTCATTCATGGCTTCATAGTGAGTGTGGAGCCAACTTGGGCTACACAAGAGCCTGCTTTAATAAACAAATAAATAACAAATAACAAAGACACTTTATATCTCATAGAATCATTCTAGGTATCTGTAAATACATGAATGGATACAGAAAATTCACACACGCATATACACACATGCACACACACGGAGGGGGGGGAGGGAGGGAGGGAAGAGAAGGGAGGGAGGGAAGGGAAGGGAAGGAGGGAGGGAGGGACGGGGAGAGAGAGAGAGAGAGAGAGAGAGAGAGAGAGAGAGAGAGAGAGAGAGAGAGAGAGAGAGAGAGAGAGTTCTCCATGGCCTGCAATTCAGGTTCCTGACTTTCCCGGGTGATGGACTATATAACCTTTAAAGTCAGACAAACCTTTTTCTCCCCAAGTTCATTTGATTAGTGTTTATTTGCACAGCAACAGAGAAGCAAAGTAGAACAAGAGATTACATTCAACCATAAAAAAGAATGAAATTATGCTATTGCAAGAAAATGAATGTAATTTAGAAAGACAATTTTTTTCAAATAAATCTATTTATTTTATATCCCAGCCACAGCTTCCCTCTTCTTTTCTCCTCCCAGTCCCCCCATCAATCCCCCTCTGTTCTCACCCCTAATCTACTCCTCCTCCACTTCTGCTTAGGAAAGAGCAGGTCTTCCTTGAGTATCAACAAAACACAGCATGTTTCTGTTTAGGGAGGAGCAAGTCTTCCCTGAGTATCAATAAAGAATGGCATATCAAGCTGGTACAAGTCTAAGTACCTCCCCATGCATCAAGACAGGGCAAGGCGATCCAGCATGAGGTCCCAAAAGCCTATTAACATATATTAACCCATTATTCTAGTATATGTTAGCCACATGGCTCAGTATCTTTTTCAGTGGGACAGGCCATATCCTGCTTCTTCCGTAGTCTGGGCAGGACTGCCGACAGAGCTTCCTGCTTTTTAGAATTCTCCTATTCTCATTGACCCACCTCTACTTTCTGTCTGGTTGTCCCACCTATGCATCCTGCCTGGCTAATGGCCCATCAGCATTTATTTAAAACATAATTGACAGAATATAGAATTGTCCTACACCACTTCCCCCTCTTTTCTTTTAAACAAAGTAAAATAGCCATAGTCCATTTTTTGGGAATGTGGGCATAGTATTCCAGGCTACTTCCTGCTGGTTAGGGGTGCTGATAATCTTTTGGGGACCTAAAGAAAATTTAGAATTACGATCAAGTCCTGACTGGAGTATCCTGTGAGTCTTGATCATCTCAGACAGCAGTTTTGAATCTGTTCTGAATGTAGAACTTAGACATCCAGGCCATCTGTTCCTACCGGAGATTTCTCAGGTTGTCTTCCTTGATCAAACCTGACTTTTCTTAACTCAGAATGAATCCACAGCCTCTCATTTCCTGTGGAAACAAAAGCAAAATGTCTTGGGAGGCAGAGACAGGTGGATCTCTGTGAGTTCAAGGACAGCCTGGTCTACAGAGTTATTCCAGGACAAAAATATACACAAACCCTGTCTCAAAAAGTCAAAAATTAAAAATAAAAAAAAATAGAGGTTAAAATAAAGACACGTAAAGATAGCCCTCATGTTACACCTTTGGATGACCTTGATCCTTCAGGCTCCCACAATCCCCTATTCTCCTCTTCTACAAGATTCCTGAACTCTATCTAATGTTTGGCTGTGGGTCCACACCTGTCTCCATCAGTGGATGAATGACTCCTGATGACAATGGGGCTAGGCAACAATCTGGTCACAGGAGATGGCCAGTTCAGTCTACATATCTGCTACTGCTGCTAGAAGCCTAAGCTGGAGTCCTCCTTGTAGACTCCTGGGAAATTCCCTTGCTCCAAGTTTTTACTTGACCCCGAAGTCTTTCCCCTCCCCAGAATTCTCAGTACTTTCTCCCTTTGTCAACACCCTTTATTTCTATCCCCACCTGCCTCTGGTCCACCCACAAAATCTCCTCCCCTTCTTCTTCCCAGTGAAATCTGAGTGTCCCCTCATGAACCCTCCCTGTTACCCAGCCTCTCTGAGTCTGTGAACTGTAGTATACTTATCCCGTATTTTACAGCTAATGTCCACTTAGAAGTGAGAACATGCCATGCTTGTCTTTCTTGGTGTGAGTTATCCCACTCAGGATGATTTTTACGAGTTCCATCCATTTGCCTTCATATTTTCTGGTGTCCTTGTTTTTAACAGCCAAGTAATGTGCCATTGTGTAAATGTACCACACTTTATTTATCCATTCCTCAGTTGAGGGACATCTATATTATTTCCAGGTTCTGGCTATTATAAATAAAGCTGCTATCAACATAGTTGAGCAAGTACCCTTGTGGTATGATTGAGCATCCTTTGGGTATATGCCCAAGAGCGGTATAGCTGGGTCTTGTGGTAGGTTGGTTCCCAGTTTTCTGAGAAACTGGCACACTGACTTCCAAAGTGGCTGCACAAGTTTTCACTCCCACCAGCAATAGAGGAGTGTTCCCCTTGCTCCATATCCTCTCCAGCATCAGCGGTCACTTGTGTTTTTGATTTTAACCGTTCTGACAAGCATAAGATGAAATCTCAAAGTTGTTTGGATTTTCATTTCCCTGATGGCTAAAGAAGGCCAACATCTCATGTGTTTCTCAATCATTTGAGATTCTTCTGTTGAGAATTCTCTTTTTAGATCTGTACTCCATTTTTAAATTTGATTATTTGGTTTTTTGGTGTCTAGTTTATTGAGTTCTTTATATATTTTGGAAATCAGTCCTCTGTTAGATGTGGTATTGGTGAAGATATTTTCCCATTCTGTAGGCTGTCATTTTGTCCTATTGATGGTGTACTTTGCCTTCCAGAAACTTTTCAATTTCATGAGGTCCCATATATTAATTGTTGATCTTAGTGCTTATTGTACTATTGGTGTTTTGTTTAGAAAGTATCTTCTGTGCCAATGTGTTTGACATTTTTTCCACTTTCTCTTCTATCAGGCTCAGTGTATCTAGATTTATGTTGAGGGTTTGAGCCACTTGAACTTGAGTTTTGTGCAGGGTGACAGATATGGATCTTCTACATGACAACATCCGGTTAGATCAGCACCATTTTTTGAAGATGCTTTCTTTTCTCCATTGTATAACTTTTGCTTCTTTGTTGAAAATCAGTAGTCCATAGGAGTGTGAGTTTACATTTGGATCTTCAATTAGATTCCAGTGATCCACTTGTCTGTTTTTATGCCAATACCTTGTGTTTTTGTTATTATAGCTCTGTAGTAGAGCTTGAAGCCAGAAATGGTGATGCCTCCAGAAGATATTTTATTGTACAAGATTACTTTAGCTATCCTGGATTTTTTATTTTTCCATATAATGTTGAGTATTGTTCTTTCAAGGTCTGTAAAGGGTTGTGCTGGGATTTTAATAGGGATTGCATTGAATCTGTAGGCTGCTTTTGGTTAAGATGACCATTTTTACTATATTAATCCTACTGATCCATGAGCATGGGAGATCTTTTTATCTTTTGATATCTTCTTCAATTTCTTTCTTCAAAGACTTGAAGTTTTTGTCATATAGGTCTTTCTCTTGCTTGGCTAGAGTTACACCAAGATATTTTATATTATTTGAGGCTATTGTAAAGGGTATTGATTCTCTGATTTCTTTTTCAGCCAATTTATCATTTGTATATAGGGGGGCTACTGATATTTTTTGAGTTAATCTTGTATTCAGTTGCTTGACTAAAGATGTTTATCAGCTATATGAGCTCCCTGGTAGAGTTTTTGGGGGTTGTTTATGTATACTATGATAGCATATACAAATAATGATATTTTGACTTCTTCCTTTCTAATTTCTAACCCTTATATAGCCTTTAATTGTCTTATTGCTCTAACAATAATAAACTTCAAGTCTGTAGTCGATAAATATGGAGTGGACAGCCTTGCCTTATTTCTGATTTTAGTGGAATTGTTTTAAGTTTCTCTCCATTTAATTTGATATTGACAATCAGATTTCTGTATATTGCTTTTATTATGTTTAGGTATGACCCTTGTATCTTTAATCTCTTCAAGACTTTTATTATGAAGGTCTCTGAAAGGCAAATAATGTATTTTTCTTCCTCTTATGGGTTATATAGATACAGAAAATACTTTATTTGTAAATGACTTGAAAGTAGAAGCAAGCTTATCTTGGGAAAAGGGACTAGGTGGAGGAAGAGCGGGACTGGGAAGGAATGAACACAGTCACAGGGCATGGCATGTTTGGGTGAAACCGTCTTTGTGGAATCCATCACTGCTGACAATGCGCATACACCAATTGAAAACATGTGAAACTAATGGAACAAACACAACCCAGAGGATATGAAGCCAATGTTTCTATACTTCTGCTTGGTAATATCATCACCGAAGGTTCTGTCAGAACCACAACCCACACAAAGGTCATGTGAACCCTGCACAGAAAACACTTTTTCAAGCATGTCAGCTCCAAAAATTGTTCATTTAACCTAGGACCTGAAGGCGTAAGTCACAAACAATGCCACACCAATTTGGGATTATGATTAATAGGGTGATATTTATTTAAAGGGGAAAAAACTTACAGATCACTGTCAGCCCTCTGCGTAACCAGGAAGGAAGTCAAGTCACCGGCGGAGCAGGAAGTGAAGAGAGCGAGGAGAGGGAAGTGGCCGCTTTTTTAAAGGGAGAGAGACCACACCCCAAGGGGCTGGTATCTCAGCGGCGATAGGCTGGAGGAGTGGGAGGACCTCCCGTAACACCTCCCCCTTTTGTTTAAATAAGAGAGTTCTAAACCTACTATGAAATTATATACAATAAGTACAAATATCCTATTCTAACTAGCTTAGGTCTTGTATAATAAATAACTTGGCCAAGTCATGAGAGAAAAGTAACTACATCTATATAGTCTTCAACCCCATCGAAGATCTGAGAAGGGAAATAATGTTACCTGGTTAATTAGGAAGTTCAGTAAAACAACTTCCAAAACATGCAACAAATCACAGAGACAACTAGCTACCTAGGCAATCACCCAAAGTCACATTAGCAGCGTTGAAGCAACCAACTTTGGCTAAGGCCTAACATAACTGACACACCATTTTCAAAGGCAAGCAACTTTTCAAAACTGTCTTACCCTGTCTTGGCAGGATAAGACAGCCCTGTTTTATCCATTGATGCATGCTCTGTATCTTTGTCAGTGGTTGAGGTATGGGCATTTCTTTGCCCCAAGGCCAGTTCTGCCAAAAGGAAAGGCTCCAGGTGGAGTGTCTTTGGTGCTCAACATTCTCTCGGGAATAGAGTGGTGTTGCCAGGAGCAATTGTGTCTCACTACCACAAAACTCTGAGTTAGATTAAAGGCCATTTTCTACAGCTCTTTGAAGAAGTTGAAGACTATCTATCTATACTGAGTATAATCTCTATATATCTAAAGAACCTGATTAGTCTAATTATAAATGACAAACTTAGATGACTATTAGTCTATATAATTCTCAATATCTATCTAACTTAAAGATTAAGACAATAAACAACTGTGAAACAAATGAGGACAATGACCTCCAAATATAAACAATGTACAAATATACATTGCAGTAGGTAAATATATATCAATACACAAACATTATATAAGTATCTTAATCAGAGGTAGAAATGTACACAGCAATATGGTAAATATATACAATACAATATATGTCAATACATAAAAATGTTTTAAACAAGGTAGAAACATGCATGCATCCAATAGTCAATATAATTTAACTTTGTATCAATATACAAGAATCTATACCAATATATTTGTCTAAAAACAGTAACTCACAATTACAAATCTATTATCCCATCATCCCTCTTTTTTTTTTTTCAAAATGATCCCTGAGCTTATAAAATTCCTCCCCCAACCCTCAATCGTATACTAATTATAATCAACCCCTAAATGATGTCCCTAAACCCAAGGGCAAACTTTACTGGGAGAGGGGACGTCGTCCTCTAGAATTACTTCCAGCTGTCATGGGGGCGACGTTCTTTCTGGGGGATCCTGTGAAAGTAAAATGATGGTTAAATTTCAAGATCAATGTCTTTTAAAATTGCCAATAGTCTCTGAGTATTTTGTGCGGGTCTGGCCAAAATGTTGTATAAGATGTGCACCATTTCAGCTAACCAAGTTGGAACTGTCTTGTGCAGCTGGTACCCAAAGCAGGTCTTGTTGTAGCGCTATCAGTATCATGACGTCATATCAACCAGGTGGAGTTGTTGTTATGGGGCCCCATCTTCTTCCTGGAAACTTCAAATGTCACTTCAGGAAAAACTCATTGTTCATTATGAGAAACTTAAGCATTAATCATATAGACATATATATATATATATATATATATATATATATATATATATATATATTCAATGAAAGACATGATAGATATATTCAATGAAAAGTATGATAGATATGAAGAAAAGCAAAGATGTTTTCTAAACTCATATTTCTTTCTGTCCCACATCATGGCTCTTGACATGAGACAGAAACTCCAGAAACTCTGGGTTTTTCTCTTACTAACAGGCTTGGAATTGGAGAGGGACTGAGCCAGAGTCCAACTTCAAAACCAGCTTTATAAATTTAGAAATATGGTTTAATATTACTTACACAACCCATTCAGTTTTCTTGATATTTCCTATCGGGCAGGTATTTTTCCATCTGTCAGTATCCAAACATCCAGGGTCCCTTGAATTTCTCAAAGATGAGTGTTTTCCTGTGGAGATAAGAACAGAACCCTGCCCCCATTCTATATGTTTTTCTTACCACCTGTATGAATATCATCATTGTGGATGAGTTGTCATTTCTCCTTTCCAAGAGGTTTCTCTTCTTCAAATCGAAACTTTATTAATTTTGATGGTATCCACAATTTTTCTTCTCCTGTGGAAACAAGAGCAAAACCCCTTCCCCAACGTAGCACATCTCCTGGCTTCCACTGAGAGGTCAGCACATCTTTGAAATAAATCGGTTGATTTAGTTCAGCAGACTTTTCCATTATCCAATGTCTCTCTGCTGCTGTCGTTCCTTTCTCATTAGCGTTAAGAAAATTCAAGGTTAATAAAGCATTATGTAATCTATTTCTGGGGGTATTTTCGGTCCCTTTCTGTTTGTTCAGCATATCCTTTATAGTACGATTTGATCTTTCTATAACTGCCTGACCTGTAGGATTATTTGGTATACCTGTAATGTGTTTTATATTATAATAATCAAAAAAGCGTTTCATTTTCTTAGATACATATGCTGGACCATTATCTGTCTTTATTTGCGCAGGTATACCCATGATGGCCATAACTTCCAATAAATGTGTGATTACTGAATCAGCCTTTTCTGAGCTCAGGGCAGTAGCCCATTGAAAACCTGAATACGTGTCTATGGTGTGGTGTACATATTTTAATTTACCAAATTCTATAAAGTGGAACACATCCATCTGCCAGATTTCATTTCTCTTAGTGCCCTTTGGGTTACTCCCTGCAGGCAACGGTGTTTGATTATAGAAAGAACAAGTAGGACATCTCTTTATAATGTCCTTAGCTTGTTGCCAAGTAATGGAAAATTCTTTCTTTAGGCCTTTACTATTGACATGATGCTTCTTATGAAATTCTGAGGCCTGCAACACACTTCCAATCAATAATTGATCAATCTCAGCGTTGCCTTGGGCTAGAGGACCAGGCAGACCTGTATGGGACCGGATGTGTGTTATGTACATCGGACAAAGCCTGTTCCTGATTATGTCTTGTACCTGGATAAACAATGAAGTCAACTCTGTGTCATCTGGTATAAATTCAGCGGTTTCAATATGCAAGATAACTCTTTCTGCATATTGTGAATCTGTAACTATATTAAGAGGTTCTTTAAAATCCCTTAGCACCATAAGAATGGCATATAACTCTGCCTTCTGGACAGAATTATAAGGGCTTTGTTCCACCTTACTCAATTCATCTGACTTGTAACCTGCTTTCCCTGATTTATTTGCATCAGTATAGAACGTACGGGCTCCAGTTATTGGAGCATCACGTACAATTCTAGGAAGAATCCAAGAAGTTCTTTTTATGAGGTTAAGTCTACCACTTTTGGGATAGTTGCTATTAATTTCTCCCAAAAAATTAGCACAAGCTCTTTGCCACGGTTCATTGTCTTCCCATAACTTTTTTATTTCTTCAGTAGTAAAAGGCACTATAATTTCTGCTGGGTCTATACCTGCTAGTTGACGAAGTCTCAGCTTACCTTTTATAATTAATTCAGAGACTTTTTCCACATAAGTTTTTAATTTTTTACTTGGTTTATTAGGTATAAATATCCACTCTAAAATAATATCTTCCCTCTGCATTAGAATCCCTGTAGGAGAAATTCTGGAAGGCAATATGACTAGGATGCAGCTAAGATTTGGGTTCACCCTATCCACATGTGCCTCCTGTAATTTTTCCTCAATCATTGTCAGTTCCTTTTCTGCTTCAGCTGTCAGTTTTCTTGGACTATTCAAATCTTTATCACCATCTAAGGTTTTGTTTAAATGAACTATTAGATCAGGTGTTATCCCAACAGCTGGTCGTAGACTGGAAATGTCTCCTAACAATCTTTGGAAGTCATTAAGAGTCTTTAACCGGTCTCTCCTAATTTGTGCCTTTTGCGTTTTAATTTTCTCTAACCCTATTCTGTAACCTAGGTAATTAATAGAATTT
This sequence comes from Microtus pennsylvanicus, assembly GCF_037038515.1. NCBI lineage: Eukaryota > Metazoa > Chordata > Mammalia > Rodentia > Cricetidae > Microtus > Microtus pennsylvanicus. The sequence goes on from NC_134585.1 coordinate 116,726,612, forward strand.
CCTCTTTGAATCTTTTCAGGGGCAATTTGTAATCCCCACCTAGGCAAGACTTTCTTTACTTCTTCAAACATCCTCTCTAAAGTATCTTTATTTGAATCAGATAACAAGATGTCATCCATGTAATGATAAATAATGGACTTGGGGAATTGTTTACGAATTATTTCCAATGGCTTACTTACAAAATATTGGCACAGTGTAGGACTATTGAGCATACCCTGTGGGAGGACAGTCCATTGATATCTCCTATTGGGCTGAGAATTATTATAAGTAGGCACTGTGAAGGCAAATTTTTCTCTATCCTTTTCTTGTAACGGTATAGTGAAAAAACAATCTTTCAAATCAATAACTATAAGAGGCCATCCTTTTGGTAACAGAGAAGGCAAAGGAATTCCAGATTGTAGTGAGCCCATAGGTTGAATTACTTTGTTGACAGCTCTTAGATCTGTCACCATTCTCCATTTACCAGATTTCTTTTTTACAACAAACACAGGAGAATTCCAAGGGCTGGTTGATTCTTCAATGTGGTGAGCATCTAGTTGCTCCTGCACCAGCTGTTCCAATGCCTGTAGTTTATCTTCAGCTAGAGGCCACTGTTTGATCCATATTGGCTTCTCAGTTAGCCATTTTAAAGGTAGGGCTGTTGGTACCTCTAAAGGTTTGGTATTTGCTGTATGTTCTTGTACAGCCTGAATGGCTAGTGACCTTTTTCCATAATACCTCATCATATACTTCCCAGAATTATGAGTTCCTGGAACTACAGGAATGTTAATCTGGGTATTCCATTGCTGTAGCAGGTCACGGCCCCATAAATTTATGGCAATATTGGCTATATATGGCCTTAGTCTTCCTATTTGCCCTTCGGGCCCTATGCATTCAACCCATCTTGTGCTTTGTTTTACACGAGATAGGGTTCCAATTCCCAGGAACTGAACATCTACCTCTTGAAGAGGCCAATTCGGATGCCAAGATTCTGGGGTAATGATACTTACATCCGCACCTGTGTCTAATAAGCCTTCAATAAAAGTGCCATTTATACAGACTCTTAGCTTTGGTCTTTGATCATTAATAGAAGTCTGCCAAAATATACGTTTACTCTGTCCAACTGGGTTTTTTGACTCATCCTCCACATGGATTTCATCATTTAGACCAGTATTACTTTTTACAGCAGAAATTGGAGCTTTTAATTTTCTTGGTGAGGCATGTTCTCCACTGTGACTGGGAATGACTGGGCCACTGTTGGCTTGGGGGCCTGCGAGAGGCCCCTCAAGGAGTTTCCCGACGGTATCGGGTTGCCTTGTTTGTCTGTTGTTGACCTGCATTCATTGGACCAATGTCGGCCTTTACCGCATCTCCTACATATACCTGAAGGCCTAGGTCTCCTATCTTTGTCATTCCCAGAGGAGATAATATTCCTAGAAATTCTGTGCCTGCAATCCCTTTTCAGATGTCCTAATTTACCACAATTAAAACACCTGGCAGTTTGATGTCTCCTCATTGCTGTGGAAATCGCTTCTCCTACCCAAGATTCATCGTTATAGCTAAACGTCTCAACATTCATCGTATGCTGAATCCATTCATCCATAGGTGCTGATCTAGACTTTAAAGGCCCAATTATCTTTTTGCATTCTATGTTTGCATTCTCAAAAGCTAGAGATTCAAGAAGTATTCGTCTAGCTTCTGGGTCTGTTACCCCTATGTCCAGAGCCTTAATTAATCTTTGCAAAAAGTCAATAAAGGGTTCTCTCTGTCCCTGCCTAATTCTGGTATATGATTCAACCCTTTTTGCTGGATCTTGTATCCTATTCCAAGCATTTAAAGCTGCTTGGTGACATAGACACAGTACTTCATCATCATAAAGAGCTTGGACCTGTGGATCAGCATATTCTCCTGCACCAAGAATTTGATCTTGGGAAACCTCAATACCTTTTGCTCTTCCTTGCTGTTCCATATGTTTGGATTCTTCTCTGAAATAAATTCCAAACATCAAGGAAGGTCCATTATCTAAAACTGCAGACACTAACTGATGGAAATCATGGGGGGTAGCTCTAGCATTAGAAGCCCAAGTCCTTATCATTTCCTTTACGTATGCAGAGTGCAAGCCAAAATTAACAATAGCTTGCTTAATTTCTTTTAGATCATTCATTGCTATTGGCGTCCATCTAGCTTCTCTGACTCCCTTTGAGCCTTTAGAAGTTGACGCTTTGTCAGAATTAAGTATAGGGTATGCTGCTAAAACCTTTGGTAAGCCAGTTCTAATAGCTGGTGTTGGCATTGTATCCTGTCCTTGTGCCTTATTACTCTGTTCACCAGCTCCAATCATTTCTTCAATCATTTCAAGTCTTTTTATTATTGTCTCTTTTGAATCCTTAATCTCCTGACCTGCATGAGTTTCTAGTAACGATTGTATGGTTCTTAGGAGTGCCATGATCTTCCTAAATGATAGAATATGCAAAAGAATACTGAAACCTAATAACCAGTAAATTAAGTTATCCCCATAGTCATATAAACCTTGCATGATATAACCCATTGTATTGGTAACCAGAACAGTAAAATTCGCGTTGGAAACGAGAACTGCCATATTACCTATTATCCAGCAGGTGGCGCTGTTGCCAAGTCTCGACGAAAACACGGTCCTGTTTCAGAGTCCGCCTAGTATTTGTTAAAAACTGGAAAATGTAAGTTGCTCAACAAAGTAAATGTAATTAAATCAATTCCAGAGATGGAACCAGAAACCTAGAATCCAGGGGTAGAGAAGAGCAATCTGGAAGCTACTTATGCCTCCACGTGACAGAGTCACCCTGAGGGGTTGCAGCTTTCAGCAACCGCGTGCTCTGGTTCGCGCCACTTAAGAGCTGTGCTTGCAAGGGAGATTTGAAAACGACTCAGAAAAGAGCAAATCACGCGGGCAGAGACTACGCGGGCCTGTGGAGTTTAAATCCACAGGCAGCGGCTGAGGAAGCAAGGGCTCCCGCCAAGCCGAACAAGCGCCCGCCAAGCCGAACTTGCGGCCGCCAAGCCGAACTTCCGGCCGCCAAGCCGAACTTCCGGCCGCCAAGCCAAACTCGCGGCTGCGAGCCGGGAGAGGTTCTAAAACCAAACGTTGGGCGCCAAATGAAGGCGTAAGTCACAAACAATGCCACACCAATTTGGGATTATGATTAATAGGGTGATATTTATTTAAAGGGGAAAAAACTTACAGATCACTGTCAGCCCTCTGCGTAACCAGGAAGGAAGTCAAGTCACCGGCGGAGCAGGAAGTGAAGAGAGCGAGGAGAGGGAAGTGGCCGCTTTTTTAAAGGGAGAGAGACCACACCCCAAGGGGCTGGTATCTCAGCGGCGATAGGCTGGAGGAGTGGGAGGACCTCCCGTAACAAGGACCCACATCAGCTCCTTAAAAATATTTATTTTTATTTTTAATTAAATTTCTTTGTGTATCTGTGTGAGGACATAAGCTTGTGGGTGCTTGTACTAAAGAGGCCAGAAGAGAGCATTGACTCCCTGGAGCTGCAGTGACTGTGAGTGGTGCTGGGAACTGAACTAGGGTCCTCCGCAAGAGCGGGAAGCTCTGTCAGCTGCCCATCTATCTTCTCCACATCCCAATGCCACTTTTAAAATCAATTCTTGCAGCCAAAGATTGTGTTTCAAAATAACTTATGCAGGCTATCTCATTCTGCTTTTCCATCTTTTCCTTGTTTCAATTTCCTTGACTGCACAGACGACTTTCATGGTGTGCAGATCCCCGTTGTCCTATAGCTAATCTTTAATATGCTATTAATCCATGGAAAATCTTTTTCTGAGTGTTGTCTCAGTTGATATCTACATATCTTATGTGGTGATGATGCTTGCTTTGTTTTTAATGCGTGTAAATGCCTATTAATATCCAAAGCAACCGCTTATACAAGCAACTAGCTTTCTAGTTATCACGGTACTATTAAAAATTGTAGAAAATGTGTTTGTTTCTGGTGTGCATCATGTTGAGTGATGTGACATGACATTCCCCAGGATCTTCCCAGGCAAGGAGTCTAGCAGTCTGGTCCAGCATCTAAAAAACTTGACAATAAATATTCTGAACAATTCTTGGGAAGGTTTTTATTCTATGTGTATATAAGCAAATCTTGACGTTCATCAACCCGTAGTGACTGGGGTAAGTTACAGAGAATAACACTAATGAACTAGAAGCAGGCTGCTTTTCTAGAGATCACACTGACTCATTTAGCTTCTGGTATATCACAGACGCTGGTGATTAAACAATGTAGGATACAGGGCATCAGTGGTTTGGGGGAGCAAGGTGGTTGGGTGTGGGCATTTAGAGAACATAATGTACAGCCAGTGAGATTGCGTTAAGGCACCTGCGGCCAAGCCTGATTACCTGAGCTTGATTCCTGGGATCCTCGTGGTGGGAGATTGTAGTAGGAGTTGCAGGCCTCTTCCCACAGCCCAGCTCTTGGCCGCCTGGCTAGCTTATGCCCCAAAATAACAACACACGAATTGTATTCATATAAACACTGCTTGGCCCATTTCTATTAATGTGTAGCACCCCAAGGTGCGCTTACTGGGAAGATTCTAGCCTACGTCCACCCTGGGTTGGAGCTTCATAGCGTTTGCCCCAGAGATCAGAGCTATCAAGTCTGAGCTCACTTCCTCTTCCTGTTTACTCCACCCACCTATGTTCTAACCTATAAAATGGGCCAAGGCAGTTTCTTTATTAGCCAATGACCTTCCTCCATCATTTCCCCTTTTTCTGTTTAAACAAAAAGAGGAAGGCTTTAACTTTAACATAGAAAAATTACATATAACAAAACAGTTATCAAGTAAGAATTACAGTTACAATATTTATATCTATTTTATCTTTTACCATAACAAAGGAAAACTATAACTATAACTAACCATTCTTCAACTCCATCAAAGACTCCAGAAGGATATAATGTTACCTAAGTAAACAAGTAAGAAACTTCCAAAACTCTAGAAGTGACAGAGACATCTCGCTGCCTGGACAGTCACCCAAAGTTCTTTTGTACTGCTGGGGCATCCATCTTCGGCCTTCAGGCCCATAGTATCCAGAGACATTTCCAAAAAGCAGGATTTTTCAAAGGCAGTCAGTCACTATCTGCTGTGTCCTGCAGAATGTCTCGCAGACTCTTTCATGAATCAGGAACCCCGAAAGATCATCTCACCTTTAGACGAGTTCAGCAGCAGTCCTCTCTCTGCAGGTTCTTTGTGTCCAGTTTATGCAACAGTCTAGGCAAGAGCAGTTTCTTGCCCAAATGGCTAACCAACTTCATAAGGATCCTCTTCGATGCCCATCTTTTTCTTGAAGTAGATTGGTGCTGCCAGGAGCAGAGTGTCTCATTGTCATGAAAAGTCCTAAGTTATTAAAACATTAAATGTCATATTCTATAGTCTTTGAAAGATATGAAGAATGCCTATATAACATATATCTATGTACATCTAGGAAATCTTAACTAACATGACTATAAGCTTGACTATTATTGATTATCCATTAACAACCTATATACATTACATTTTTAAGTGAACTACACAATCACAATACCTTAATCAATATTAGAAATACATATACATTTAACAAAATTGCCCTTAAATTAATATTAGTAAATCAAGATTCAGATCAATGCAAATTATTCACATCTATATCATCTCCCTGTTTAAATGTAAAAGAACATTTATAAACAATATATGGGAACATGGGCGCAGTTATTTCTCTCCAAACTGCTTCCTGCTGAATGGGGGCACTGTTAATCAGGTCTTTTATGGTATAACCTGTCTGCTAGGTTCATCTCAGTCAGCAGTTGAGTGAAGTATTTTTTGAAGGTGTTCACAGCAGCCTTTCAGGAGAGCGTGGTCTATCATACCATATTGGAATAGAAACAATCCACAAGGTCTCATCCTCTGTGAAAACAAAATAAGAAACTCCTTTCCAAAGCACCATGTCCTTAGATCCAAATTTTAAAGTCAAGATATTTTCAAAATATCTATGTTGGATTAGTTCAGCAGCATTTATAAACAATATCTTTTAGCAGCTGTTGCTCCTTTCTCAGCATTCAAACAATTTAAAGAGAGCATAATAGCATAACGTATCAAAATTCTCTGTGTATTTTCCATCTTTGTGCGCTTTATTTTAACTCTATTTCTTTTATTTTTACTTTTATTTTTTGCTTTTTGGTACAGGTTTTCTGTATCTTTGACCTGGAATAACTCTGTAGACCAGTCTGTCCTTGACCTCTCAGAGATCCGCCTGTCTCTGCCTTCCAAGTGCTGGGATTAAAGGCGTGCGCCACCACCACGTGGCTCTTGGCCGCTTGGCTAGCTTATGCCCCAAAATAACAACACACAAATTGTATTCATATAAATACTGCTTGGCCCATTTCTATTAATATGTGTAGCACCCCAAGGTGCGCTTACTGGGAAGATTCTAGCCTACGTCCATCCTGGGTTGGAGCTTCATAGTGTCTGCCCCAGAGAGCAGACCTATCGAGTCTGAGCTCACTTCCTCTTCCTGTTTACTCCACCCACCTATGTTCTAACCTATAAAATGGGCCAAGGCAGTTTCTTTACTAGCCAATGACCTTCCTCTATCAGGAGATGAACTGTCTCCTGTAAGCTGTCTTCTGCTTGCCATATGCTACAAGTTATAAGGTGTATGTGTGTGTGCGTGTGTGTGTGTGTGTGTGTGTGTGTGTGTGATAGGCTGTGTGTTAGGATGTATGTGTGTAAGTGTGTGTGTGATAAATAAATATAATCAAACAATATAACCAAAATTTATGTGTTCAAATGATCCATGATACTAAGAAAAGTCCTTCAAAGGGCTCCAGCTGTCTCTGCTCATCTCTCGAGGCAGCCTCCCTTCCCTTCTCCTTCCCTGGTAACTAACTGTCCCTACCCCCAGCCAGTTTTTCCAGTTGCACATTTCTGTTTTCTGTTGAATTCCTCCTATCCTCATATTCCCTCATCTATACTTAGTTCTTGTTTCAGAATTTTAGCCAAAAATGCTGATTATTTCTGCGTCCAGCGAGGTGCTCTTTAACAAACTGCTAATAAACAAACAGACAAAACTCACTTCTTTCACCTGTGTGAACTCTGAAAAGCTGTTCCTCCTCATCTTCTTTTCTTCCTTTTCCAGCTCCTCTTCCCTCTGCTTCTCCTCTTCCGCCTTCTTCTCTCCTCCACCCCCACACTCACAGAGGAAGAAAGCAACTTCTGAAACTCAAAAAATAATTGATTCAGTAGCCAAAAGGTAATATGCAAATGTTTTCCAAAGCATTTGGACAAGTTATTGGTGACATAGTCATCAATGATTTGAAACCTATTCTGTCCCGGTAATTAAGACGGCTCCAGAAGGGGCAATAGAAATAATTTTTCTCGACATCTTTGTAGGCAGGAGAATTCAGGTGTGGATGGACCATATGCTCAAATATTCTCAAATAGCTGACGAGTTAGGAAAGTTCGGGAACTACAAATATAATCAAAATGTACTTCAAATGCATTAAGCATGCCACCTTTTTTCTTCTTTCTCTTTCAGATCAATTACAGCAAAGACAGACTTTCAGTAGGGAAGACTCCCTTTGATTGATGGCCAGAGGTCAGACTTCTGTGGCAATTCTGATGAGCAAGGGTAACTTCCTGGTTTATCTCTATTGTTTCATCTTCAGTTCTGTAAATGAGATGACGCAGATGAGCAGAGCTGCAGCTCCTTCTCGTCTGCATTTTATTAACTTTATGGGTTTCCTCTTTGCATGATATTTCCTAATTACATCCTTCAGAGACACACCGACACGCCACCCTCCACTTTCAATTATTCACTCCATCGAAGGGAATCATGAAACATCCACCCCCTTCCAGAAAATCCACCCAGCAACTGGGTCACTGTGGGAAGGGGATGACGGGAAGTTGAGACTACAAGCCCAATTAGGGGGTCTCAGAGAGAGTCTGGCTTTGGCCCTGTTTCCATTCAAGCCAGTTTTCTAGGCACATAGTAGCTCGGCTCTCAGAGCCCCAGATGCTGACATAGTATTATTAACCCAACTTCATGTTCATCACAGAGCATATTCCAAAGCTTTGGGATGTTTTCAAAAGCCATTCATTGATAAAGAATTGTATTTCTACCAATGTTTCATGGAAAGCTCTGTGGTCTCTGAAAACCTTTGATGGGAGGAGATCCAGGTTGACTACGATGAGGGCTGCTTCAATGGTGGAGCCTCTTCAGGCATCTGGTATACCATTTACACAGGGGCAAGTCTACGCAGAATCCTCAGCAGTGTGCACTGTGCTCAAACATCCTTCTTTGACTCTCCTCTATCTCGATGACGCCTTTACTTTCTTCTTTAGAACTTGTCCTAGACTTCCGTCTGTCACTGGAATAAGCACCATGACCAAAAACAACTTATGTCACCTTACACTTTCAGGTCATAGTCCCTTGTTAAGGGAAGTTAGGGCAGGAATTCACATAGGAACTGAAGTAGGTACCACGGAGGAGCGTTGCTTACTGGCTGGCTTCCTGTCTCATTCTTAGTCAGCATTCTTATAGAGCTCTGATCCACCTGCCTAGCGATGGTGCCACCTGCAGTGGGTTGAGCCTGCCCACATCAATCATCAATCAGGGAAATCTCTCATACACATGCCCACAGCACAATCTGATCAGGCAATTGTTCAACTGAGGAGTCCTCTTTCCAAGTGACTCTAGGTTTTTGTCAAGTTAACAATAAAGATTCGCGAGCACTGTACCCACTCAGGACGCCCTTCACACCAGCACTGTACCCACTCGGGATGCCCTTCACACCAGCACTATCATGCCAAGCTACCTCTACCTCTGTTTAACCTCTGTGTTATCCAGGACCCCTTGGCTTCTACAAAGAGACAATTATAGTCCAGTTGTTTAAGTTGTCTGACCCTGTTTCATTCTATCTGCCTACGCATCCACTAAGGATTGATGTTGAGTGTATAGCCAGCCGGCTTGCCAAGCCCAGAGGTTGAGAAATAGAGTAAACAGCACACTGTGAACTAAATATGATAGTGCCGAGTTACTGGAATCCCAGCGCTAGGAAGGCTGGGGCAGTAGAAGGGTTTTAGGCAGCCCGTAATGACTTTAAGCTAACCTGGATTTTGTAGTGAGACCTTATCTCAAAGAACATAAAAAGCACAATGTCGCAGGAAAATGTGGCTCTGTTATTTGATGCTTGTGGAACTAATTCTGTTAAATTGATGATGAACTACACTAAGCCATGCTTCCTTGTTTGTAAACTGGAGTTAATGTCTGTAATAAATCCTCTGGGCAGACATCCTCTACTGGATTTAACAAAGGTTAAATCTGGAATCACCTTGTCCATCCCCCTCCATGGTTGTGTAGATTTCGGTCTCTCTCTCTCTCTTCCTTAGTCTTTTTATCTGATGCTTGTTTGCCCTGTCCTTTGCATATTATCTTATGATTGATTTTATAGAAATCTGAACTTCACGCACGTCTCTAAGAGTAGTGTCCTTCTTTTCCAGTTCTGTTTCTGCTGACCACAGTATTGTATTTATTTCTTATAAAAAATCGAAGCAGTCCCGGGAATGAATAGGTGTGGGCTAACTCCAGTGGCCCATGGGAATTTTTCCTGAGCCATAACTAAATAGTAGAGTCCCCTTCACAGAAAGCAGTGCACTCCTGGCTGAGGCGCATGAGGAAGAAGACCCTGAGAACATCCGTGAGATCTATTGTAGTAACTTGATTATGTCTTCATCTCCTGAGGGAAGTTTATGCCAGACTTAGAGATCTAATCATGCGCAATTGCTTTGTGATCAAGCAAATCTGAAGATTCTAAGTGAGGTCAGCTCAAGTGTGGGCCTTTGGCATGATCCCAAGGCAACCCTCCCTGCTGTCAGAGGCACCTGACACACTCCTGGGCCTTGTCAGAGGGCCAACACATCCACGGAGGTCAGCGACTAGCCTTCTGCACAAAAGCTTTTCTAATACACTTCTAGAATTGGAGTCATTTCCTCGGTTCTCAATGCCAAGGACATATGAGATGACTGTGGCCTTTCTGCTGGCTGGACCAGAGTTGTTTGCCATCTGCTCTCCTACTTCCTCCTTCTGAATTACGCATCACTAAGACACGGTTTCGTCCTGGAGACAGCCCAGTGCTGTTGCCCAACAGGCTACTTATGTGGAAGTGTTGAACCCCTGGGGGACCCTGACCATCTTTTTAGAATGGAAAGGTCGCACAGCAAGGCGTAGTGTGTTACAATCCAACTCAATTTCTTTCTTTTTGTAATTAATTAATTAATCTTTTGTTTTTGCATCCTGACTGCAGTTTTCCCTCCCTTCTATCCTCTCAGTCCCTCTCCCAATCCCCGCCCCCGCCCCATCCACTTCTCCACCATTTTTCTTAAGGAAAGAGGAGGCCTCTCATGAATGTCAACCAGCCATGGTATATCAAGTTGCTGTGAGACTAAGCACCTCCTCGCCTATTAAACCTGGACCTGGTAGGAGGAAAGGGTCCCCAATGCGGGCAACAGAGTCAGAGACAGCTCCTGCTCTCACTGTGAGGAATTCAACAAGAAGACCAAACTACACGACTTTAACATATACGCAGAGGCCTAGGTCAGTCCCACGGAGGCTCCCCGTTTATTGGTTCAGTCTCTGTGAGCCTCTATGAGCTCAGGTTTGTTGATTTGGCTCCTACAATCCTTTCTCCCTCTCTTCCACTGGATTCTCTGAGCTCCACCTAATATTTGGCTGTGGGTCTACATCTGTTTCCATCAGCTGGGTGAAGCCTCTGATGACAGCTGGGCTGGGCACCAACTTATGGGTATAACAGAATATCATTAGCAATCATTTCATTGACTTTTTTTCATGTTTGGCTATCTCCTAGATCTCTGGGCTACCCCACCTCTGAGTCCAGGCCCTCCAGGCGCTTTCAGGGATGAGTCTCAAGTTGGACCAGTCATTGTTTGGCCACTCCCACAATTTCTGTGCCATCTTGTAGGCAGGCAGGACAAATTGTAGGTTGAGGGTTTTATAGTTGGGTTGGTATCCCAGTGCCTCCCATGGAGCCTTGTCTGGTTATGGGAGATGGCTGGTTCCGGCTCTGTATTCTCCGTTGCAAGGAGTCTTAGTTGCAGTCATCCTCCTGCATTCCCAGGATTTTCTATTGCACTAGGAATGAAGGGAGAAAATGTGAACCATTTATATAGTGGGGTATTACCCAGCTGGCCAAAACAATGACATCATGAAATCTGCAGGCAAATGACTAGAGCTCGAAAAGATCAACCTGAGCGAGGTAGCCCAGACCCTGAAACACAAGCAGGCAGTACTCACTCATAAGTGGGTATTAGCTGTTAAGGAAACCCGCGCTACAACCTCCAGACCCAGAGAAGCTAAGTAACAAGGAGAGCTCAAGAGCGCGGGATGCATGAATCTCACTGTGAAGGGGAAATAAAATCAACATTGACAGTGGACAGTGAGTGAGTGTGTGTGTGTGTGTGTGTGTGTGTGTGTGTGTGTGTGTGTGTGTGTTGGGGGAGATGGGAACAGGAGGGGTCAGGAGGGGAGAGGGTGGAGGGAGGGAGTACTGGGAGAGATAGCTGGAATGGGGGGCATCTCTGGAAAAATCTAACTGAATAACTTATAAAAGAAAACTAAAGGTTTTTTTTTCCAGCCTCCTAACATCAGCTTCTGACATGTTACAGAAGGATAGGGGCTTCACAATTTCTGTTCTTCACATTCTGTAAAGTATATAGGCTGGAAAATTACCACCATAAATATATGTGTATATATATTATATAATATGTATTATATATAGCTTATATATAATATATTACCACCATAAATATGTGTGTCTTTTACATAATATATAAAATATTATATATTATATATAGCTTATATATAATATATAGTTAATTGTTTCGAACCTAAATCACTGACCTTTCTTCTGAACTTATAAGGTGATACTGAGTACACTTGGTGGAAAACTTTACAGCAAAAGCTGGAAAACCTCATGTGTCTAGGCAACATAAGTTCTACCTGATGATGGCTTCCTGAGAAAAGCCTCAGACTCGAGTTTCTGAGTCATGAGGATTTTGGTCTCATATAAACAAGGTTGATGGAATAATTCCAGGGACCTTGGTAAACTTCCAATCAAGTACTAAGTAAGCAACTCTTGGGTTCCTTAATTTACAGAACTATGTTTTTGTAATAAACTATGAATATAGTTTGTGAGGATCAGTACTTTGATGCAAGATTATACCACTCCATAAAACCATGTTTAATTTCTCTAATGCTTCTTCTGCATTGAGTGTTTCTCTCTGGCCCTGGACACTAATGAATCCCATGACAAGATTGTTCTCCACTCTTTATGAATCATCACAGAAAGTGGCATTCACTATGGACTAATTTTGTTATCTCTATGCCAACCCTTCAAGATGGTTTTAAAAATAAGAGAAAGGATCCTTATCTGTTTCGTGGCTGTATTGCGGTATAGCTGATATACAGTGCACTGAACACATTTAACATGTATAGTCTGATGAATTTGGACACAAGCACACCGGTGAGATGATCTGATTCCTAGTTTGCAATTACATATTAGATGTTTTCATGCTTAGAAACCTCTTATCTAAATGGAATCAGACACATTTTAAGAAAATCTTGCCAGAACAATCATTTGGAGAGCTACCAGTGTTGTTGCTTGAGTCAGTAGGTTGTGTTTTTCTTCTCTTTTCTTTTTCTTGATGCATTTCTTTTCATAGGGTATCTTAGCATATGGCTATACCAGGTTCTGATTGTCCTATACTCCTGCTAACATTTAGTTCAGTCTTTTAAACTGTAGTCATCCTAGAGAAGGTGTACTGGTGGCTTGCTTGGGTTTTAGTTTGGGTCACCCAAGCAAATAGGCTGAACACATTTTATATGCTTATCTGCTTTCTACACACCTTTGCTGAAGTGTCTGTTTGAATTTTTAAAAATTTGGTTATCTTAGAGTTCAAAAATATTCATTCATATTCTTCATAGAACTTTTTATTAAACCTAGGGGTGGTGGCACACACTTTAATCCCAAGCCTCAGGAAGCAGAGACAGTTAGATCTCTGAGAGTTCAAGGCCAACCTGGTTCACATAGTGAGATCAGGGCTGTCAAAGCTATATAGAGACCCTTTCTGAAAAACCTAAATAAATAAAGGAGAAGAAAGTCTGTATTGATTATTTTTTGTTGCTGTAATAAAACATTGAGGAAGAAAGGGCTTACTTCAGTTTGTAATTTCAAGGTCACAGTCCAACATTGAGAACATTAAGGGAAGCCAGGGCAGGAACCTGGGGGGCAGGAAGTGAAGCAGAGACCATGAAGAAATGCTGCTTACTAGTTTCTTGCTATAATTTGCTCAGCTTGCTACCACCCAACTCTGGATACCATATACATTATATATTTCATATGTAGCATGAGTTCTAATAGGTCTTAATAATAAAGGCCCAGAGTCAGATAGAGGGGAAAATGCTGAGAGATCAGAGAGATGAAGGAGCAAAACCACAGCCATCTTACCTCTCTACTTCCCAGCCTAAAAGAGACTGAGTTCCTGTTTCCTCCTGCCTTATCACTTCCTCTCTCCACCCAGCCATATCACTTCCTGTTTGTCTTATAGACCTCCAGACCTCTATGATTAGCTAGTAGCTAGTTCCACACTCTGAACTTCAGGCAAGATTTGTATTCAGTATTTTGTATTCTGTACTGCAGGCAAGTATTTGTACAAAGAAGATATCACCATATTTGCCCCTTTTGTCTAAAAATTAGAAAAGAAAGTATAACTAATATAAAAACTACATACAACTAGTACAATAACTTTGTGCAATATATATAGAGAGGCAATAAATACATCAGCAATGTCTAGGCCTTTAACAATTGACAAATTCTGAGAAAATATCCGTATCTATTCTATCTTGGTGAGTCCAAAAGTTGTATCATACACTTTATGTTTCTTTAGTGAATTTCTTTTCTGAATCTGGCAACAAGGAAAACTATAACTATAAAGACTGTGACTCCATCAAAGACTTGAGAAAGAAATAATATTACCTGAGTAAGCAGGAAGTGCAAGCAAGTGACTTCCAAAAACTGAGAAATTACCTAAACAGCAGGCTGCCTGGACAGTCACCCCAGGTTTCTCTGCAACATTGGGGCAGCCATATTCAGCCTGTAGGCCTAAGATAACTGACAGACTTTTCTGTAAAGCAAGATATTTGAAGAACTGTTGTGCCTTGTCTTGGCAAAGTTCGGCAGTGTCCTGCTTGTCCAATTTGTACAGCATATGTCAGCAGTTGAGGCAAGAGCATCTTCTTGCCTAGTGGTTAAACTTTGCCTCAAAGAAAGTAAACTCCATGCAGAGTTTCTTCGATGTCCATCATCTTCTCTGAAGTAGATTGATGCACCAAGAGCAGACATGTCTCATTGTCATAAAAAAGGGAAAAGAACATATGTTATTAAAATAAATGCCATATTCTATAGATCTCTGAAGTGTTTGAAGATAGTCTATCTAAAATATATCACTGTTTGACCTTGAAAACATACCTAATATAAACCCAAGTTCAATTGTAATAGGTAACTAATTGCTAACCTTCATTTCTTTATTATAATAGTAGGCAATAATAACTTTCAAGGGCTAGAAATTTGCGTTACATTGTTAAATGACTTGCATAAGTGCCATACCTTGAACAAGATTAGAAATGTATGCACAGTATATTCTAACAAAAATAATCTCAACTTTGTATCAATATACAAAAAAATCCTAGCCAATGTAAAATATTTAAAATTAATAGTTGCTCTTTTGGTTTAAAAGTAGATTCAATAATCTACCTTTTCATCCTATTTCTATACCCCCACTTATTTCTTTTCAGAGTATATTCAATAATCTATCTACCCTTATACCCCATCATACCTATATCCCCCTCCCTTTTTCAAAACAAGAACTCTGAATTTAATCTTCTTTGTTCAACTTTCTTCCTGACTGTAACCAATAACAACTTGTATCCAACACCCTTAGACAATGACAAATATTCACAACCCATTGAACAACCAAAAACCACCCACTCCGCCTCTTGGGAGTGGGGGCATCATATTCTTAAATTTACTTTCTGTTATCTGGGAGATGAAGGCATCTTTAGGGGATTCTGAAAAGAAAAGTTTGGGTTTATTGTCAAGTCCTGGAAGAAGTAGTTATATCATTTGTTGTCCAGTCCAGTCTCTACATAATGGGAAAGTGCAGGGTTTGTCTCAAGTCTTGGCTAGAGTAATCTGTAAGGCTGAATCATCTCTACTAGCCACCTCAAAATTGTCCTGAGCAGTTTGTAGTCCAAAGCCAATGTTAGGTGGTGTTTTTCGGCTTAGTGGTGTTATCATAGTCCTTGTGGAATCATTATTGTTGGGCCTCATTTTCCTTTTGGAGACTTCAGATGTCACTGCTAAGCATGGTCTTGATTCACTGTAGAAAACTTAAACATTTTAAATGTCATCTGAAGCAGATCTCAAAAAGGTTAAAGAAAAACTTCAAAAACTCAAAATAGAACCAAAGGATTGTGAGATTAGTGGCAATAAAAATAGTCCTTTAGTTTTGTTTGTCTTCTGTCCCATATCTGGTGGCTCTACTGACATGAGACAGAGAATTTAGCAAGCATGCTTGGGTTTAGAGAGAGCCACACCCCAACTCCAAAGCCAGTTGTAATTTTTTTCTTTTTTCTTAAAAGTGTGTAGCCCAGGTTGGCCTCAAAAATGTGATCCTCCTGCCTCTACCTCCTTCAGCAAGTCCTACAGGCATGTGTCACCACAACTGGCCCAGCTTTAATTTTTAATTGAACTGGGACAACAAAAAGACCCAGTTTATATGTCTGTAGAGAACAGCAGAAACAAACATTTGAGATGGTTTATTATTTTTTTCTTTGAAAATGTGATATACCAATAGGCCAATTTACTCTTTTTCGTGGGACTTTTTTATTGGATGATTTGTCCTTTTTCTTCAAATGTCACATTTGTCCAAAGGCCTTCAGATTCTGTAGGATGCCTTTATTTTCTGAAAGACAGAAACAAAACCCTTCCCCAACCCTAATTTTGGAGGAGGTTCCCTTGTGGCAAGCTATAGCTGATCAAATGAAAAGCATTTGATAGTTTAGATTGAACGGGCATGCTGTTTGATTAAATATTACCTCTTTTCGTCAAGGAATGTCTTTTGTTCAAATCTAATCATTATCAATGTTGATGGTATCCATAGCCTTTCTTCTCTTTTGGAAACAAGAGCAAAACTCCTTCCCCAATGTAACACATATCCTGGTTTCCATTCTGAGGTCAACACAACTTTAAAGTATACTAGCTGTTGTTCCTTTGCCGAACTACAGTTCCCAGCATTCTCCTGGATACAGACATTTCCCAGAAGCCTTTGCATTCCCCGTTAAAAGCGAAGGTCTTTACGAGTTTGCCCTCTTTTCCCTTTTTCCCTTGTTTTCCTAGTGTTTTACACACCTGTACCTGCCTGTTGCCCCTCCCCCATTAAAGTGCACCCACGTGGGACCGCCGCGTGTCTGTGTCTTTTCCTCGCGTAACCGCCTCCGCTTTTACATTACAGCCAAGCCAGGATTTTATTATTTAACAACACTAGCTTGTTTAATTCCATAGTTTTTTCTGCTATCCAATATCTCCTTGCAGCTGTTGTTCCTTTCTCATTGGCATTTAGAAATTTCAAAGTTAATAAAAGCATTACACAATCTATTTCTGGGGGTCTTTATCATCTCTTTCTGCTTAGTTAACATATCCTTTGAAGATCAGTTTGATCTTTCTCTAACTGCCTGCCTTGTAAGATTATGTGGTATACCTGTAATATGCTTTATATTATAATAAGCAAATACTGTTTGATTTTCTTAGAGACATATGCTGGAGCATTGTCTGCCTTTATTTGTACAAATATACCCATTATGGCCATAACTTTTTAGCAAATGTATGACTACAAAATCGGCCTTTTCCAAACTCAGAGCAGTTGTCCATCAAAAACCTGAATATGTATTAATGGTGTGGTGCACATATTTTAGTTTTCCAAACTCTACAAAATGGAACATATCTATCTGCCAGATTTTATTCCTTTGAGTGTCCTTTGGATTACTTCCTGCAGGTAGTATGTTTGGTTGTACAAAGAACAAGTAAGACATTTTTTTATAATTTCCTTGATTTGTTGCCATGTGATGGAAAAATCTTTTTTAACCTTTGCTATTGACATGATGGTTTTTTAAATGAAATTCTGAGGCCTCTAGCACATTTCCAATCAATAACTGTTCAATTTCTGCATTACCTTGTGCTAGAGGACCTGATATGCTCATATGGGATTGGATGTGTGTTGTGTATATGAAATGATTCCTATTCCTGATTATATTTTATAACCGAATAAATACTAAAGTCAATTCTGTATCATTTGGTGTAAATTCAGTGGTATCAACATTCAAAACAACTCTGTATATTGTGATTAGTAATTATGTTGAGAGGGTCTTAAAAATCTATTAGTACTATGAGAATAGCTTATAATTTTGACTTTTGGATAGAATCATAAGGGCTTTGATCCACTTAAATTTTCTGATTTGTAACCTACTTTTCCTCATTAATTTAGGGGCTCTAGTTATTGGTGTCTCCTCTACGATGTGAGGAAGAATCTAGTGAGTTCTCTTTATAAGTTGAATTCTCATACTTTTGGGATTTTTTTTGTTAATCTCTCCCCAAAAAATTACTGCAAGTCTTTGCCAGGGTTCACTTTCTGCCCATAATTTGTCAATTTCATCATTATTAAAAGATACTACAACTTCTGCAAGGTCTATTCCTGCTAATTGACAAAGTCTCAATTTTCATTTACAATTAACTCAGAGACATGTTCCACATAAGCTTTTAATTTTTTACTTGGTTTATGTGGTAAAAAGATCCATACTAAGATAATATCTTCTTCCCTCTGCATTAATTCTTGTAGGTGAATGCTTAGAGAGTAATATGACCAGAATGCAGTTATGCCTCAGGTCCACACAATCCACATGTGCAATCTGTAATTTCTCTTCTACCAAAACCAATTCTCTCTCGGCTTCAGCTGACAATACCTGTGAATATTTAAGTCATTGTCACCATCTAATGCTTTGTTTAAATTAATCAGTTCATCAGGTTTTATCCCAATAGTGAGCCACATATTGGAAATGTCTCCTAGGTATCTTTGAAAATAATTAAGAGTCTACAATCAATCTCTCCTAATTTGTACTTTTGGGAGTCTAATTTTTTATAAACCTATTTTATAACCTAAATAATTAGTAGAACTTCCTTTTTTATTTTTCAGGAGCAATTTATAATCCACAACAAGGCAAATGTTTCTTCTTTAAATATTCTTTCTAAAGTATCTACATTTGAATCAGCTAATAAGATATCATCCATGTAACGATAAGCTATAAATTGAGGAAATTGCTTACATATAATTTCCAATGACTGACTTACAAAATATTGGCACAGGATGGGAACTATTTTGCATTTCCTGTGGGAGAATGTTCCATTTATATCTTTTAAAGGATTGAGAATTATTATAAGCATGCACTGTGAAGGCAAATTTTTCTGTCTTTTTCTTCTAAAGGTATAGTGAAGAAACAATCTTTTAAATCAATAACTATAAGAGGCCATCCCTTAGGTAAAAGAGAAGGCAAAAGAATGCCAGATAGTAGAGAGCTATTGGCTGAATCACCTTATAATAGCTCTTAGATATGTTATCATTCTTTATTTTCCAGATTTCTTTTTAATAACAAACACAGGAGAATTACAAGGGCTGGTTTATTCTTCAATATGCTGATCAATTAACTACTCCTGTACCAGCTGTTCTAAGGCCTGCAGTTTCTCTGTTGGTAAACACCATTGCACAAGCCATACAGGTTTGTCAGTAAACCAATTTAAAGGTAGGGCTGTTGGTGCCTTTAAAAGATTAGCAGCTGTTGTACCTTGTTCTTGTACAACCTGAATGGTTAGTCACTGTTCTTTTTTAATACTTTGTAATATTTTCCCCAGAAACATGCATTAATGTATGGTTCATTTCTGAGATTGGAGGAATGTTAATCTGAGTATTCTTGCCATAACAAATCATATCTGCATTAGTTCATTGCTATGTTAGCCACATATGGACTTAATTTTTCCTTCTGACCTTCTGGCCCTATACATTCACCCCATTTCATTCTCTGTTTTACCCGAGATAAAGTTCCAGTCCCGAAAAGCTGAACCAATTTGGATGCCAAGATGCTGGTGCAATTATTGTGACATCCACACCAGTATCTACAAGGCCTTCAAGGACAATGTCATTTATTTGTATTTTTCATTTTGGTCTTTGTTCATTTATAGAAGTTTGCCAAAAAATATTTTCTATTTGGTTTATCCTAAATTTCTCTCTCCTCTATAACTTTTCTATCATTCACAGCAGTACAATTTCTTATAATAGGCATTAGGTTCTTTAATTGCTCTGGGAAAAAAATCCTTCCATAATTACAAGAAATGACTAAATCAAATTTGGCATGGGAACTTGCAAGAGGCCCCTCAAGGAGTTTCCCAATGGCAAAGTGGTGCCTTGACTAGCCCTTGTTGAGCTACCTTCATTGGTCCAAAGTCTGCCTCTGCTATACCTTTTGCATAATCCAGAAGGGAGAGGCATTGTTTGAGTTACACTTAGGAAAAACAGTGTTTCTAGGAATGCATTATTTACATTTTCTATTTAGGTGACTGTGTTTTCCATAATTAAAACTCTTAACATTTTGATTTTTCTTCAAAACTCTGGAAATCTCCTCTCCTATCCTTGTATCATCATGGTCATAAGATTCAGTATTGATTATGTCTTAGATCCTTGCCCCTAAGGGCATTGATCTTCCCTTTAAAGGCCTAATTACCCTTTTGCATTGAAAATTAGCATTTTCAGAAGCCAGAGATTCAATTATTATTTGTCCAGATACGGAGTCTGGTATTATTCTATTTACTGCTAAAGTTAGTCTTTGTAAGAAATCTATGAAGGCTTCCTTTGGGCCCTGTATAACTTTAGTAAATGATTCAATTTCCTTTTCTACTTCTCTAATTTTCTCCCAAGCATTCAAAGCTACTGTGTGGCATAAATCTAGGATGTGGTCATTATATAGAGATTGCCTTTGTACATCAGCAAAATCTCTCTCTCCAAGAAGTTGGTCTTGGGAGATTTCCAAACCTCTAGCCTTAGTTAGTTGTTCAGTGGTCTTAGTCTCTCTTTCAACCAGATCATTGATTGTAATTGAGGACCAGACTCCAAGACCACTTTAATTAAGTCTCTCCAGTCTGTAGGGATAATTCTATAATAAACTGATCATGAGTTTGACATCTGCTTCACAAAAGGCAAATGCATGCCATATGAAACTATTGTTTCCTTGAATCTTCTTAAGTCTAATATTTCCACAGGATTCCATTTAGCTCTTGCACAGACTTGCAGATACCTGTCATTTGGCAGTTACTGTAGATGACTAGATATTTAAAGTTGGTTCTTTGAAAACCTTAAGCTGTTCCCCTCTAATTTTATAGTGCAATGCTGAAATTGGTTCTACATTAAATTCCTCTATCTGGATCTGAGTATCTCTATGATCTGTTTTATTAAGTTTTTCTAAAACTTGTATCTTAGCACTCATATTAACCATCTTTTTAGTGAAAAAAACAACAATGATAAAACTGATTATGTTTGAAATTGACTTTACATAAGTCCTACCTAAATTAGTTATCCTCACATTTAGCTGTTCCATTTTAAACTGTCCAGCATATTATCATACAGAGACCTAAATCCCTCATTAGTAATAGCATTTCCCATTTTTTAATGTGGGAATTTTTTAAACTAATTCCTCCTTTTAAGAAATCCCAAGTGTCTTACCAAATCTGGTAATGATGTCAGGGAACTGTGAGGCATAATAGTCTGAGTGAAGAACACAGGCAGTGAACAGCCTGGCTGAGGACATCTGCATGTGCTAGCATATAGCCATGAGCTGTGAGTGGCAGCCTGAGCAGAGGGGTCTAGGGAAAGCTCACAACCCACAGTGGAGAGAGAGCTGGCCATCTAAAAAACTTGCAGGGGATTGTGAAGAAAAAGCACATATGGCAGGGGAGGGGGGGCTGCATAAAGGCAGAGCCAGTTGGTCTAGGGTAGGTAAGTCCTGTGGTATTTGGAACTCAGGTGCTTCTGGAATTTAGGTGGCAGCTGGAGACTCCACTTAGGGGACAATGCTGAGAGACCAGAAAGATGAAGTAACAAAACCACAGGCCACCTTACCTCTCCACTTCCCAGTCAAAAAGAAACTGAGTTCCTATTTCCTCCCATCTTATCACTTCATCTCTCTGCCCAGCCATCACTTCCTGTCTGTCTGTACAGACCTCCAGATGTCTATGGTTAGCTCGTGGCAATCTCTGCTCTTATCTTCAGGAAAGCTTCTTTATTTGTACAAACAAGATATCACCATTATCATACATATATATATGATAAATTTACTTGATCTTGATAAATTGACTCATCATGATATATGGTTCCTGTCAATCTTTTGCTGTGGTTCTATATATATGAAGACTATAAATATTTGACATTACTTAAACTCAGTAGACTGACTCCTGTCTTAGTATACAGTTTTTGTCACTTTTGCTTTGACTAATATATATTAAATAATATATATTGAAAATTACTTGATCTCAGTAGACTCTTGTCATAATATATGGTTCATTATTGTGTAATATTATTATAAGATGTGTCACATTTTTTTATGCTGTGGAACTTTTGTTTAATGATGCAAAAATGTGTTGCATTCTTTTATGTTGCATTTATTGAACTCTATGAAGCTGTGTTACTTTCCCTGTCCAAAAGACCTGATTGATCTAATAAAGAACTGTACAGCCAATAGCTAGGCAAGAGGAAGGATAGGTGGGGATGGCAGGCAGAAAGAATAAATAGAAGGAGAAATCTGAGAAGAGGAGATTAAGGAGCGAGAAAAGAAGGGGCCAGTCACCCAGCCACACAGTCAGACATGGAATAGGAAGAGAAAGGATATACAGAAATAGAGAAAGATGAGAGCACAGAGGCAAAAGGTAGACAGGATAATTTAAGTCAAGAAAAGCTGGCTAGAAACAAGACAACCTAAGGCTGGGCATTCATGGGAAAGACTAAGCCTCTTTGTGTGTATTTGGGAACTGGGTAGCAGGACCCTGAAATGTAAAGAGAAAAAAAAAACCCACAACAGTTCTTGTCTATCCTTTGCTCTGATTCTGATAGTAATATACCTTCTCTTGCTCTCTTTTGTTTCATTTTTTTACTCCCAGTATACCTTTATATTTAATGTAAAATCCTTATAGACACATATAATTAGTGGATCATTTTTGTTTGTTTTCTGTAGCATAATTAATAAAAACCCAGAGACAGAAATTGGGGTTCAACCTAAAGGTCAGCAAAGCAAAACAGCCAGCCACTGGCTCTTACCTCTACCTCAGTCTCAAATGGTGATCCTTCCTCCAGGAATCTCAGAATGAGACTGACTGAGACCTGTCTCCTCCCATTTTATATTCCTCTCTAGGGCTGGGATTAAAGATGTGTACCACAACTGGCCAGTTTCTATGGTAAACTAGTATGGCTACTGGGGTTATAGTTGTGTGTCACCACAGCCTCGTCTGATCAGTGTAGCTGTTTTACTTTCTGAACTTTAGGCAAGGTTTATTTATTAAAATACAAATTAAATATCACTACAGTTCTCTTTTTTAAAAACCTATTCTATAATCTCTGTCTTCCACTTTGAGCATCTACACCACTTAAATTCAATTTTGTTAAATGTTAACATAATAAGTTAGGTATTAATTATGCAATTTTATCTTTATCATCTATTTGCTCTGTTTATATCTGCTTTGTCTCTACCTTCTTATGGATTAGATATTTCATATTGATTTACTTAAATGTGTCTCTTAGTAGATTTTTAATTATGGTTTAGATTGCTTAATTTTTTAGTTATTTCCTTATTTGTACATAACTTATCATTCTATGCATGTCAACAATTTGTCAATCCAAGAGTTGCATAGAAACATTGCCTCCTTCACATCCTTTCACCCTGCACCCTAATGATTTATTTATATTAAATACTTGGTCTATATACTGTAGTTTTTGTTGTCTTGTTGCTGCTGCCTGTGTACAGTCCTCATTTCCCTAGGGGCAGGGAGTGAGAAGATTTGAAGTCAACAGCACAGACTCTGGGAGATTCCAATACAGAGGCTCTTTATTAAGAACAGGTTGGGTTGTTTTTTTTAAGAGGGTTAGGGAAATTAAGCTGCTGCAGTAATGTTTCTGGTTGGTCCTTTGGAAACTGGTGGTCATTGCTGGCGTGTTGTGATTGGCTAGGAGTACGTGTCATTAGTTACCATGCTTTTGCTTAGCTGACTGGTTGTCTTGACCAATTTTGCTTACTTATTGTGAGTTTGTGTGCACATGTATGTGCTTGTGCCATCACCCAGCCTCATCTTACCCTTTTTATTTATTTTTATTTTTTATTGGGTGACCTAGTGGGAGTTATGGATTTTCATAACCCCACCTCTGGGACCCCCCCTCCAGCATTTTGGGCTGTGCCTGTCTTAGGTTGGCCTATCAGTCAGGCTCATACCTGTCTTTGACTACCAGTCCCCAAAGGGTTGGGTCCCCAGAAGTTCCCGAGAAGTCAGAAGCAAGGGGAGACTTTTAGGAGAACTAGGGCTTTAAATGACCTACTGCATTTACATTAGCCAAGCTTGGACCATCCCTGTTGGAGGTTTTGGTCCAGCGTGCTCCATAGCCATAAACACCTGGAATGTTGCCTTGTTCACCTGCTGTTGTCAAGATTTTAGCTGTAGGAAACACTTAAGCAAAAATATTAGAGCCACCATTGTCCCTCCCGTAAGACACCATGAAACAAGAGTAGAGAGATCTACCAGGGACTTTTATGTGAGCCATATCTGGTGCTATACTTATTCCAAAGTTTCTCTTCATTCTAGTGGGACTCATAAGCTCTACCTTGTGGTAATGGGTAACACTGGCAACAAGAACTCATAAGAATGTGGGAATACGTACCAGGACTACATGAGAAACTTCTTTAGGATTCCAGCAGGCACCCAGCATGCAGAGGCTTGTTATGCAATTTACATCTGTTGTACTAGCATTGGTTAGTAAAAAAAGAAGGCTGGGCTTGACATGATGGGCATGCCTTTGAAAGTAAAATTTGTTTTTGGTGTTATTTGGACAGAGTTCTTAAATGATTTATTGCCCTTAAAGTTTCCATTATGATAATTGCCTCCTCATAAGAATAGGAGGGGTCTAAAGTCTATGCAAGCATGATTTTCACAAAGGGGCCAATTGCCAAACATGGACCTGTTGACCTGAGCAGGATTTCTGTAGGAAAATTTGTTAGGGCTTATGGAATCATTAGCCCACGGTGCTCTCATACAAATGAATGGATTCCTTTTTTTCCTAACAACAAACAACCCAGTGTTTATAACAGGGCTAAGGCTCTCCTCATAAAAGGCCAATAATTTGATTTTGAAGAGGACCTCCACCAAGGCTTGGTGAGGACCCTTTTTATCTTCTGAGGAGACCTTGGCCAGCTCTCCTTTTTGGGAGCAGTTTATTCTTTCCATGGCACCCTGGCCTTGGGGATTATAGGGAATCCCTGATGGGTGTTTGATTTTCCAGCTCCGTAAGTAGTCCTTAAAGGTTTGAGAGGCCTATGCTGGACCATTGTCAGTTCTTATTTCCCAAGTACAACCAAAACTAACATTGCTGTCTTTCATGCCTTGATAGCTTATGTGGCCTTCTCTCCTGTTTGGGCCAAAGCATACAGAAAAGAGGACTAGGTGTCAATAATTACATGGATTTATTTAAACTTACCAAAGGGGACATAATGAGTGACATCCATCTGTCAAAGTGCATTGGGAACCAATCCTCCGAGGTTTACAACTGCCTTATTCAGAGGTCCCAGCAGGGCCAGTGGGGCACATGTGATACAAGTTCTAGTTAAATATTCACAGCTGGGCAAGGGTAAATCAGGTAAAAGGTTGTGCTTAAGGACTGCCAATAACTCCTCCAGTTGTATTGATCCAAGATTTGGTTAGGTATAAGCCTCTTCCTTATGATTAACTGTAATTCCCGTGTCAGGGAGTACACCAAGTATCACGAGCAGCTGCTGACTGGCCTGAAGGGCAGCAAATGACCTATTTTCATAGACTGTCCCAGGAAGCTGAGCATGAGCAACACCTGCTTCTCGATTTCGCACTCCGCTCCAGGGTCAAGCAAGTGGAAGTAGAACCGGATTAGTTGAGAAAGACTAGGAGAGGAAGTCCAACAGTCCACACTCCCCATAAATCTGGAGAACCTTCAGACAATCCCAGAGAGTGGCCCCAGGCAACAGTCGACAGTTGCTCTCACAACCTGAGAGAGTCCACGGAGGTCAAGGACAGAAGGGAAAGAGAAAGTAGTGTTTGCAGACTTGTGTGCTGCCTATAGTGAGGAACTTCTGTGGTTTGTTAGGCTGCTGCCCTGTGCTTAAACAGTGTCTCCCAGCGCAAAGGAACTGTTAAAAGGTCTTTTATTGGTTCTCCCCCCTGGGTGGTCAGCCCTAATGTGGAGGTACCAGGATGAACCGAATCAAGATGGAAGATAAACAGGAGAATGAAGAGAAAATGTAGAGATAGGAAAGAAAGCCCCAACTCACAGAGAGCTTAGAAAACAAAAATAGGGGTTAACTCACCAAAAATAGCAGAAGGGCGTGAACTCAAAATGACAGCGGAAAGTCAGGATGGGGACAGCATCCAGAGCAGCAAACAAAAAAAGAAAATTGCCCCAAAAAGGGTAAGGAGGACCCAAAAAAAAGAGAGCAAAGGGAAAAGGTCCATCCACATTGGGCGCCAGTTGTAGTATTTGCTGGCTTGTTGCTGCTGCCTGTTGTGGAGTCCCCATTTCTCGGGAGGGGACAGCGCAGGGGGTGAGAAGACTCAAAGTCAATGGCACAGACTCTGGGAGATTCCAATGCAGAGGCTCTTTATTAAAAACAGATTGAGGTTTGTTATAGGGTTTGGGAAATTAAGCTGCTGCAGGAACATTTCTGGTTGGTCCTTTGGAAACTGGTGGTCACTGCTGGTGTGTTGTGATTAGCTAGGAGCACGTGTCATTAGTACCATGCTATTGGTCTGCTGGCAGGTTGTCTTGGCCAACTTTGCTTACTCATTGTGAGTTTGCATGCACTTGCTTGTGTTTGCGCTATTGCCTTGCCTCATACAAACATCAAAAATTACATATATTGACATATTGCTTTATTTTTTTGCTTAAAGGGCTTTGGGGGACAAAGAAAGGCTACTTGTTCATATTTATAGTCTCTCTACTTCTCTTCCTTCTTTGTACTACTAAGATTAGTTTTTTAAGTTTCCTTGCTCTTTAGAGATGCTTCATTAAGAACTCCTTTTAAAGGGTATCTTACCACAAAAACAGTTGGCATCCCATTGTGATGGGGCACTCTGACAAGGTGTTATACCTAGATGAAGAGCTATAGGCAGTTAATAGCCACTGAGAGTGGGAGTCTTCACCGGATGAGCCTCCTAATTGGCTATCCAATGCCAGCTGGTCATCCCTACAGTGTATACATACAAACAATACTAAATAAACTCATCAGGTTGTATTTATACATTTATTCATATTTATATACATGTATGGACCAATAATAATTTTTAAGAGATCATGAATTTGAAAAGGAGCAGGGGGGCACAGAAGGAACTGGAAAGAAGAGGAGAAAATGATGTTAATACAGTACACAGGTATGAAATATTAAAAATAAATAAAAAGCATAATTTAAAAAAACAGGTCTTCTGGTAATAAAGTCTCATAGTGCTCCTTCATCTGCAAATGTCTTGATTTCCCCTTGATTGCTAAAGAGTTAATTTTGATGACTGGATTCAGAGCTACAGTTCTTTAAATACTTGAAAATTCTAAATGTGAGTGTCATTTTTCTATTACTGTAATGAAGTATCTGACTAATCAATTTAAAACAGGGAAGTTGCTTTGGCTCAAAGTTTCAATTCATGGTCATGGATTGAATTTTAATCCATGATTTAAAAAAAAACAAGTTTGACTACAATATTCAAGAATTTTAGAACTGGTAATCATACCAAAACTAAGAATCTATAGGATAGAAGAAGGAGCTGAGGGGCTGGAGAGATGGCTCAGAGGTTAAGAGCACTGACTGCTCTTCCAAAGGTCCTGAGTTCAATTCCCAGCAACCACATGGGGACTCCAAACCATTTGTAGTGAGATTTGGGGCCCTCTTCTGGTGCTGCAAGGAGAATACTGTACACATAATAAATAAATAAAAAAAAGAAGGAGCTGATATATAAACTAAAGGCATAGGGAATGAAAGAAGAGTAGATTGCCTAAACCCATGGGAAAATATGCACTTGAAAATACAAGGGGGGCATTTACAACCCCAAGTGACATGAGCAAAGAAGAAATTCCCTCAAGACAATCATAGTCAAAATGCTAAGACTATAGAACAAATGAACAAAATTGAAAACTGCTAGATGAAAATGCCAATTTCTTTACAAATTAGAGTAAATTCAAATCACATCAGGCTTCTCCGTTGCTATAAGTTCAATCTTTGCAAATATGTAACTAGCTACCCAAATTATACCCATAAAAAGTGTTTTATGGGCTGGAGAGATGGCTCAGAGGTTAAGAGTACTGGCTGCTCTTCCAGAGGTCCTGAGTTCAATTCCCAGCAACCACATGGTGGCTCACAACCATCTGTAATGAGATCTGGCACCCTGCTCTGGCGTGCGGGCATACATCGAGGCAGAATGTTGTATACATAATAAATAAATAAATAAATAAATAAATAAATAAATAAATAGTGTTTTATAATTGGTAAATAAATAAGGACTTTGAAGAAAACTACAAATTAAAACAATCTATGACCTCTAACCTAACATTACAGATATACTGTAGGGAATTCTATACACAGAGCAGGAAAAAATCACCAAAACAAGAGCACAGAAAAAATGAATTTCATGCATGAATGAATAAAGAAGAATAAACTAGGGAAGAAGCCAATGTGTCCAGTGGCAGAACAAATAGTATTCTTACAAACCAGGAAAAGAAGGAAAAAATTCCAGAAATCGGCAAACAGCTCTCAATAATAACCCTAAAATAAAGTTTCAACCCTGTTTAAAACATGCAGACCAGCTTAGACACCCCCCCTCCCCAAAAAGCGACAAGCGCACACAGACTGACGGTTTAGGGTGGTAACCGATATACCACGCAAGTGGAAACTAAGGCCAAGTGAGAGTAGCTATTTTCCTATCAGGGAAAGCAAATTTCAATCCAGAATTATTTTGAAGAAAAAAAGAAGGTCATTACAGATGAACATAAGAAAAGACCACCAAGAGTGGATAACAATTATTAACATGAACATGAGTAGATTTAGTTTTATAAAATGAGAACTATGGTAAAATCAGAGATGGATAGGTCCTGATACAGTAATAGTGGGTGATGTCATTATTCTTGTTAATAGACAAATTATTCAGACAAAAACTCGTTTCCTACCTCTTTTCCTTTTTATCTCTTCCTCGTATCCTTTTTGTTTTTATTTCTTAACTATGACCTCAAGAAACTTAAAAATCTTTAATAATAAACTCTCTGGTCCATAATAGACTCCCAACTCTCTCTTCTTGGGTAATTTTCTCATTTTGATTTCTTAACTTATTTGATCTAACACCTAATACCATCCTCACCCAGCCCATACCCCTTTCACTTACAATCTTAATAACTAATTTCTTATTATAAATTGTACTGCCCTTGCTTGTTTGTTCACCGATAATTACCAATGTTAGCAAGAACACTGCTTTTAATTGACTAATGGGACATAAATATAGTGGACCTACGCATCAATTGCATTTGCTTCTGCACTAAATGGTGTATTTTGTGAGTAATATAGAGGTCATTCTAGGTGCCCTGAGTATATGGTATCAGGGCTTAACTTCTGGGCTACACACACAAGCTATCACAACCTTGTCCTTAACTTAAATATTGTAAATACTTTAACTGAATGAATATAGCTAATAAAAATCCAATTAATGAAATAACAGCATATGACTCAATTCAGTAATGTAAGAACATGAAAAATCAAGTCAGCATGACCCCTTCAAAACTACCATTTTCACAGTAATGGCTCCCAGTGAGAGTTAATTAGATAAAACCCCATACAAGGGATTTAAAAGAAAAAGCATAAGAATGTTTAATGAAAACAAAGAAGATCCAAGCAAACAAAATGAACTAAAAGAGAATACAAGTAACTGAATTGAAAAAGAAAGTCAATGTAGGATGTAAAACTAAAATTGAATAAAAAAATAGGAATACTGAAAACAGATTGAAATTTTTGATGAAGAAAACTTAGTCAGCCAAATAACAAACTCAGTAGAAAGCTCACCTATAGGATAGACCAAATGGAAAACAGAATATCGAGGAGATGATAAGAAAGAGGAATTAGAATATTGAGACATCAACAGAGATAAAACAATAAGAAAATATAAACATAACACATGGATTCCATAGATCACTATTTAAAGACCAAATTTGCAAATCATGGAGATGTAAGAAAAAAAGAAAAACCCACATCAGGCTAAAGGCATAAAACACATATTTCATAAAATTATAACAGATAAATACTTCAAACTAGAGAAAGACAAAACCATTCTAGAGTTGGGAAGTACATAGAACATTATATGAACATGACCTTGAGGGACCTCCAACATGTTATGATTTAATCACTAAACACAGAGAACAAAGAAAAATGTTGAAAACAGTAAGAGGAAACTATCAAATAATTAATAGGTTTACTGCCCCCCATAATAACTTTCTCTGCCAATGCAGTAAACCAGATCAAGCTGAATTGAAAAAGCATAACAGGAATCTTGAGGAGAGCAATTCCCAGATAAGTTTTCTCATCCCAGAGACAGAGGCCAGAGGAGTCCTGCACCTGAGCCAGGGCAGGAAAGTTTTATAGACTGTAGGTGAAGGGTGATAACATGTCTACCACAAGCTGGGTTGGTGCCCATAGTCACAAGCTGAAAGCTTAGGCAGGGACTTGGGGGGGCTCACAATTTCAGGGGAGGAAGTTTGCAATAGCTACCAAGAAAGCAGAACTGGGCTTTTTTTTTTTTTTGGCACTTTTGCTTCCTTTGGAGACTCTCTGAGTGGTCAGGGTTTGGAGAGAGAAAAAGGGAGGGAACAGGGCTTCCAGGACAATGCAGGGGCAAGCTGGAAGCTCCAACTGAACAATATTATATAAATGCAAAACTGTCAGAGTTAGAGAAGTCCTTAACAGAACCGTCAAAGCCAGGAAGTATAGAGAGTGATGGATTATAAATCCTGAAAGACAATAACTGCCAAACAGATTCCTATTATTATAACTGAAGGAGAAAGATCCTTTTATAATTAAAAGTCAACTGAAGGAATTGATGATCACTAAACCAGCTATATAGAAGGCACTCTTCACACTAAAGATAAATATTAACTCATCTATGAGGCTACAGAAAAGAACATGCTGGAAGACTAGTGAGGGAATAGGGAGAACCCAACACTATAAAATAAAAAAAAATGATAGGAACTTTGGATATTAATGGACTGCAATGCTTAATCTTGATTGTTATGTTGATTCCATCTGAAATCATTTCAGAGACATGCCTTTGGGCAGGTCTCAAAACATTTGCAGGAAGGATTTGCCCAGGAGAGAAGGCTCTCCCCGAATGGGTAAAACCTTCTGGGAACAGTCCAGACATAAAGATCCAAAAAGAAAGCTTGGTTGCGTGACCTTTTCATCCGCCACTGAGAGCATCTGTCTTGCTGTTGCTATTGTCATCCACCAATGGCATCCGAACTCATCTTCTTCAGCCTTCAGCTGTGGACTGATAACCAGAAATTCTCCAGAAATCTTCCCACCCTCCCTCCAGTGCCATTCAACATGGTGCAATAAATAGCCAGCAGGTTCTCAGCCTTTCCAGGGTGCAGATGGCCACTGTTGGACGACCCAGCCCCTGCTGTGTAAACCCAGCCTAAGAAGTCCCCTTTTCTAATAGATATGTGTACATATTCCTACTATCGGTTGTTTTCTCTAAGAAACTCAGACTAATACCATGAGAGTTCTAGAAAACAGAATAGTAAAGACAAGTTTCTCTACTGGGGTTGGGAGCATTTGGAATTGACTGTCCAACTTGCCTAAAGTTAGTAGTCACCTCTAGTAATATGGAAAGCACAGGTAACTCATGATGTGAACTATTTAAGTTCTATTCAAGACCTCTTTTTCTCATCTTGCGTTGCAGTTTTGAGCCACCTTGGTGCTTAGGTTTCTTACTTGTATTACTCAAAGCCCCTCATTCATCATGACCTCATTTGTGCGCCTTCCTCCTTCCCTCCCTTTTCTCTTTGCCTTCACTAATGATTTGCTAAGTGTCAATCATGTGCTGCTGATGTATTATATAATCAAGTAATATTGCTTACTGTTAGATTTTAGGGAAAGAGAGGAAGGAGATGTGTTGAGAAGAGAGACACAGCATCTGTCTGTTTTTCAGACGGAAGATTTATTAATGCTGACAGCAGTGTGGCATCTGGAGCAGACCCACATCTCACTTGATAGAGCAAGGTGTCTTCTTTCAGGATCTCTTAGGTGTGGTGTGGAGCATTGTAGATAACACACACAAGAAGGAAGGAAAAGGCCTTTAGATGAAGCTGGAAGATACTCCGCCAGTCTGTCTAGAGTGCTTCTTCAGAAAGCCCAGAGCTCATTCTTACATAAATAGTCAGATGGGGATTTATGCACAGCAGTGGGCCTGGCTAATGTATAACCTGAGATACATGACAGATGGGAAGTACAGCCCTGGTTACTGTGACCTGTGAGATGTGGCAGCAGCTAGCCTGTCTCTGAACTCATAGGTGACAAGGGGGGTAAGGTGTTCCTGTCCTACTTGTAGCCCTTTCTATTTAGGGTCTGGTTTGTGGAAAGTTTGTTTCTAGGAAGGACAGAGAGTTTACTATGCGTCACGAACTTTTAGTATTTAGTTGAAATGTATAGGTTTGAAAAAGAACTATGGGAGATGAGCTTGCTTGGTGTATCTGGTGTAGCCCTCGTAAGAGGCAAAGAATTCAGTGACTCACTATGTGAGAGTTTTTGACATTTGTGGGAAAGTAAAGCATACAGTGAGGCTGGCTGTTTGCACTGATTGATAAAGTAACTGAGGTGGTTAATTTTTGTTGCTGTTGTTAAAGGACATGAGCCAGAGTCATCTGAGAAGAAGGAACCTTAATTGAGAAACTGCTTCCACAAAACTGGCCCGTAGGCAAGCCTGTGGGGCATTTTCTTCATTAATGATTATGGGAAGGTATACAAAAGAGCAAACTGAGCAAGACAAGGGGAGCAAGTCAGTAAGCAGCACTCTTCCATGGCCTTTGCATCAGCTCCTGCCTCCAGGTTCCTGCTTTGAGTTCCTGCTTGTACTTTCCTCAGTAATGGACTATGTATGTCAGAAAAAAAGCTCTCCCCAAGTTGCTTTTGGACAGAATATTCTATACATAAACATCATAAAAAAGTTTTTTGAGTATGTCTTAAGAGAGAATTTTTTCTCCAGTAGCCATTCAGTTGAAGTTACCAAATTCCAAACCACAAAGTCTTCGCAGATGATTGGTTGACACACAATCCAGTTTCAAAAGATGTCAGTATAAATGGGACACCTGTTGGAAATGACTTAGAGTGGAGATTGGTTGAAGGACTATGTTGAGGTCAAGGGCATCAAAGTACCAGATTATGATGAGTTTATTTTCCCTGAAGAGGTGAGCTCCAGCCACACACACCCACTGCACCCCTACCATGTGCAGTACTAACCCTCCTTCCTTTAAGCTTGCGCTTTCTAAAGAATTAGCAATAACCTTTTAGATGCCACTCAGGGCCCACCTTCTCTACTCATCTTGCCTCTGAAGCTATAACCAGACTGAAGGCTCAACAGGCCCTGAGACGTGAGCAGTAAAGTGTGATCATGAGGTGTGCCATATCCCTAAGAAACTTCTCAAGTTTTCTAACTCATTCAAGCACAAGCATGGTGAGTATGTGTGGGAATGGATTTTAAGGGTGTGGGATAATGGTGGAAGGAACATAAAACTAGATTGGACTGAGTTGTCTGGTATGGACTCATTGAGCAGATTCTAGGTTTAACGTTGTAGCTCACAGGGTTTTCAAAGATGTTAATAATGTTTTATCTGGTTGGTTGGATGAAGTATGGGTCAAAATATGGCCTACTTGAGTAAGCTGGAGATTCCTGATAGCCCATGTCTTAATGATGATGAAAGCTCAAGTAAACAGAAATGGTGGAGTAAACTTACCTGTAAAACCTAGTCCTCCACAATAGGAGGTTTGGAGGATATGTCACTCACTAATTCTCTTAAGAAACAGGTTTTTGCCATTGCTCGTCTCTGTACATGAGTGAAAGATGCAGGTGCTCAAATGACGTATGTTGTAGGCAGACATTTCTTTCCCACCCACCAGTTCCCAAATAACTGACACAGAGACTTAATATTAATTATAAACGACCGGCCAATAGCTCAGGGTTATTACTATCTAACTCTTAAATTTTAATCAACCCATATTTCTTATCTACGCTTTCTGCAAATAGTAGTCAATCTCTTTCCTCAGTCATTCAGCCATTTCTGCCTATGAACAATGAGCCTATGAACAAAGTAACCATGGTGACAGGGAATGGGGTTATTTGTGGGGTCAACAACATTTATACTGATAAAGGGAACAATTCACTAAGAAGATATTACAATTTTAAGCATACAATTCCAAACCCTGATGCACTGAATTTCATAAGACACACATTATTGAATATACAAACATATATCAATCCCAACTCAGTAATATAGGGTGACTTCCAATATTCTACTCTTATCAAATAGGTTATCCCAACAAAAAGCAAACAGAAGTGCTAGAGAAATGCTCAGTGAAGAAAATGCTGGCTGTGCAAACGTGAGGACCAGAGTTCTGATGCTCATGTGAGAGAATCTGTCTCCAAGGATAAGGGGAAGAGGGATCAAGGAAAGACACCCAGTATTAACCTCTGACCTCCACATGAAT
Source organism: Microtus pennsylvanicus (assembly GCF_037038515.1). Taxonomy (NCBI): domain Eukaryota; kingdom Metazoa; phylum Chordata; class Mammalia; order Rodentia; family Cricetidae; genus Microtus; species Microtus pennsylvanicus. The sequence continues at coordinate 116,760,789 of NC_134585.1, forward strand.
GCATGCACACATACCACATATGTGCAAATGCACATAGAACACACATATGCACAAACAAATATGCACAAACACACACACACACACACACACACACACACACAGAGAGAGAGAGAGAGAGAGAGAGAGAGAGAGAGAGAGAGAGAGAGAGAGAGAAACATCTGAGTTAAATTACATAGTAGATCAAATAGACCTAGTGTAGATTCACACAGGATAGTCTACACAAGCACTGCAAGCTTGGGCATACTATAGAACTTTCTATAAAAGAGATCATATAATAGGACACAAAATGAGTCAATAAATACAAGAAAAAAATATAAACTCTATCTAACCACAATGGAATACAGATAGAAATCAACAGTGAGAAAAACTGTAGAACACACACAAACTCATGGAAACTGAACGACACATTACCGAATGGTGAATGAGTCATTGAAGAAATCAAAAAAGAAATTAATGTTTTCCTAGAATTTGAAGAAAATGAAAAAACAGCATACAAAACCAATGGGGTAGAATGAAAGTAAAAAGAACAGAAGTGTGCACAGCTGCAAGTGTTGGCAGGCTGGACCTACACTCCTGGTGTGGTGAGGAAGGAACCACAGAGCTCAACAACCCCACCTGGAATCTATTAGGAAAGGACGGGGTACAGGGAAGGAAGTGGGAGGAAGTGTGGTCGATCGAGAGCAGAGTGGAGAAAGAAGGTCCAGGCAGGCAGAGCTTATGTGAGGAGTTTTATTCGGGGAATGGTACGGAATGAGAAAATGAAAGGAGAGAGGGAAAGAGGTTGAGAGAGATAAAGAGAGGGGGGGAGAAGAAGAAGAGGAGGAGGAGGAGGAGGACGACGACGACGACGAGGACGACGAGGAGGAGGAGCAGGAGGAGGAAGAGGAGAAGGAGGAGGAGGAGGAGGACGAGGAGGAGGAGAGGACGAGGAGGAGGATGAGAACGAGGACAGGATGAGGATGAGAACGAGGACGAGGAGGACGAGGAAGAAGAAAAGAAGAAAAGTCCTGCCTGCCCCTTCAGAGGAACAGTGGGAAAGAGAGACTGGGAGTGTGAGGAGCTTCCTTAAAAGGTAAAGCTTGTGCATGCTTACAGAGCCATACACAGTCACGCAACACATGACGTAAAGACGTATGGTCGCAGGGCCCCTGGACAGGCTAGGCGTTTGCCTGAATGCCAGTGGGCTGCGGGGATGGGGAGGTCAAAATAACGCTGGAATCCTAACAACAAGTACTGACATTTAAAAAAATCAACAACAAACGACACTCTCAAAGGAATAACCTACTCATACTTTAGGGACTTGGAAAACAATGAGCTAAACTCAAGATCAGAAGACTGAGCCAATGATACAGATCAGTGGATGACGATGATCTTAGTTCAGTTCCCCAGCACCCACATGGTGAAAGGAGAGAACCAGCTCCCTTAAGGTGTCCTCTGATCACCATACAAGTGCTGTGACACACTCCCTGCCTTTGAAATTAATTAATTAAGAAACAGTGGCATGCGCCACCACTGCCCGGCACTCGGGAGGCAGAGGCCGGGGGATCTCTGTGAGATCGAGGCCAGCCTAGCCTACAAGAGCTAGTTCCAAGACAGGCTCCAAAGCTACAGAGAAACCCTGTCTAGAAAAAGCAAAACAAACAAACAAAAAGAACCAGTGGACAGGAAGAAACAAAATCAGGGAAGAAATTAATGAAGCAAAAATGAAAAAACAATACCCAAAATCAATGAACTAAAGGGTTAGTTCTTTGGGAAGGTAATAAATACGAACAAATCCTTAGGCAAATCAACCTAAAGAGAGAAAAGACCCAAATTAATAACATTAAGACATGAAAAAGAAAACATTACAATAGATAGCAATGAAGTTCAATAAATCATTAGGACTTTTTTAAAAAAATATATTTCACAAAGTTGGAAAATCTAAAAGAAATGAGTAGATTCCAAAACTCATGTGAGTTACCAGTGTTTAAAAAAAAATCAATGTTTAAAAAAGTATCTCCCAACTGAAAAAGATGTGGGCCCACATGGGTCCATTACTGAATTTTCTACCAGACCTTTAAATAACAAACATCAGCATTTTCAAAAGTATTGCCTAGAAGTGAAAGGAAAGGTACACTACCAAACTCCTTGTTTTATGCCAGGATCATCCTGATATTAAATCAGAAAAAGACAAAATTAAAAATAATTATAAATCAAGACCTGATTAGCATAAATGCAAATTTTCTCAATAAAATGCCTGTCGTGAAATATTTAACTGTGTAAAGATGATTATGTTGTTTATGCCGGCGGAACATTACTTTAACTATGTGAAAGTATGTTGCATTTGTTTATGCTGCATAGTTTAGCTATATGAAGATGTGTTACATTTGTTTCACCTTGCCTGCCTCAGGCACTTGATTGGTCTAATAAAAAGCTAAATGGCCGCCGGGCGATGGTGGCGCATGCCTTTAATCCCAGCACTAGGGAGGCAGAGGCAGGCGGATCTCTGTGAGTTCGAGACCAGCCTGGTCTACAGAGCTAGTTCCAGGACAGGCTCCAAAGCCACAGAGAAACCCCGTCTCGAAAAACCAAAAAAAAAAAAAAGCTAAATGGCCAATAGCTAGGCAGGAGAGGGATAGGTGGGGATGGAGGGCAGAGAGAATAGGTAGGGGGAGAAATATAGGCAAAGGAGAAGAAGGGAGAGAACAAGTGATAAAGAGAGGAAGATGCCTGGGCCAGAAGCCAGGCAGCTGCCAGACAGACAGACACTGGAGGAAGCAGGAAAGTAAGACATACAGAAAGAAGGTTAAAAAGCCCCTAGGCAAAAGGTAGATGAAAACAGCTTAATTTAATTTAAAGAGAATTAGCTAGAAATGAGCCTAAACTAGGTTGAGCATCCATAACTAAAAAGAAGTCTCTGTATCATGATTTGGGAGCTGGTTGGTGGCTAAAAAGAAAAAGCCTACTACAAATACCTGCCCATATAACTCAAAAATATTTTCAAAATTCAACATGGCCAACTTGGCATCACTGCACAAATGCAGGCATCAGAAATATACACAAATCAATATATGCAATATATCACATAAGTGGACTCAAGAATGATAATTTCATTTGATGGGGGAGTGTCCTATATCAATCTGTTGATTTCATTGGTTAAACAATAAAGAAACTGCTTGGCCCTCATAGGTTAAAACATAGGAGGGAGGAGTAAACAGAACGGAAGGCTGGGAGAAAGAAGCTGAGTCAGAGAGTAGCCATGATTCTCCCACTCCAGGCAGACGCAGGTTAAGATCATTCCTGGTAAGCCAGCTCGTGGGCTACATAGATGATTAGAAATGGGCTAGTCCAGGTGCGAGAGCTAGCCTAGAAGAGGCTAGATAGAAATGGGCCAAGCGGTGTTTAAAAGAATACAGTTTCCGTGTAATTATTTCGGGTAAAGCTAGCCGGGTGGCGGGACACAGCCCGCCACTCCGTATTTCAACATTCATTAGATGGAGAAAGGCTTTTTGACAAATCCAATGTCTCTTCCTGATAAAAGCCCTGAAGAAGCTAGGAAAACACAGCAAAGGCTGCAGATGGTGACCTACAGGTACTAACCAAGTGGAGAACGGCTGAAAGCACTGCCACCAAAGTTGGGAACAAGAAAAGAGTGCTAAGTCTCTTTCTTCTTCTTCAGTGTAATACTTGAAATCTTATCTGGAGTCATAAGAAAAGACAACAAAATAAAAGGTATATAAGTTTCAAAATATCCATATTTGTAGATGATATGATTCTATACATGAAAGAATCTGAAGTCTCCATAAGAATACTTACAGAACCACTAAATGTTTCATCAAAGTGGCAGGATGCAAAATTAATATTAAAAAAACCCTAACAACCCAGTAACCTATCTATCTCTATTGTCTGTCTATCATCTATCTATCTATCTATCTATCTATCTATCTATCTATCTATCTCCTACCATTTTACCTATCTATCTCTACCTACCTACCTATGTATCTAACATTCTATCTATCACATATGTAGATGATTTATTCATTTTTACTTTCTGTGTATCAGTATTTTGCTTGAATGTATATCTATGCACCACATGCCTGCCTGGTGCCTGCAGTTGCTGGGAAAGGGCTTCAGATCCCTGGAACTGAATCATAGACATTTGTGAATCAACCATATGGGTGCTGAGAATTTAACTCAGGTCCCTTGGAAGAGTGGCAGTATTCTTAACCACTGAGCCATCAACCCTCATTTATATTAAGAATAACTATGCTGAGAAAAAAATAAGAACAACCCCATTTATAATTTTCTCCACAAAATAGTAAGAATAAATGTAAGCAAGGAAGATATCTCTACAATAAAAACTTAGGAACACTGAAGAAAGAGGGTGAAGAAGTAGCTGGAAGATAAAAAAGCTTCCCATGCTTATTGATTAGGATAATTAATACCGTGAAGATGGCCATACTACCAAAAGCAATCTACAGATACAACGCAATCTCCATTGAGACTTTAGTGGCGTTATTCACAGAACTACAAAAGGTCATCTTAAATTCTTATGAAAGCACAGAAGTCCCTAGAGAATCAAAGCAGCCACAACAAAACCCAGAGGCAGAACAGCGCCACCCTCAGCTCACATCACGCTGCAGAGCCATTGTAATGGAAGCACACGGGACTCCCATGAAAACAAAAATGCAAACCAATGGAATAGAACAGAAGATCCAAACATAACCCTGCACGGCCTCGGTCACTGAGTTTTGATAAACATGTCAAACAGATATGCATATTAAAGAAAAGACAGCAGCTGCAAAAACAGGGTTCTGGAAAAACTAGTTATCAGCATGCAGAAGTGGTGTAGGAGGGTCTTCTGTCTATGTGTTACTTGCATTGGTCAAATAAAGAAACGGTCTTGGCTTTTTGATAAGGCAGAATTTAGATAGGTGGAGTAGACCGAACAGAATTCTGGGAGAAAAAAAGCAGAGTCAGACAGGTGCCATGGCTCTCCTCTCCGAGACAGACGCGGGTTAGACTCATCCCTGTAAACCACAGTCAAGTGGTGATACACATTATTAGAAATGGGTTGAATCAATATGTAAGAGCTAGCCAATAAGAGGTTAGAATTAATGAGCCAGGCTGTGTCTAAATGAATACAGTTTCTGTGCTATTATTTCCGGAGCTAAGCTAGCTGTGCGGGAGCCAGGAGGGATGAAAAGCAGGCCTGCTTGCCTCATCACTACACAGAAGAAAGAAAGAAGGGGCTGGAGAGATGGGTGGCTCGGTGGTTGTAGCAACACCTGCCACTCTTACAGAGGACCTGGGTTTGGTTTTCAGCACCCCCACCATGGCTTCCAGCATCCTAAAATCCCGTACCAGGGATCAGATGACCTCTTCTGACCTTCGTGGGTCTGTGCAGGCAAAACACTCACAGACATAACCTAAAATAAAATACATTTAAAATAAAAGAATGAAACTAGATTTATTAGTCTCACTCTGCACAAAACAAACTACAAATGGATCAATAGTTGAGTACAAGATCTGAGACTCTGAAAGACAGGAGGAAATTCAGGGAAACTCTCCAAGGTTTAGATAAACACTGTCTGAGTGACTTGAGAGACTGGAGAAAGTGCCAGCAGGGGACAAATGGAGTTTCAAGAAATTAAAAAGCACCTTTCTTTCTAGACTAGAAACTGTCTTCAATTGATAACCGCTCACAAATGGTCCTCCCTTCAGGTCCTTTGCGTATATATAATGTGTTTTTAGGGGGTTTCTGTATGTGCGAACATGTGTGTCTCTGAGTTTATATGTTTTTCTTGTGCTTTTTCTTTGGCTCACTTTTCTGTTTGTTTGTTTGTCTTATTCTGGTCTGTTTGTTTTTATTTTGTTGTTATTTTTAGATGCCTGTTTATATTCTAATGAGATAGAGAAAGGATATGGATTTGGGTGGATGGAGAAGTAAAGAGAACCTGGGAGGTGTTGGGGGAGGGGAAACTGTAATCAGACTATAGTGTATGGTAAAAAATCTATTTCCAATAAAAAAGAAATTAAAAAGTTTATGAACCAAAAACAATTACTTGAATGAATAGACAGCTACAGAATAAATAGAAATATTTACTAGCTATACATATATATATATATACATACATAAATATATATATATGCATAGCTATACACATGGTCAATATTTAGAATACACAAATAGCTAGAAAAACTAAACACCAAAAACCAAGCAACCCAATCAATAAATAAAGCAGACAGTGTTAGGATTCAGGCACCTGTATTGGTCTGCCCTTAGGGTCCTGACAGGATATGTCTCCACTAAGAGCATTTCCTGTGCATGTTAGCTTTGTTCCCACCTCCCATCTCTCTCTCTCTCTCTCTCTCTCTCTCTCTCTCTCTCTCTCTCTCTCTCTCTCTCCCTCCCTCCCTCCCTCCCTCCCTCCCTCCCTCCCTGCCTGCCTGCCCCCTCTCTTTCTCTTCTGCCACTCTTGTCCCCAGGGACCAATCTCTGCCCCTCTCTTTGTCACTTTCTCTGCCCCTTCTCGGTCCTCTTCCAATAAACCTCCCAGCTGAGCCCTGTTGTACGGATGCCTCTTCACGGCATTTTTTAAATTATGACGTTGTTTCCCTGGCCAGGAAAGGCTCTCCTGGTGCTTCCTCCGGCCTGCTGGAAGTCTGAGGCATGCCAGGACCCTGGAACCTGGCCCACATACGACACCCTCACTTTTCCAACTAGCAAATCACTGGGCCCCTCCATCTAACGCTGACATGACTGGTGAGCCCTCTCTTCTCCACCTCTGAGTGGAGGACTCATCTCTCAAGCGTGGATTCTCACCTTTTGGCGCCCTCAAGTCCTGGTACGAGGTAACAATGACTCCCTCGTTTGGAGCCCCTGTTCTGTGTTTGATAAATCATTGAGCAGCCTGTATCTTCTCAAAAGCGACCCTCTTTGAATTCTTAAGGACTTCCAAACTCATCCACCTTTGCAGTCAGATCTGGCTCAATGACTACTTAGATACTGCTTTCTGATCTGCTCTCTTCCGCCTGCAGCAAATCTGCTTTCCCATTCACTGGTGGCTCTGCCTTCTGTTCAATACTGGCAACTGGGTCTTTGGCGGGTCCACCAGCCTCTGACCATTTCCCTGGATGTGAGGCTTCCTTTCTCAAGCACAGTCCTCTCCTCGCCTTCCGGCTTTTCTCAAAGACCTGGTACCAGGTGCCTGTGTCTCCCTCAGGTTCAGAGCCCTTGGCCCCTGTTGTGTGGTTTCACATGGGACAGCCTGTGCCTACTTAATCTGATCCTCTCTGAATTCCTGTGACACTAGGAATTGCAGCCCCTTGGGTCTGACTTTTCTGCTCACTCATGGGAGCTGTGTCATCATCAACAGTTCCTCACTCCCATTGGGATGTTTTTTGGAGACCCACCGAGCACTCCTTTCAAATCAAATCTGGCCTCAGTATACCCTGGGTTAAGCAGTCAGGAAACTAAGGAAAAATTCTCCTCTTTCTTTCTTTTACTGTCTGCTCTCCCTCTCTAAATGTCCTATTTGTTTGCTGTAACGTGCGGGGCAGATGGAGAAGTCAGCTTCCTCATGCTCAGCACACACTGAACCTTCCTTTCTTTTTTATCTAAACAGCAACCACGTGACTCTTCTCCATCTTGGCTGGTGACCTCATCATGATGTCAGCAGCTATGTGGCTGGCAGCCATCTTTTACTACGGTTAAAGAGTACGCTTCTCAGTCCTAATGAGCTCTCTGTTCATTTTATCTCTTTTAGAGGAAGAAAGCAGCAACAAGCCTCAAATGTTTTGGATTGGTAACTTTGGTTTAGAAGGCCTAAGTACTTATATCTTTGCCAACTGTTCAACACCAAGCTTCCAGAGAATTTAAATAAATGAAGCTATAGTCTAGCTCTGGCAGATCACTAAAGACTATACTTTACTACTATAGTACTGTGCCCACAAGATCGGGATTTTCAGTTCTCTTTGGTTGCTTTCTAATGTCTCTAAAACATATCCCTTTTGTAAACTTAAAGTTCTTGTGAGCTCAACTTGGATCCACCTGGAATAGCATTTTGCCAGGTCCAAGCGGCACCTGATAGTTCCACAGAGCCCGGACAGTGAAATGAAACAGTCCGATACCCCAGGATGTGGCCAGCACCTGAGCTTTCTCAGGTCCCGAAAAGACTGCGCAACCCCACCCCTATCATCACGAAGCAATTTCAAGAACACAGTGTCCATTCCCCACCTCACCTGCTACCTCTTTGTAACCTCACCTTTTTATAATAAACAAAAGGGGGTATTAGGATTCAGGTACCAGTCTGCCCTTGGGGTCCTGACAGGATGTGTTCTCAACCGTAGTCAGGAAGTACTTCGTGTGCACATTTGCTATAGTGACACACGCCTTTAATCCCAGCACTTGGGAGGCAGAGGCAAGCGGATCTCTGTGAGTTTGAGACCAGCCTGGTCTACAAGAGCTAGTTCCAGGTCAGGCACCAAAGCTACAGAGAATCCCTGTCTTGAAAAACCCCATCTTTCCCTCCCCCTCCCCCCGCTCTTTCTCTTCCACCGCTCTTGTTCCTAGGAATGGGTCTCCTTCCACGCCCCACGCCCCTTCTCTCTCCTCTTCAAATAAACCTCCTATGTGCCTTGTTGCATGGCGTGACTTCTGTTTGCAGCGTTTTTAAATACATTACGATCGACAGTTTTAAGAGATTGGATGCAAAGGACCATTCAAGAAATGCAATAAAATGACACCGAGATCCCATCTCAACCCCATCAGGATGTCAGTCTTCAAGAAAATGATTAACAAGTGTTGGGGAGGATGTGGGCGAAGGGAACCCTCAGGCACGTTGATGGGGTTGTACACACGCCCGGCCACTGTGGAATTCAGCGTGGAGATTCCTCAAAAGAGAAATGATATACCCACCTATATCATGCCTGGGTATTTACACAAATGGCTCTAAGTCAAGGTAACACAGAGACAGGGCATCAGCCTTTGCCACAGTACTCTTCGGGAGAGCAACTTTGAAGAGCCAGCTAAGAAGAAAATGTGGCTGGGCGCTGGGGATGTGGTTTAGTCGGTATTTGCCATACACGTTTTAGGACATGAGTCGGAGCCCCAGACTCTATATGAAGAAGTTGAGGCTGTGGCGTGTGTTTCTGATCTCAGTCCTGAAGAGGCAGAGACAGACAGGGTTCTGGGACCTCCTAGCCAAACAGCCCTGTCTACTCAGTGAGCTCGAAAGCCTTCGAGAGACTTGCGTCAAAAAACAAGGTGGGCGGCATCTGAAGAATGACCCTCTAGATTGACCTCGGTCTCCCCAGGCACATGTGAACACATGCATACGTAAGTTCACACAAACACACACATAAAAACAAATTTAAGTGGCTCATAATCACACTGGAATCTTTCAGCCACAAAAAGGAATAAAGCTTCATCATTTACAAGAAAATGGATTCAACTGGAAATTATCCTATTAAGTGATGTAAGTCAGTCTCCAGAAAAATAAATATTAAACTCACCCTCACTCACTGTTCTTAAACTTTATAAAGCTATAAAGTCATATACATGCACATGGCATAAAAGAAGAAGTGAAAGAATCTAGGAGAACAGAGGGGGCTGATGGGAGGGAGAGAGGAGAAGAGAGAGTATCGGGGGATGGGGAACGTTTACACTACATTGTACACTTGCATGGATGTGACCTCGTGTGACCCTATGTAATACAACTTTAAAATCCAAAAAAACTGATATTCAAGCTGAGACTTCAAGAATGAAAAGGATCTAGGCTGTAAATTCTATTTATGTTTGATCACAGGAATAGAAATAAACTCATAAATTGAAGTATATTTGAAAGGGTGAATCAACAACATTTGCTGAAGATTTAGACACAGGCAAGGGAAGAGAGAAATGAACCAGAAAATGTCAATCTCAGGCTTCCAACAGAGAGAGCATGTTGTGAGAGGAAATGTAGAGGCTCGCACCCTAATTTTATTAAACATTTTATAGCGTGACTTGCAGAGTCATGTTTCCATTTTTTAGAGGAAATCATATTACTAAAAACCGTCAGTGATGAAATCTACCTCCCTTCCTTACTGGAATCATATAACAATATGCTCAGAATGCGTAACCATGACACAAGACAAAAGGTAGGGGTTGTTCATGAATGTTTGTTTTATGAAAAGGAAAAATGTGTGGATTTAATTATTTATACTATTGCTTCTGGGTGGAGCTGGAAGGGGTGTAGAAGTAGTAATGATTTAAGCTGGAGAAGGAACATCTCACAGGAAGCTCAGAGTGGAGCATGGGCAGAATAGGGAGACAGTATGCGTGCTGGCTAGTTTTATGTCAACCTGACACAGGCAAGAGTTATCGAAAGGACGGAACCTCAATTGAGAAAATGACTCCTTAAGGTCTATCTGAAAGGCATTTTCTTAAGTAGTGATTGATGGGGGAGGGCCACTCCTGGGTTGCTAGTCCCAGATTTTATAAGAAATTAGGCTGAGCAAGCCATGAGGAGCAAGCCAGTAAACAGCTCCTCTCCATAGCCTCTGCATCAGCTCCTGCCTCCAGGTACCTGCCCTGCTTGAGTTCGTATCCTGGCTTCCTTTGATGATGAACAGTGATGTGGAAGTGTAGGCCAAGTAAACCCTTTCCTCTCCATCCTGCCTTTTGGTCATGCTATTTCCTTGTAGCAATAGAAACCCTAGGACAATCTGTGTTTCCCAAGTGAGCACCTCCCAATAGTTCATTGCTCTGTTATTCATTTCTTAACTTAATTTTCACAAAAACTCTGTAATTCTCACATTATTTCATCTTACACAAGACAAAATTCAAACTTTCAAAGCTAATTAAAAAGCTTAAGGTCAAGGTTAACAAGTGACAAAGTGGAGATTTTGAAATTCAAATTAGATTAAGCAGTACTACTAAAGTCGCCACCCTCCCCCAAAAGACTACACAAAGACTTGGGGGACTTTTCTTTGTAAAGGGTGAGAACACAAATACTTTAGATGATTGTGGGCTTTTTGGTCCCTTGCTTAAGTGCTCATTACTGCCATTGTGACATAACCAGCCAAAGGATGTAGTTAGTGAATAGTGTGGCTGGAATTCTACCAAACTTTGTTTCAAAATGAGGCAGTATTGGCTGGCCCACTGGCTCAGTGGGTAAAGTCTTTGCCATCAAGCCAAAGGACCGGACTCTCATCGCCAAAAATCAGAGCTGAAGGAAGGAACTGACTCCTAGAAGCTGCCCTCTGATCGCCACTCATGATTTTTGGTACAATGTACATGCTTGTTGTACATGTTCACATAAATACACACACACACACATGCTATGATGACTTTGGCTGTAAATCACTGATTTGCACAAAGGTTCCAGATCCTTGCTTATCTTTCCCTGTTTATGGAGCTACTAAATAGGAAATTGAATGGTATAAATTTGGCTTTTTTTTAATATTCTCTTTGTTTTCTGAGTGGTAGAACTGGGAAGAAAGAAAAAGAGAATGGGGAAGGGAGAGTGTTTAAAAACTCTCTGAGGAAGATCCCACTTCCAAGTTTCTTCAAGCTGGCAAAAATTCAGTTTCTCATTGTTGTGTGACAAAAGCTACCTTTTCCTGAATGGTTAGCCCCTTTCATTTCCAGCTAGCAATGTCATGTTGAATCCAAGGTGTGGATTTAATCTTAGACTTCATCTTCCTCTGGAGAACTATCTCTGCCTTCAAATGCTCCTTTGATGTAGTAGTCACTGTGATTTGAGTGGGGAATGGTCCCATAGGCTCTATCATTTGGGCACTAGGCTTCCATTGCTGTTGGGGACGTCAGGAAGTGCAGCCTTGTTGCAGGACATATGTCACTGGAGGCAGGCCTAGAGAGTTTAAAGGTTTGTGCCACTTCCAATCTGCTCTCTGCTTCTTGCTGGAGATTGAGGATGTGAGTTCTCAGTTTCTTGCTTTGGCAGCCATGCCTGCTTTCTAACGTTGTCTCCAGCCTTGGTGGACTTTTGTCTCTCTGGAGACATCAGCCAAAATGCCTTTTCTTCCCTAAGTTGCTCCTGATCATCGTATGTTACCACAGCAACTGAAAAGTAGCTAACACAGTTACACTCAAACAATCCAAACCAATCTCTCATTTTATTTTTTTATTATTTAAATTGTGTAGATATGTGTATGTTTGTGTAGAAGTATGTACATGCAAGTACACGTGTCCTTGGAGAACAAACATGTCCCATTACAGTGTAAAGCCAGGGTTATAGGTGACTGTTAGGCACTCAAATTGAATGCTAGGGTCTGAACTGCAGTCTCTTCAAGTACACACTCTTAACCACTGAGACATCTCTCCAGGCCTATAACCTCTTTATTTTAAAGTCATGTGATCAATAATCTTTGTTTTAATTCTTCTCTCATACGATATATCCCAACCTCAGCCTCTCCTCCTTCCCCTTATCTCAGCCCCACCCCCAGATCCACTGCCCCTCTCTTGTTTCCCTACATAAAAGAGCCTCCCAAGGCTATCAACCAAACAAGGCATAATAAGATGCAATAAGACTAGGCACAAACCATTATATCCAGACTAGATAAGGCAACCCAGTAGGAGCAAAAGGGTCCCAAGAGCAGGCAAAAGAGTCAAATACACCCCACTTCCCATTGTTAGGAGTCTCACAAGCACCCCAAGTTAAACAACTGCAGCATGTGTGTAGAGGGCCTAACGCAGACCCCTGCAGGCTCCATGATTGCAGTTTCAGTTCCTGTGAACCCCTGTGAACCCTGCTTAGATGATTCTGTGGGCCATGTTCTCCTGGTACCCTCGACCTCTCTGGCACCTACAGTCCTTCCTCCCCTCCTTCCACAGGATTCCTCAAGCTCTGCTTAATATTTGGCTGTGGGTCTCTGCATCTGCTCCAATCAGCTGCCAGAGGAAGCCTATTGGATGATGATTGGGCTAGGCACCAATGACCAATAATCTTAATGACACCTGCAAATGCTCTTCTGCAGGATTTTGAGGTCATGGAGATGACCTCAGAGTCTATAAGGCAAAAACTGGTATTGTGACTTTTCTCTTGGAAGGGGATTGGGATGAAATGCATTTGAGTTGAAGAATAACTCCGGTTTTTATGTCAACTTGATATAAATTAAAATCACCTGAGGCTTTTTTTTCTTTTATCACCTTAATAGATGTGGGAGGTTCCATCCCAATGGTGGGTATCACTTTTTGGCAGCAGCCAGAAAAAGGTGGGACAAAAGGAAGATTCTTTTCTCTTCTGTCACTTGGTCTCCTGCTTACCATTGAGTTTATTTTCCTTCCTTTCGTTTAACCAGTTTATACAGCATGTATGAATTAATATAAATTATTTGCCTATTGATTTCTTGGGGGGCTCCTGGTAGTGGGACCAGGACTTGACCTGGGTGCGTGAACTGGCTTTTTGGAGCCCATTCCCTATGGTGGGGTACCTTGCTCAGTCTTGATACAGGGAGGAGAGCCTTGTTCCTGCCTCAATTTAGTGTACCAGACTTTATTGACTTCCCAAGAATGGCCTTACTCCCTCTGAAGAGTGGATGCTGACAAGTGGGGGTGAAAGAAGGGGAACTGGGGCTAGTATGTAAAATTAAAAAATTCTTTTATTTATTTATTTTTTTATTGAGAAAAGGAAGAAAAAAAACAAGTTTCCACCTCCTCCCAGCCTCCCATTTCCCTCCCCCTCCTCCCACTCCTCTCCCCCTCCCTCTCCAGTCCAAAGAGCAGTCAGGGTTCCCTGCCCTGTGGTAAGTCCTAGGTCCTCCCCCCTCTGTCCATATCTAGGAAGGTGAACATCCAAACTGGCTAGGCTCCCACAAAGCCAGAACATGAAGTAGGATCAAAACCCCGTGCCATTGTCCTTGGCTTCTCATCAGCCCTCATTGTTCGCCATGTTCAGAGAGTCCAGTTTTATCCCATGCTTTTTCAGTCACAGTCCAGCTGCCCTTGGTGAGCTCCCAATAGATCAGCTCCACTGTCTCAGTGGGTGGGTGCATCCCTCGTGGTCCCGACTTCTTTGCTCATGTTCTCCCTCCTTCTGCTCCTCATTGGGACCTTGGGAGCTCAGTCCAGTGCTCCAGTGTGGGTCTCTGTCTCTATCTCCATCCATCACCAGATGAAGGTTCTATGATGATATGCAAGATATTTGTCAGTATTGCTACAGGCTAGGGTCATTTCTGGTTCCCTATCCTCAGCTGCCCAAGGAACTAACTGGGGACTTCGGCTTGGGCTCCTGGGAGCCACTCTAGGTTCAAGTCTCTTGCCAACCCTAAGGTGGCTCCCCTAACTAAGAATTGTGCTTCCGTGCTCCCCTAACCAACCATCCTTTATCCCAATCCTCCTTTTTCCCCTAGTTCCCCTCATCCTCTCCTTCTCCCTTTTCTCTCCCCATCTCCTCTTACCCCCATCCCACCCCACCCCCAAGATCCCAATTTTCTCCCCGGCAATTTTGTCTACTTCCCATAGCCAAGAGGATAACTATATGTTTTTCCTTTGGTTCACCTTCTTACTTAGCTTCTTTGGGATCACCAATTGTAGACTCCGTGACCCTTATTTATGGCTAGAAACCAATTATGAGTGAGTACATCCCATATTCATCTTTTGGGGTCTGGGTTACCTCACTCAGAATAGTGTTTTCTATTTCCATCCATTTGTATGCAAAATTCGAGAAGTCATTGTTTTTTACCGCAGCGTAGTACTCTAATGTGTAGATATTCCACACTTTCTTCATCCATTCTTCCATTGAGGGGCATCTAGGTTGTTTCCAGGTTCTGGCTATTACAAATAATACGGAGGCCTGATCTCTCGGCGCCAGGAGACCCAGCGTTGGGGTGAGTTTCTGGCCCCGCAGCGCCAGCCTGGGACAGGGAGCTCAGAGGTTCCTTGGCCCCCTATCCTTCTTGGGCTCTCTGCAGGGCCTCTACTCCCGGCATACTGCCTCTTTCTTCCTAGCCCACCCAGCTTCCATCCAGAACCCTCCCCCACTTCGGCCCCACTGCCCTCTTTCGGCACATAACATCACCCAGCCCAGCCTGTCTGGGCACTGGGTCCGAATCCTCGGGGCACCCAAGCGGGTGGGAGTTCCTTTGCTTCTATGGCCTGCCTGCACCAAGCAGAGTAGGTGCTTTGTTTGCGAGCTGCCCCATCAGCACGGAGGCCTAATCTCTCGGCGCCAGGAGACCCAGCGTTGGGGTGAGTTTCTGGCCCAGCCCGGTGCCAGCCTGGGACAGAGAGCTCAGAGGTTCCTTGGCCCCCTATCCTTCTTGGGCTCTCTGCAGGGCCTCTCCTCCTTGCATTCCGCCTCTTTCTTCCTAGCCCACCCAGCTTCCATCCAGAACCCTCCCCACTTCGGCCCCCCCCCCGCCCTCTTTCGGCACATAAAAAGTTCTTAAATGAATCTTTCTTTAAAAAATTCTTTACCTAGTAGAATTTAGATACTTATAGAAAATCCAAAAAAAAAAAAAAAGCTAATAGACAGTGATAACATACACAAGAATAAATCCAGAGCTAGGGAACCCGGGAATGTGTTGGGAGATATTGATGGTCAGAGGTTGTAGTCTATCGTGGCCTGGCAGCTCTCTCCAAAGCTCAGCAACATGTCAGACTCCATCCCTAGCTAGACTTCCTGCCCTCTACCTGCCCATGTCGGAAGAACATCTCTGGGCGCCAGAGGACTGAATCTGAAAGCTGTCTCTAAGCTTGGACGCCTGGTTTATCTCTAGCATGACCCTTGACACAGTTTCCTGCTAGAAGCCTTTCCCGCTGCGGCACATACTGTAACTAAGATTTGTACTAGGAGCTTTGCTATAGTATAGACCCTGCGGCCACATCGGAAGCCTTATGACAGGAGCGTGCCACTTAACGCAAATTAGGCTTCGTCTCCACGCTTCCCAATCCTATATATTCCCCGTATTCTGGAATAAAACTGAGCTGATTCACTGAAGCTTTACCCCAGAAGGCTACCTCTGTTGTGCTCACAGGCCTTTCAAGGATATCCGTCATCGCTTCTGCCCCTTTGTGCTCACGGACTGATGACAATATGGACCGTGAAAATAAAGAAGACCCCACGGGAAAGAGCCTGTTCTCAAAGTCAAGCTGCGGTATCTAGGGCTCCTCCAGTGTTTGCCACCACATCCTACTGTTCTAAATCTTGCTTCCAAGTTATAACTTGAATTGAGACAGAATTCAAAGAAATGGAGATCCAAACAACAATGGCTAAATTAAGCTTATATAATTTTTTGCCATCTTGAAGAGCAGGGGCCATTTTTCCAAATTTTCTGGTCTTAGTGGTTTTCATTTGTTTAACTGGCAAATTTTCTGGGAAATGTGTCTGTAGTCGATCAGTCTTTCCCTCCACATTCCATTGAGTTGTTTCACCCATAACTTGAACTTCTTAGACATGCGCTATACCATAGTCAAGGTATGCTAGAAAAAGAAGACCTTGTCCTAAGAAGATCTCATCTCTTACATCTTTTTGCTTGAGACAGAAGCAGCCAATGAGCATCTGTTGGCATCCATGGCTTATGACAGCTATGGGATCAATCTTCAGAATCCACTTCTCATGAGTGTGAAGGTCTGTGTCTGCTTGGCGGCAGGCTCATGGCTATGTGGCGTGGTGAATTCTGTGACTCACACGGCACTGGCAGCCACACTCATCCTGTAGGGACCCAACCAGATCAGCCACTTTCTCTGTGACATCCCGCTGCTCCTGAAGCTCTCCTGCTCAGACACCTCTGTCAATGAGTCAGTGCTCCAAGTGGCCAGTGCCACCATCGGCCTGAGCCCCTGCCTGTTCACTGCAGGCTCCTACGTACTCATCATCTCTGTCATCCTTAGGATTCCCTCTGCTCAGGGCCGGAGAAAGGCCTTCTCCACCTGTGCTTCCCACCTCACCGTGGTGGTGGTAGTTTACTTTGGAACAGCCAACTTCAACTATGATCGACCCAGGGAAGGCTACTCCCTGGACATGGACATCCTGGTGTCTGTTCTCTTCTGTGTTGTGACCCCCATCATCTACAGCCTGTGAAACAAAGAGGTCAAGGGTGCCCTGAGGAAGCTTACTAGAAAACATGGTTTTTCTGGTCAGACAATATTGTTTTCTGAGAATATTGTTAGTTGTGGGAGAAGATGAGTGATCCAGATGTAGTTTTACAGTGCTTTCTCCACTTAGGCCCTCTTCACAGCTGTCTGTCTCCTCCCCGGAGTCCCATTCCACACGCTGAACTCGTGTACCTTGGGATCGCCCATGAAACAGTGTTTTGGAGTGCTTTCAATACTGGATCCCAAAGGCCCTTATCCATTAGTCATTACTTATGTTTCCCAAATCCTTCAACTCTGAGAAACTGCTAATCTATTTTATGTCTTTTTGAATTTGCCTATTCTGGGCATTTAATGTAAATGTAAATGCAAATATATAATATATGGCATTTTTTGTCTGACTTTTTACCTGTGGCACAATGTGCTCAGTCTTTACCCGTGTTGTAATGTGTATCAGAACTTCATTCCTTTTTAAGCCAAACCATAATCTATCATATAGCAATAGAATATTGTTCCATTAGTCAGTTAACTGGCATTTGAACTCTTCCCACTTGCTTCCTGTCATGAATAGCATTGTTCAGATTATTTCTGCTCAAGCTTGAGTGGGTTTGCTTTTGTACATAGGAAGGGGAGAGCCAAGTCATGTGATAGCCTTGTACTCAATATTTCAAATGACTACCAAATTGCTTTCTAAATTCTTCCTTTCTTTCTTTCCTTCCAGTCTGTCTGTCTCTGTCTCTCTCTCTCCCTCCCTCCTTCCCTCCCTTCCTTTGCATGTGAGTGTGTGTGTGTGTGTGTGTGTGTGTGTGTGTGTGTGTGTGTGTGAAAGGTTACCATTGCCATTGTAGCAGGTAATGGTAGCTGGTTCCATTTGCCTTTATCAAGATGTTTAGCGGGGGCCATTTTTGTGCTTCTCTTTCACACATGAAAAAGCTCCATATTCAAGATTTTGTGAGCTTTAGAGATTGTAATAGTTACTATACTGTGAAAAAAATTCCTGAACAAGCATCTTAGTGAAGCCCATGTTTATTTTTGGTCCAAATTTGTGGGACACAGCCCATTAAGGTATGGAAGTCATAGCAACAGAAGCGTGG